>NC_083575.1:13268053-13587497 GCF_027579695.1 Neoarius graeffei | reverse complement strand
GCAATACCAGAAAAATTCAGTTGAAATCAAGCCATTTGAGGCAAATTCGTCTGCCTCTGAAAAAACTTGGCATTTGGATTTCCCAGCAAACATTGATTTTCATGATGTCACGCGCGGGACACCTTCTTCTGAATCCTACGTTAGCGCTGGTTTGTTTATGAGAAAACGACCTGATGGTTTTCTGCAAATTTCTTCAACGTTATCACATAATTATTAAAATGGTTAACAGATGTATCGTAGGAGGGTGTAGCAACACCAATCTTGATGGGATTAGTACTCATCGTTTTCCAAAAGACCGGACAATGAGAGAGAAATAGGAGCGCTTTGTGCGAAGCACCCGGAAGCCGAGGACCAAGCAGAGCCGAGAAAAAGACCAAGAAAATCAGCAATTCACAAGTTGACTGTTGCCAGGGTAAGAAATAAGAGAGACTATAGACCCCTTTCACTGACGTCACCCGAAACCGGAAGTAAACAGACCCTGCGCCATTTTAGAAGACCAACAAACTCGTGATTAGGGGAAAATAACGGCAGCGGTATGTGAACCCACGAGAATAAAGTGGAGTGGCAAACGACTTAAACAAACAAATCTGAGCTGTTTTATTTATGATTTATTGGCCCAACAGTAGACTTGAAAGAAACCTGTGTGAGACTTGGCAAAAAACTGTGGATATAATGGATAAGTCTGTGCATGATCTGTGGACATTTGAGGTAAGCAAACGCAAGAAATTCAGATTTAAAACATGCTAAATTGGCCCCAAGTTGATAACTGTATGAGGACCAAGCCTCCCAGACTTCTACAATTTAATAATAATAATAATAATAATAATAATAATAATAATAATAATAATTTAGGATGGTTTGGGGCTTGCTCGCTGCTGCCAGGTTGGTTGTTGAGTAGCCTGACTGTTTGTTTTTTTTCTTGCGTGTGGTATCATTGTTGACGCGAGGTTGTTTTTTGAACATGCCAATGTGGACACGATTTCCCCTGATGAGTTATGACTTCAGATGCGATGCGTGTGTGGAGGTGTGGAGTCCGCGTGATATGTGCGTAAGATAGGCTTCTCATATGTTTGGAGATCCGCGCTCCGAGACAAGCGCAAGCACCCCCCCCCCCCCCCCCCAAGGGAAAAAAGGGACCCCCCGAAAATATCGGCATAGTTCGAACACTGAGTGTAGGCACTGGGTGTAAACAACAAATAGTTTACAATGTCTGGGTAGCAAACAGATGGCAGAATTGGTGTCCGGTCCTCCTTATGTTTCCATTCTCCCTTGCCGCGAGTCTTATCATATGGGTCAAACCCATCAATCACAGCCAGTTTCTCCACATACTGTGCCCTTGCAGCTGGTAATGTACTCACATAACCCGAATTATCATCCATCGTGTCACTTTACTCTCGCTCGTACTTTGTTTTATATTGTGAGTGCATGTACTTGGTCTTCCAATATGGCGCCTAACAAAATCTTGCGGCGCGGTGACGTCATGTGAAAGGGGTCTATACTCTAAATTAGGAGTTCCTGTGTTTGTGTGGTACACACATAATGTTATTTATTGACACACACAAAAGTAAACAACATGAAAGTGCTGGGCGATAATGCACTTACTCCACATGTATCAAGGGATATGCATGTCAGGGCTTGAGATCTTGGAACCTGTAAAACACATTAAATGTATATACGGTACAACCCTGCTTAGCCGATTGCATGTGTTAGCTTATGAAATCTTTCTCCTACAGTAGCCAGTACTCTTCTAAATGAAGAAATATATAAATACATAATACAGCCCCGATTCCAAAAAAGTTGAGACAAAGTACAAATTGTAAATAAAAACGGAATGCAATAATTTACAAATCTCAAAAACTGATATTGTATTCACAATAGAACATAGACAACATATCAAATGTCCAAAATGAGACATTTTGAAATCTCATGCCAAATATTGGCTCATTTGAAATTTCATGACAGCAACACATCTCAGAAAAGTTGGGATGGGGCAATAAGAGGCTGGAAAAGTTAAAGGTACAAAAAAGGAACAGCTGGAGGACCAAATTGCAACTCATTAGTGTAGTGATCAGTGTTGGGCACGTTACTTTCAAAAAGTAATTAGTTATAGTTACTAGTTACTTTTCCCAAAAAGTAACTGAGTTAGTAACGGAGTTACTTTGTCATAAAAGTAACTAATTACCAGGGAAAGTAATTATTCCGTTACATTTTGTTCCCCCTCAAAAAAAATCAAATTCAATTAGTGTAATCATAATAAAAGTGAATGTTAAATGTGTTTAATGACTGAAATGGACACTTAACAGAACCAATTAGTAATGTTATCTACACTATATTAATATGTTTGTGGGACAATGTGAGATAAGACATATATCAAATGTAATATATTTTTGTAGTTATTAAAATTATGTTACTAATTACTGGCCACTGACGAGGACAAACGCTTTGTTCCTCGACATAATGTGCATTGCACGTAAACACTCTTGCCTTTTATTTCAAGTAATGAAAAGTAATGGCTGTATTTCCAATGTGAAAGCGCAGTGCTGAGCTGACCGCTCGCCATCGCTGGGTCTTCCGATTGAAAGAGCGCGCAGTAGTGCAGTAGGCGTGGCCTACCTACGTCTGTTGTCCAAATCTACTCTGATTGGCTTACTGTGCCGTTGTCTCGTGTCTCCCCGCCCCACACTAAAGCAGAGGAAAGAAAGGCTGAACGAGCAGCGTGCCAGATGAGAACAGCTTTAATAAAGTAACGCATAGTATTTTATTGTAAGTAACGGGAATGGCGTTATAACGATGTAAAAAGTAATTAGTTAGATTACTCGTTACTAAAAAAAGTAACGCCGTTAGTAATGCCGTTATTTCTAACGCCGTTATTCCCATCACTGGTAGTGATAAGGTTGGAGATGTATCATGCGCGCATGCGCGGAGTTCAGTAGATATCTGAGTAAACGGTGAAAACTATGCTTTTGGTCTCTGGTCCATTTATTAAGTACACAGTACTACACATGGTGTCAGAAGTTGTTGACCCATCTCTAATGAATACAGCTGCCAAAGGCAAATAAGCGGAGCTTTCTTCTAGTCGGTCTAAAGTGGCGACGCGGAGAAAAGACACTTTTGGGGAGTTCGTGAAGTGAACTAGCCAAGCTAAGTTACAGGGATTCCAACGGAACGTTGCAGCAACGTCAGTGATGAGAGAACAGTCAGAAGGTAAAAAGAGCAATGGATTCCTTATTTTCAATAAATCCATCGGATGCATTTGACTTTAGTGACTTTGCTATTTGGCCAAATTGGATCCGACGTTTGGAAAGATTACGCATAGCTGCAGGACTCAACTATAAGAGTCAAGAGTATCAAGTGAACTCGCTAATATACACAATGGGAGACACGGCAGATGATGTGCTGAACACGCTAACACTGTCAAACGAGGACAAGAAAACATACAACAAAGTAAGAGAAGCTTTTGACAAACATTTTATCTGCAAACATAACGTGATATATGAAAGAGCTAAATTTAACAAACGCTGCCAGGAGCCTGGTGAAACAGCAGAAGCGTTTATTACGGCTGTCCACAAGCTAGCTGAGAATTGTCAGTATGGAACTCTCAAAAATGAGATGATCAGAGACCGCCTAGTTGTGGGCATTAGAGACCACACGCTTTCTGAGAAGCTACAGTTGGACTCTGAGTTAACTCTTATTAACGCCATGACGAAAATTCGTCAGAGTGAGGAAATTAAAAAGCAACAGCCTATACTGAGGCAAAGTAGCACGGATGGCGCAGAGGCTAATATGGATGCTGTTAGATTCAAGCCCAGACAGAAATTTCCTCCACATGGCAACAGGCCAGGGCAAACTAATGCAAAAGAAAAATGCTGCAGGTGTGGGAAGATACATGGGAATTCATTTAAAGAATGTCCTGCGCGCAATGCAGACTGCAAGAAGTGTCAGAAAAAAGGGCATTTTGCTGCTGTATGTAAAACTAAAATGAGAGTAGAGGAAATTGAGCAAAGTGAAATGACTGAAAGTCTGGAGACGTTGTTCCTGGATACTATGAGATCTACAACATCCAGTGCAGTATGGCAGAAGTTAGTTGCAGTAAATGGCCAACAGATCTTGTTCAAGCTGGACACTGGAGCTGCGGTGACGGCTATTCCAAAACACATGTACTCAGAAAAGCTACATGGGAAACTATCACCGCCAAACAAAAGACTGTGTTGACCAAGTAATGTTCCCATAGAAGTAGAAGGACACTTTACTGCTAACATTAGCCACAATGGATGTGCTGTGAAGCACCAGGTACAGTATATGTTGTGCCAGGTTTAGCTACTCCACTGCTGGGGTTACCAGCCATACAAGACCTCTGTTTGCTTAGTCCCGTGGAAACCATTGCGGCATCTAAGACTACTTACATGAAGCAATATCCCAGAGTCTTTACTGGTTTAGGAAAGCTAGAGGGAGAATATAAAATTAAACTTAAAGAAAATGCTACTCCTTTTGGCCTTGCTGTTCCACGCCGCCTGCCCTTGCCTTTAAGAGGGAAAGTCCAAGATGAGTTGAAACGGATGGAAGAGATGGGGGTTGTCTTGCCCATCGAAGAAGCCACAGACTGGTGCTCTGGAATGGTTGTAGTACCAAAACCTAATGGCAAGATTCGAATATGTGTCGACCTTACACGCTTAAATGAGAATATTTGCAGGGAAAGACACATCCTCCCAGCGGTCAATGAGACACTCATTAAACTAGCTGGAGCTAGAATTTTTTCAAAGCTAGATGCCACTGCAGGTTTTTGGCAAATTCCTCTACATAAAGACTCAGCCCCACTCACCACATTCATTACGCCTTTTGGCCACTATTGTTTCAATCGACTCCCTTTTGGGATATCTTCAGCGCCAGAGCATTTTCAGAAACAATTGACATAGATGCTGGATGGCCTTGAAGGAACTGTCTGTCATGCAGATGACATTCTGGTGTTTGGAAATACACCAAAGGAACATGATGAAAGGTTGCATCAAGTGCTACGAAGACTGCAGCAGCGAGGCCTAACCTTGAACGACAAATGTCAGTTCGCAGTGACTGAGGTCAAGTCCCTCGGTCATGTTGTCAGTGGAGAGGGAATACGGCCAGACCCTGACAAGATCAGGGCGATCAGAGGAATGCCACCACCCAATGATGTGGCAGAGGTAAAACGATTCATGAGCATGGTTAACTATGTTGGGAAGTTCTCCCCAAACATAGCAGAGCTCACAGGACCAATTAGGGACCTCCTGAAAGCTGAAAATGTGTGGACATGGGGGGCAGCACAGCAGAGAGCCTTTGAGAAGGTGAAAGAAGAGCTCAGCTCATCGGCTGTACTTGCCCCATACTGTACTGACAGACCAACAAGGGTGTCAGCAGATGCATCCTCCTATGGATTGGGGGGTGTTTTGTCACAACTTCAAGCATCAGGAGAGTGGAGGCCAGTGGCCTTTATTTCCCGGAGTATGACGGAAACGGAGCGCAGATACGCCCAAATTGAAAAGGAGGCCCTTGCCATCACTTGGGCTTGTGAATGATTCCAGACTTACCTCCTGGGCCTGCACTTTGTTATCCGGACAGACCACAAACCGTTAATAAGTCTCCTCAGCTCAAGAGCGCTTCATGATGTTCCCCCTCGTGTATTGCGCTTCAGATTACGACTTCTGCGGTTCACATACACAATTGTGCATGTCCCAGGGAAAAATCTTGTAGCAGCAGATGCTCTTTCAAGAGCTCCTCTTCAAGGGGCAGCAACAGAGGAGGATCTCGCGCTCCAGAGGGATGTGAGAGCTCAAATTAACGAAGTCATTCAGCAGCTCCCTGCCTCACAAGAGAAGTTGTTGCAGATTAGGCAAGCACAGGAAGCAGATCCATTGTGTGCGCAGCTGTCTTCTTTGATCCGCACAGGTTGGAACAGACAGAGTTCTGCCCCTCAGCTCACGTCCTACTGGCAATGCAGGAATGACCTACTGATGGTGGATGGCCTCTGATGAAGGGGAAGAGAATAGTGATCCCAGCAAGCATGCAACAGGGTATTCTGGACAAACTTCATCAGGGGCACCAGGGAATGGTAAAGTGCATGGCCAGAGCTCATGAAGCGGTGTGGTGGCCAGGACTGACACAGCAGATAAAAGAGAAGGTACGTCTGTGGGAAACTTGTGCTAAGGAGAGGCACAATGTACCAGAACCTCTTTTGACCACACCCTTGCCTTCATGTCCATGGGAACAGCTAGCTGCTGACCTGTTTGAATGGAAAAAAGGTCAGTACTTAGTAGTCATTGATTACTACTCCCGATACATTGAGGTTGCTAACCTGACAAGCACTTTGACATCATTTGTGATTGTTAAATTGAAAGCCATCTTCAGCCGACATGGAGTACCAGACAAACTCATCACAGACAATGGACCACAGTTTGCAGCAGCAGAGTTTGGGGAATTTGCTAAAGACTACAATTTCCATCATGTTACCAGTAGCCCCCAAAGCAATAGGGAAGCAGAACTCGCTGTGAGAACTGTGAAATCCTTGTTACAGAAGAATGAGGACCCTCAAAAAGCGTTGATGGCATACAGAGCGACAACTCTCGCTCATGGGATATCTCCTGCACAGCTCTTGATAGGGCACAATATCCAAACACCCCTTCCAGTGTGTCCAAGCACCCTCAAACCAGCATGGCCAGACTTGAGAGCTTTTGAGTTGATAGATCAGGAGCTTAAAAGAAAACAGGCAGAGGGATACAACACACGACACAGAGCACGGGAGACAAAACCGCTCCAACCAGGTCAGAGAGTCTGGATAAAGAATATACCACACACAGGAGTAGTCTCGGGATCTGCAGACACACCAAGATCGTATGTAGTTGAAACTACAACTGGCAGTCTCAGAAGAAACCGTTCTCATTTGAGAGTGGTGCCTTCACCTGCTGGTAGTCATCCAGCTTCTGGACAACACACCAGAGCAGGCAAAGCAGTCAAGCCTGTCAAAAGACTGAACTTGTAGTTTAGTGTTGTGAGTATATACGGAGCAGAATAACCTCCATGCCACAACAGAGAGGATCAGGCAGTCTACCCTGCCTCTCAGTTAGGTTGTTATGTGTTTGAACATTGTAAAAAAAAAAAAGGAAGAATGAGATGTGGAATGTGTAACTTCAGAGTTTATTTACAACAGTTTTCCTTTCCTTATATTTAGGCAGATGTTAATATAACAACTGTGCCCCCTACCTTGCTTAGGTGAAATCAGTATTAAGCTTGACAATGCATGACTTAAGTTTTCTCCAAAGAGTTGGATAATGTAAGTTTAAAAGGGGGAGATGTAGTGATAAGGTTGGAGATGTATCATGCGCGCATGCGTGGAGTTCAGTAGATATCTGAGTAAACGGTGAAAACTACGCTTTTGGTTTCTGGTCCATTTATTAAGTACACAGTACTACACAATTAGGTCAATTGGCAATAAGTCATTAACATGACTGGGTATAAAAAGAGCATCTTGGAGTGGCAGCGGCTCTCAGAAGTAAAGATGGGAAGAGGATCATCAATCCCCCTAATTCTGCGCCGACAAATAGTGGAGCAATATCAGAAAGGAGTTCGACAGTGTAAAATTGCAAAGAGTTTGAACATATCATCATCATCATCATCTCATCTCATTATCTCTAGCCACTTTATCCTTCTACAGGGTCGCAGGCAAGCTGGAGCCTATCCCAGCTGACTACGGGCGAAAGGCGGGGTACACCCTGGACAAGTCGCCAGGTCATCACAGGGCTGACACATAGACACAGACAACCATTCACACTCACATTCACACCTACGGTCAATTTAGAGTCACCAGTTAACCTAACCTGCATGTCTTTGGACTGTGGGGGAAACTGGAGCACCCGGAGGAAACCCACGTGGACACGGGGAGAACATGCAAACTCCACACAGAAAGGCCCTCACCGGCCCCGGGGCTCGAACCCAGGACCTTCTTGCTGTGAGGCAACAGCGCTAACCACTACACCACCGTGCCGCCACATCATCATCATCTACAGTGCATAATATCATCAAAAAATTCAGAGAATTTGGAAGAATCTCTGCGTGTAAGGGTCAAGGCCGGAAAACCATACTGGGTGCCCATGATCTTCGGGCCCTTAGACAGCACTGCATCACATACAGGCATGCTTCTGTATTGGAAATCACAAAATGGGCTCAGGAATATTTCCAGAGAACATTATCTGTGAACACAATTCACCGTGCCATCTGCCGTTGCCAGCTAAAACTCTATACAGTGGTGCTTAAAAGTTTGTGAACCCTTTAGAATTTTCTATATTTCTGCAAAAATATGGCATAAAACATCCTCAGATTTTCACACAAGTCCTAAAAGTAGATAAAGAGAACCCAGTTAAACAAATGAGACAAAAATATTATACTTGGTCATTTATTTATTGAGGAAAATGATCCAATATTACATATCTGTGAGTGGCAAAAGTATGTGAACCTTTGCTTTCAGTATCTGGTGTGACCCCCTTGTGCAGCAATAACTGCAACTAAACGTTTGCGGTAACTGTTGATCAGTCCTGCACACCGGCTTGGAGGAATTTTAGCCCATTCCTCCGTACAGAACAGCTTCAACTCTAGGATGTTGGTGGGTTTCCTCACATGAACTGCTCACTTCAGGTCCTTCCACAACATTTTGATTGGATTAAGGTCAGGACTTTGACTTGGCCATTCCAAAACATGAACTTTATTCTTCTTTAACCATTATTTGGTAGAACGACTTGTGTGCTTAGGGTCGTTGTCTTGCTGCATGACCCACCTTCTCTTGAAATTCAGTTCGTGGACAGATGTCCTGACATTTTCCTTTAGAATTCCCTGGTATAATTCAGAATTCATTGCTCTATCAATGATGGCAAGCCATCCTGGCCCAGATGCAGCAAAACAGGCCCAAAACACGATACTACCACCACCATGTTTCACAGATGGGATAAGGTTGTTATGCTGGAATGCAGTGTTTTCCTTTCTCCAAACTTAACGCTTCTCATTTAAACCAAATTGTTCAATTTTGGGCTCAGCCATCCACAAAACATTTTTCCAATAGCCTTCTGGCTTGTCCATGTGATCTTTAGCAAACTGCAGACAAGCAGCAAGTTTTTTTGGAGAGCAGTGGCTTTCTCCTTGCAACCCTGCCATGCACACCATTGTTGTTCAGTGTTCTCCTGATGGTGGACTCATGAACATGAACATTAGCCAATGTGAGAGAGGCCTTCAGTTGCTTAGAAGTTACCCTGGGGTCCTTTGTGACCTCGCCAACTATTACACACCTTGCTCTTGGAGTGATCTTTGTTGGTCGACCACTCCTGAGGAGGGTAACAATGGTCTTGAATTTCCTCCATTTGTACACAATCTGTCTGACTGTGGATTGGTGGAGTCCAAACTCTTTAGAGATGTTTTTGTAACCTTTTCCAGCCTGATGAGCATCAACAACGCTTTTTCTGAGGTCCTCAGGATTCTCCTTTGTTCGTGCCATGATACACTTGCACAAACATGTGTTGTGAAGATCAGACTTTGATAGATCCCTGTTCTTTAAATAAAACAGGGTGCCCACTCACACCTGATTTGTCATCCAATTGATTGAAAACACCTGACTCTAATTTCACCTTCAAATTAACTGCTAATCCTAGAGGTTCACATACTTTTGCCACTCACAGATATGTAATATTGGATCATTTTCCTCAATAAATAAATGACCAAGTATCATATTTTTGTCTAATTTGTTTAACTGGGTTCTCTTTATCTACTTTTAGGACTTGTGTGAAAATCTGAGAATGTTTTGGGTCATATTTATGCAGAAATATAGAAAATTCTAAAGGGTTCACAAACTTTCAAGCACCACTGTAGTTCAAAGATGAAGCCATATCTAAACATGATCCAGAAGCGCAGACGTCTTCTCTGGGCCAAGGCTCATTTAATTTAAAATGGACTGTGGCAAAGTGGAAAACTGTTCTGTGGTCAGACGAATCAAAATTTGAAGTTCTTTATGGAAATCAGGGACGCCGTGTCATTCGGACTAAAGAGGAGAAGGATGACCCGAGTTGTTATCAGCGCTCAGTTCAGAAGCCTGCATCTCTGATGGTATGGGGTTGCATTAGTGCGTGTGGCATGAGCAGCTTACACATCTGGAAAGACACCATCAATGCTGAAAGGTATATCCAGGTTCTAGAGCAACATATGCTCCCATCCAGATGGCGTCTCTTTCAGGGAAGACCTTGCATTTTCCAACATGACAATGCCAAACCACATACTGCATCAATTACAGCATCATGGCTGCGTAGAAGAAGGGTCCGGGTACTGAACTGGCCAGCCTGCAGTCCAGATCTTTCACCCATAGAAAACATTTGGCGCATCATAAAACGGAACATACGACAAAAAAGACCTAAGACAGTTGAGCAACTAGAATCCTACATTAGACAAGAATGGGTTAACATTCCTATCCCTAAACTTGAGCAACTTGTCTCCTCAGTCCCCAGACGTTTACAGACTGTTGTAAAGAGAAAAGGGGATGTCTCACAGTGGTCAACATGGCCTTGTCCCAACTTTTTTGAGATGTGTTGTTGTCATGAAATTTAAAATCACCTAATTTTTCTCTTTAAATTATACATTTTCTCAGTTTAAACATGTGATATGGCATCTATGTTCTATTCTGAATAAAATATGGAATTTTGAAATTTCCACATCGTTGCATTCCGTTTTTATTTACAATTTGTACTTTGTCCCAACTTTTTTGGAATCGGGGTTGTAGTAATTAGAAAAAATATGATTTATGTAACAATAGATAGATGAGCATTGATACATGAATCCATGGGTTTAGAAGCTCAGGCGACAATTCCATATTTCAATGCAAAATCGCTAGCTGCTAAACTTGGTCTGCACAGACTGTGCACTGAATCCATGCAAGCTCTCTCAGCCTGCTGGCAGATCCGCACGTGACGTCACGAATCTGGCTCCAGACTCCCTTGGGATTTTTCCAGACATGTTTTGTTATTTTATTTTTTTCTGCTGTAGATGGATGGCCTTGTGCAAAATTACCCTTCTGGATGAGTGTGTAAAGGGACATACTTTCATATAAAAAAAAAAAAAACTAAATTGGTCCAGGATAAGCACTTTAAGGTCCTTCAACAGAAAGCTACTCAAGGTTAACGTTGGTTAGCTGGTTAGCTATTGTGTGGCAAAAATCAGTGCCTCAGAATACATCTGGCTCTGGAGACTAGTGCCTTGTGTGAATAGATTCTACCTGAATTTAACAGTTAAATCAAATGTTTTTGACTTTGCTACTTTGACTATTTCTACTTGAACAAAATACAATTTACCAACAAAATGAAACAAAAAAGTCCCACACATGGATGACTTGTGATTCAGCAGCAGCATTGTCAACATTAATTCTGTCACCTCTGCATTAAAAAACAACAACAACAAAAAAAACATTTTCAGTCTCAACAGTAGTGACCCTCTACAGCAGGGGTCACCAAACTACGGCCCGCGGGCCAGATCCGGCCCGCCACCCCCCTTTGACCGGCCCCCCAGCCCCTCTGCCCCCCATCACTTGAACCGGCCCTATGAGGCAATCCCCAAAAGTGGTCATGGCCTATTTTTTTAAATTGCTTTTTGGCAAATAATAACATGTCTGCATCTTGTATTTTGTTGATTTTATCAATTAAAATTGATATTTAGTTATAAAATGAACTATTCATATTTTCTGAATTTTCGTCATATGCTCGCAATCAAGGAGTGACAGGCAGCGCATGCGCAGAGAACTGTCAGTGTTCAGGACAGCAAAATGGCTAGCGGTCAGCGAAAAGCTGACAGAGAGTGCAGAGTTTTTAAAGAACAGTGGACCACCGATTATTTTTTCGTTCAGTGTAAGGACTGTGCAGTTTGTCTTGTATGTAAAGAAAGTGTGCCGGTTTTCAAAGAATATAATCTGCGTCATCACTATGAAACCCGCCACAAAGAGTATGTTAGTTTGCGAGGGCAAACAAGAGAAGACAGGATTCGGAGGATGAAATGCGGACTGGCTGCACAACAGAATGTATTCCTTCGCCAAACCCAGATCCACCAGGCTGCTGTCCGAGCTAGCTATAAGGTAGCTCACCTACTAGCTACCCATGGAAAGCCGTTTACTGATGGGGACTTTGTTAAAGTATGCATGCTTGCTGTGGCCGAGGAGGTGTGTCCCGACAAGAAGGATGCGCTCAATGCGGCGAGTCTCTCCGCACCTACTATGACCAGGCGAACCAAAGATTTGGGGGCCAACATGTATGACCAGCTGAATGAGAAAGCGTCAGAATTCGAGTTTTTTGCTTTGGCCATGGATGAGAGCAATGACGTGCAGGTCACAGCACAACTGCTGTGATCTATTGATCTATTGCTCATATTATTATAATTTCACTGTTTTTTAAAATGTATTTATTTTATAGGCTTATTTATTTGACCTTTATTAAGTGCTGCATACAATTATTATTTATATTATTAATAATATCAACAGGCCTACCTACAATTTATAATTTTCCACTCACCTTTGCCAGTGTCAATCACCTCAAATAGGCAGATGTTTCTTACCTTGACAGCTTTGATGTTATTTTTATTAGAAAATAAATAAATGGAATATCAGTGGTATTTCAAATTAACCAAAGTGTGAAGACTCGATTACTACTTTTGCAAACCACTAGTAAAGATAAACAAATATGTGCCAGGAATCAAGTGTTGATATAGTAGTGTGGATATAGTAGTGGGGATGGCCGTGCCAGGCTAGTAATCTTTACTACACAATGAGGCCTGCTGGTGGTCATATTTGTCTGGGTCATACAATTCTATGTGATATAGCTGACCCAACCCCGGCCCCCATCACAGTCAGGAACGACAA
Organism: Neoarius graeffei; assembly: GCF_027579695.1. NCBI lineage: Eukaryota > Metazoa > Chordata > Actinopteri > Siluriformes > Ariidae > Neoarius > Neoarius graeffei. Next base: position 13,574,599 of record NC_083575.1, on the reverse strand, counting down.
TGTGGCCCCCAGAGAAAAAAGTTTGGTGACCCCTGCTCTACAGTATATACAGATCAGCACAAACCTTTTGACCTTTTAAATTTAAACTTCTTTCATTGACATGTTGGTGCATTTTCACTTTGGCCAACAATTTCATACATTACCCATAATGCCATTCGACTACCTGGTGATACTGGTGCTAGGGGGATTTCTTCTGTCAATGGTGCCAATGGGAATTCAAGCAATGCAGCAGTGCTTTACTCCTTTAGTTTTCCTAATTCTCTCACCTCCTCATCTGTACAGTCTGCTCAAGTAGATCAGGTTCCAGTGCTTCAACTTTCATGGTAATTGTGTTAATAACATCATGCATGGGGCGGCACGGTGGTGTAGTGGTTAGTGCTGTCGCCTCACAGCAAGAAGGTCTTGGGTTCAAGCCCCATGGCTGATGGGGGCCTTTCTGTGCGGAGTTTGCATGTTCTCCCCGTGTCCACGTGGGTTTCCTCCAGGTGCTCCGGTTTCCCCCACAGTCCAAAGACATGCAGGTTAGGTTAACTGGTGACTCTAAATTGACTGTAGGTGTGAATGTGAGTGTGAATGGTTGTCTGTGTCTATGTGTCAGCCCTGTGATGACCTGGCAACTTGTCCAGGGTGTACCCTGCCTTTCGCCCGTAGTCAGCTGGGATAGGCTCCAGCTTGCCTGCGACCCTGTAGAACAGGATAAAGCAGCTAGAGATAATGAGATGAGATAATGAGATGAGATGAGATAATGAGAATGAGATGAGCATCATGCATGCCATCTTAAAGATTACTAAGTCTCTGTCACAACACAGTGCAAATGCATAGTACAGAAAATGGTGAATGGGAAGACACTGAGCTCTTGATCTTTTGCTTTTAGGAGTGAACAGAGAAACCTGATCATTATCCTTTACGCTTGAGTTTGAAATTTTTCTCTCCTGTCAAACACAGTTGTAAATGCACTAACAATATCTCACTAACTTTTCATCGGAATGACGTAACTACAACAGCAACCAACAAATTAGCACAAATATTTCAATATAAATGTATTCAGTGTCTTTAAGGGTGGATTTTTTTCTTTTTTTTTTTTAAACTTATTTTTTATTAATCAAAAACAGAAATCACAGACAGTCAGCAACCATACAAATACTAAAGAGACACTAGACAAACACAGACCATAAAACCAAAACAAAAACCAAATCCAAACAACAAAATGGGGGGGGGCTTTGCTCTTCTCAAAACATCATAAGCGATACAGGAGACCATCTCCTCAGGAACTTCTCTTTCTGAAGCCTTAGGTTGTGAGTTATCTCCTCCATCCTATATATTTCCCATACTCTATCTTTCCATGATTGAAATGTTGGAACAGCAGGTTTCAGCCAATTTACAGTGATCCCTTTGACAGCTGCTACTAGGAGGATTTGTAAAAGGTATATATCATCTCTACATTCAAAGCCCTGAGGGACCGCTCCCAACAACCCATACAGGGGCTCTTTAGGGATATCTGTACGAAAAATATCAACCAATGCAGAAAATATATCATCCCAGTATTTCCTCAGCTTTACACACGACCAAAAGGTATGAAGAAAGTTCGAATCACTCTCACCACATTCCCTCCAACAAGAACTAGAGGATGAAGATCCATACTTCCCTGTTATGTATGGGGTCCTAAAAAATCTAACAACCATTTTCCATCTGAATTCCCGCCAACTATTAGAATATGTCACCTTGTGTGCCTCTGTACAAATTTCAGCCCATGTGTCTGGAGAAATATCTAGCTGAAGCTCTGTCTCCCATTTTAGTTTAATATATAGTGTATCACAAGTTTCCATACTCTGGAGGCAATTGTATAGACATGAAATAGTCTTCTTACAAAAGACACCAAGTTGAACCCCAATAAAATATTGTTCTATTGCAGATGGTGAGAGGATTCTTTCAGGATTCTCAAGTTTATTAAGAAACTGCCTAATTTGTAAAAATCTAAAGAAGTCAGTATTAGGAAGATCAAATTCTTCCTTAATTTGGGAAAAGGGCTTAACCCTGTTTGACTCAATTAGCTGATGAATATAAGTAAGGCCATATCTAGCCCAGCGTTTGAATCCTACATCTAATTGCAACGGCTTAAAGTTGGGAGTAGATTTAATTAAAGTTAGACTTGAAATTTAGTTTGCTAATTTGTATTTCTTCTGTACTTCCCTCCATATCTGAATGGTGTGTTTAGACCATATGCTTACCCTACAGGATTTCAGAGAAATACTTGAGAAAGCTAATTGTTGTAGAGTATATTCACACTGTGATACCTCTATGTCCAGCCATCTGGTGGAGATATCATTTGTGATCCAAGCCACGAAGGGCTTCAGCTGTGCAGCCCAGAAATATAATTTCAGACAAGGTAGGGCAAGACCCCCTTCAGATTTAGGGAGCTGTAGCGTTTTTAGTCGTACTCTTGGCCGCCTACCTTGCCATATAAAACGGGAAATCAACCTATCCAAAATATCAAAAATGGACTTCGGTACAGGAATAGGAAGCATTTGAAATGGGTATAACAACCTTGGGAGAACATTCATACGGATGGATTCTATTCGGCCTAGCAAGGACAGGGGGAGAGATGACCAACGGGCTAGATCCTGTTTGATTTGTCTAATTATTTTATCATAATTTGCATTGTATAACTTGTCTTGTGAAGGAGTAATTATAATGCCAAGATATTTAATACCTTCAGCGGGCCAACGAAAACCACTATTATCCTTAATTTGTTTTGAAATACATCTATTTATATCTAACGCCTCTGTTTTGTTAACATTAATCTTATAGCCAGAGTAGTGTCCGAACAGTTTAACAGTATCCATCAACGCAGAAATGGAGCAAGGCAAATTGGATAGATACAAAAGAACATCATCAGCGTATAATGAGATTTTATGTTCTTCGTCTCCTGCCATTATTCCAACTATATTTGAACTATCTCTAATCATTTGAGCAAATGGCTCAATACAAAGGGCAAAGAGCACAGGAGAGAGAGGACAGCCTTGGCGTGTACCTCTTTCAAGACTGAAGGGCTCTGATAAATGCCCATTGACCCTAACTGCAGCCCTAGGTTCAGAATAAAGGATGCGGATCCATGACACAAACTTCTTACCAAATCCAAACCGCACCAAAGTTTGAAATAAATATTTCCATGACACACGGTCAAATGCTTTTTCTGCATCTAAGGATAAGACCATGGCTTCAGAAGTCTGGGTGGATGCACAGGACATGACATTTAGCAGTCTGCGCACATTGTTCCCTGAATAGCGCCCAGGAATAAATCCAGTTTGATCTGGATGTATAATTTCAGTGATATATTTATTCAGTCTACGGGCCAACATAGATGAAAGTAGGCGCAGATCTCCATTGAGGAGAGAGATGGGTCTATACGCGCCACATTCAGAAGGATCTTTGCCTTCTTTATGTAAAACTACTATAATGGCATCTCTCCATGATGGGGCCAGCTTCTTTTTTTCTAATATGCAGTTATACGCCTTTAGTAACAAAGGAGACAATATATCCTTGAAAGTTTTATAAAACTCGTTTACATACCCATCAGGGCCAGGGGTTTTATTATTCTTAAGATCTTTAATAACCTCCTCCAGTTCATTAAGGGCAATAGGCCGATCCAACTCCTCTTTTGCACCATCAGGCAGTTGTGTAATATTAATTTGGTCTAGAAAGTTTTGGATCTCACTTTCACAAGTGGAGACCCCTGAATTGGTGTATAGAGACTTATAAAAGTTAGCAAATGCTTCAGAAATTTGTACTGGATCTGTCAACATTGTGGGAGGGGTGTTTATTTTAATTTTTGTCACGACCCTGGAGGATTGTTGTTTTCTTAATTGAAATGCAAGTAAACGGCTCGCCCTTGCCCCATGTTCATAGTATCTCTGTCTAGTAAACCGTAAACACCGCTCTGCTTTGTCAGTAAATAAAGAGTCTAGTAATCTGCGTGTATTCATCAGTGATTCCAATATCTCTGTGGATTGTGTAATTTTATGTTGTTGCTCAAGATTCTTAATTTTACTTTCTAACCTTTTACGTTCAGAATCTTTTTCCTTCTTTTTGGCGCTGCAAAAAGCTATAATACGACCTCTTAAATATGCCTTTGCACAGTCCCATAATATTAATGGGGAGGTCTCCGGAAGAGAATTTAACTCCAAATAATAGTTTAGTTCTGTTTTGACAAACTGCACAAAATCTGGGTTATTAAGGAGGGATGTATTGAGTCTCCAGGTTTTTGATATGTTTCTCACCCCCAGATGCCAATCCACCAGTACTGGGGAATGGTCTGAGAGAGTGACTGGAAGTATTTTACACTCTGTAATTCTATGTATCTCCCCCCTAGGTGTAAACAGTAGGTCAATACGTGAATAGGAAGAGTGTCTATTGGAATAAAATGTAAAATCTTTGCCTTTTGGATGTTTGTATCGCCAAATATCTAACAAGCCCATTTCTTGACAATGATAATTAAGAGCTCTGCTCATATTGGCCCCTGACTTGGATGATGCTAATGGGGTTTTATCTTTAAGCTGAGACATTACACAATTCATATCACCACCTGCAATGAGAACCCCAGAGCTTTTGTCTAAAATGAAACCAAATACCTGTCTTATGAATAATGGGTCATCTTCATTAGGGGCATAAATGTTACACAAAGAGATGTGCATACCATCAATTATTCCATTTAGTAATATATATCTACCCTCAGAGTCTGCAAAGTGGGAGACATAAGTGAAATTCAGGCTCCTATTTAACAGTATTGCTACCCCTCGTTTTCTCCCTGATGCATGAGATGAGAAATAGACTTTGTTAGCCCATGTTCTACCAAGTTTGCCATGCTCAGCATCTGAAAGGTGTGTCTCCTGCAGAAATGCTATTCCACAGCTACTTTGTTTCAGTTGATGGAGAATCTTCTTTTTCTTCACAGGACTATGAAGACCATTCACATTATAACTAATTAATTTAACTCCCATCGCAGTGTACCAAAACCACAGAGACACAGCACTTCAACTGGCACCTTGAGAAATAATTGTAGAGCAAATACGGGGGGGGGGGGGGGGGGGGGGGGGTGTACATCATAATAAAACAACAACAACAACAAAAAAGTAATGATTTGCTGATTGTACATAAGTGCCAAAATTGTTTGAGCATAATAACAAAACAAACAAATACCCCAAAGAACCATGAGGTAGTAACAAAAACAACAACAAGAAGTAACATTTCTTCATGACAACAAATGAAAAGGAATTTCCAGGTAGCCTAAGCACCACCTGGGCCTTCAGCGTTAGATGTTCACCGCTGGGTGGGAGGCTAAATCCCACACTTACCACTATCAAGAGGTGCAAAAACCCTGTCCCACGACCATACCCACAATAAAAGTGGAGGCTATATTGTGTAAAGTATGAAAAGTACAAAAGTGTTAGGCTATTAACTCTAAAAAAAAAAATTAAAAAATTAGGCCTAGGTTATAAGAAGAATGGACAGCTCGGACTCAGAATAAAAAAAGTGTGTGAAAGAATGGGACTTGGCCATTAAGAGAAAATAATAATAAAATACAGTAAAGAATAGGCATAGCCAAATAATAATAGCCAATAAACAGAAGATGCTCTAATAAGATCGGACTGAAATCGTCTATATCAATTAACAAAAACAACGGCCCATTGTCCATACATAGCCTGTAGTAAGATAGCCTGTATAACAACAATGCTGAATGCTGGAATGATAAAATAAGTCCCCTTAGTTCGCCATAACAAGTGCATTACAGAAAAGGAGAGTAAACAAGTTATAGTAACATTAAAGACACCACTGTACTTGTCCCTATTCTAGACTATTTGAAACGGTCTCACCAAGTCCGCCAAGAAATCCTTCCATCACATTAAGCAGTTTACGATCCACACGCGCACGATTACTCCTCACGCCAGACACATTCCATCCCAAGTGGTGCAGGTCTTTCTCCAGACGTTCCTCTTCGGATAGCGCTGTGCTGATTCCCAGATGGCGTAGGCCGTCAGCCGCTTCCCATGCAGCATTGAACGTTAAAGTTTCTCCGTTCGCGAAGACCTTCAGCATTGCGGGGTAAGGGCTCTGGAATTTGATCTGCTTAGCTTTCAACTGTTTCTTGATGTCTGCGTACTCTCTTCTTTTCCTCTGTAGTGAGGGTGAATAGTCGTGATTCATCGAGATACGCTCTCCTTTGTATGTCAAATTCTTCTCCTGCCATGCCTTCTGAAGTATGAACTGCTTGGTCTTGAAACTATTAAATTTTAGCACAAACGACCTGGGACTTGCAGTTGGATCAGTGGGTTTTCGCTGTAGGGACCTATGTGCTCTTTCTAGTTTTAACTCAAACTCGGCTGGCAATTTCAGGAGTTTGTGGAGAAATCCTTCAATCCACTGAACTGTATCGCCTTCTTCAGATCCTTCTTTAATCCCGTAAATTCTCAGATTGTCCCGTCGTTGCGCATTTTCCAAGGCCTCGCACCTAGCCTCCAGTTGCCTATCTCGATGCAAGAGAAAAGAGACCAGCTGTGCATGCCGGTTGTGCCCATCTTCCAGAGTACTCACGCGCTCTTCTGCCTCTGATACTCGGCCCCCTAGACCTCGAACAGTCTGGTCTAAACTCGTCATTTGTTCAGAAAGCTTGTCAAGTGTTTCGTTAACCTTCTGACGAAATTTTCGAAGTTCAGTGATAATGGTGACACTAATATCACTATCGGGAGTCTGTTCGCTAAGCGGAGCATTGCTAGCATCAGACGAGGCTAATTCCCCCGGAGGAGCTCCACTGTTGTCTTCGAAATACTTGGACTTTTCTTCCTCCTGTGTTCTTGCCTGTCTTGCTCTGCGTTGAGTATGTGCCATGGCGATATTAGAAACTTATTTAGCGAACCAAAGGGGACAATTACTTAGTTTAAGTATATAAAAACGGTCATAAGGCAGGGAGCCACTCTCTCAAGCAGCCATCTGGTTCGTGACGTCACCGCTCTCCGGATTTTTTTCTTAAAGCCGATTAATTTATTGGATCTCTCTGGCAGCCAAGAAAACAAACAAACCACAAAAAGGTTGGTCAAGAGGGGGCAGATATTCTTCAGGCATAAACACAGTCCCATAAAATTATTTTGTGCTTATGACATCTGTTGTTGTTGGTGTGTGTGTGTGAAGGCAGTGAAATGAGGAAGAGTGACTCTTGGGTGATTCTAATCAGTCTCCAGCTGTGTTTGTGCTGTCAGCTCAATGTGAAGCTACTTCTCCAGTCTGGAATCTTCCATCCAGAAGGTCAATTTGAAGACTTAACATGTGTAGAGCACCAATTAAGATACATATGCATTCAGCTGTTAGACATGACTGGCTTCATTATAATAATATTGATGCTAATTCCATCGGTTGCAATTGAAATTGGTTGTTCAGTCAGTTCACATCAGGCTTTCCACTTTAACAAGTGCTTAGGTATTATTTGGAGCTGTCGAATATCTGCAATGTGCAACACTTAGATGGATGACAAATGAAAAGAAAAGTCAAGATAAGTTGTCTTAACAAGGTGTTGGGCCACCATGAGCCACCAGAATAGCTTGAGTGCACCTTGACAGATTCTGCAAGTCTCTGGAACTGTATTTGAGAGATGAACACCATTCTCCCAAAAGATATTCCTTTAATTTGTGTATTGATTATGGTGGTATATAGTGCTATTTAACACATCTCTACAAAATTTCCCAAATTGGGTTGAGATTTAGTGAATGTGAAGGCCTTAGCATATGATTTACATGATCATGTTCATCCTCATCAAACCATTCAAAGGACAGTGATCTTTAGATTGAAGAAAAAAGGAAGATTTTTAAAAAATCAATTAATGTTTAAAAATAAAGATGATATACTTATTCAATATCTCTCCATAGGTCAAATCTCTCATCCACAGCGACCTCAGGAAAACTGTTTTACATCTGAAGTATTTGCTTCACCAATTTGTCTGTGGTCCACCAGGTTTGAACTCACAGTTCACATCTCCAGGGGTGTTGTGGCATGGGGAAAAAAAAAGGCAATACAGTTTGAACGAGTTTAACAGTAGAAGCTGCTTCACACCTGAGATTGCACACAACACCTGCAGCAGAGGTGTTGTTGAGTATGGCTCTGAACTGGCAGGGACTTTGAGCATAAGCTCAAAGGTAACTAACTAATGACTGTAAAAACATGGACAGTCTCAGGAAAAAAAAGAAAAAAGAAAAGAAGCAACCACATGTCTTGTGCCCTGATGGCTGGCTGCAGCACACTGTGTCACGCCATCCATCCCCATGTGTTTCCATGACAAAATAGCCTATATTCCATGTCACTTTCTCAACTAAACTGTCATTCCATCAACAGTGTCTAATTCAAACAGTTAGTTTTCCCGATGTTGATATCTGCACATTTGTTATTTTCCCTCAAAAACTAGATTTTAAAACATTATTCTCAGATATCATAAGAAGGCCTGGATACACTTGGGAATGAAGTGATTGCCAGCCTTGGTGACATACTGGACCATGGCATTGGGAGAAGGGGATAGACCTAGTCCTAGGAAACTAAAGAAGGTGTATCAATTTTGAGTCACATGAGGAAAAGTCATCAGATTTCAAGCTTAAAAATGTATATTTAGGGTGGGTTCACTGCTTTCAAATTTCACAATTGGTCAGATTTGACCTAAATATACATGTGTTTGCAATGTGCTGAACTGTCATTTAAAAGCATTTGTTATTCTGAAATTATATTCTGAATAACTAAAAACAGAAAAAACATACAGTCTACAGCTGCTTGACACCCTCGTCATCAGCCATCAACCAGGGATGAATACACAGTTTCGGTGGCTACGACAGTACTGCCATCCCTGGCGCCACCAGCAGCAAAAAGCCACCGCAGGGTGTCTTATCAATTGGGCCATCATGATGATGGGTTACGTGCTTTGAACCAGATCCACTTTGATGATTTTTCAGCTGCTGCATGAAGCTGCTTGGAGGCAGATGTTATGGCATGTGTGCCAAGTCCAAGTTTGGATAGGAAGGCTATCATGGACCTCCCCAGGAATCCATGACAGCCAACCTCTACTGGCCATACTGAGCACACCCACCCATTGTGCTCACAACTAATACGCAATTGATGATACCGCATTCTCTTACATTTGAATGCCTCCTCCGTATTGTCCTCCCAGGAGACAGTCAGATCTATGAGATGTACATGTCTTACCGATTTGGACCACATGATCACATCTGGTCACTCATTAGTTGTGGCAATATGTGTTGGGAAGATTAGATTCTCATCCAAATCAACAGTGACTTGCCAGTCCTGAGCATCCACAAGTAACCTTGATTGTTTAGTTGTTTTCCCACAACCTGCTAGACATTCACCTTCTTGGCAGAATGTCATTTTAAGAGATGTTTTCTGCATAAGACTCTCATTGATGTATTTGCATTGCTTTTTCACTATGTCCACTATCACTGCCAACACCTGGTTGTGGCGCCAAGTATAGAGATGTAAAAGTTGTTTACACGCCAACAGCACATGACTAAGTGTGCCTCGTTCCACACCACAACAAAGGCCAAGAATAATCCCTCAGCTTGAGGTTAACTGGTGATGGTAGGAGATCATACACCAATCGCAGAAGGAATGATATTGCAGGTTGGTCCATCAACCACATTTCTGGCTAGGAAACAGATCTAGGCTCGACTTCATCCCAACTGATCCATGTTTCCTGTTTTCCATGCCCTGCAGCAGTTGTGAGATGTGATTCTTCCTTAAGAGAATGGAGCTCACTCAACACCATCTCTCAGTGCTCTAATGTGTTCTCGCAAGAGACCCACCTATGGCGTATGTTTCCAAGACCACCCCTTCCTGTCTGTACAGCGCTGACATCATTTGTCCACAGACTTGTTTCTGCCACTTCCACGGCATCCTTAGCTGCCCATTTCCTAGCAGTCCACACATCTGGCTAGACATCCCATATAACTAGATCGGGGAATCCTGCAGCATCGGATGTAGTCGAGCTTTGCCAATTTTGAATTCTTCAATGAGTGAAGGAAAAGGTAAGTTTAATTTACCTTTTTTCATATACAGATCTGCAGTTGAAAAGCAAGGAGGGACTCCTAGCCAGATGCGCAGGTGCTTGCTTATCTGATGCTGAATGATTTCCACTCGAGAAAGAGATACTTCATACATTTGTAAAGGCCATATAATCCATCAGAGAAGACCAAACTGGAAGCACCAGGCTTTCAGCTTACCTGGTAAAAGGGTATTGTCTGTCACTTTTAGACCGATCCTTGTCTGTTTCTCTACTCCCACTCCACAATGGCGATCTGTCAATGGGATAGAATACCACTGGTCCAGGCTCTTTACTGGCTCCTCTCTAACGGTGGGAATCTTATTATGGCCAAAGTAAAAATGGATATCCTTTACCTTACCATGCACCAAAGAAAGACTGCAGCCTTTGGTTTCAACCTGGCCCATGTGAACAGCTCTGCAAATTTCTGTCGCAGCTCTTGTGCCACGGTTTTGTCTTGGACAATCACCGTGATGTCATCCATGAATGCCCAGTTAGGAGGAAGAGTTGAACCACTTTCAAGCACTTCCCCATGAGCAATTGACTTGGCACCTCTTAAAATAAGCTCCATTGCCATCATGAATAACAGTGGGGAAATAGTGCAACCCATCATTATTCCTATTTCAAGAGGTTGTCAACAGGTGGTATACTTTTTGGTTGTAAATCTCATACACGGAGACCCAAAGTATAAGCATAGGATCGCTTGCACTTTTGTGGGGACATTGAGAAACTCTAGAGCCTTCCACACAAGCTTGTGTGGCACTGAACCATATGCATTGGCCAGGTCAAAACAGATTACATGTAGCTCACTCTTGTTGCTTCTAGCATTCTGTATTGAATTCCATATCAATCTGAGCATATTCTAAACAGCAAGGGAAGCCAGGGACACCAGCCTTTTGGACAGAGGTATTCATGTAGCTATTGTTTAAAAGGTAGCTTGTCATCCTCCAGGCTATTATGCTGAAGAATATCTTTCCTTCTACATTCAGTAAGGAGATAGAGTGAAATTGCCCAGTGTCAACAGAGTTTGGTTCTTTTGGAATCCAGATCCCATCAGCTGGGCACCAACTCTGTGGTACAACACCCTCTGCCCAGGCTCTCTTTAACAGATCAAAAAGGAGATGAAGCACACATGGGCACTTCTTATAAAGCTTATAAGAAATAGCATTAGGACCCAAGACACTCTTTGCCTGAGCTTTCCTAACAAACATAGCCAATATTGATGTGTTAATGAATGTCGATGCACCATGTTCACACCCTGCTTCCTTTCCCTTTCAGTGAACTGGTTTTTCCACTGGGGAAAAAAGGACAGAACGCTGCAGACCTTTTTACTCAATTCAACTAGCATTTGGGCAATACTTGAAACTATAATAGTAGCAGTGTTCTCTTACCAAAGCAGATTAATAAATATCTTGATTACAGATGTACTGGAAGGTCCAGGATGCTTTGTACTGTCCTACACTGATGATTATCATGACTCACCAAGCTGGGGTGAAGGTTCTTTTATGTTTTATCAGCATGTGGGATAAACCCAGAAATTATGATGGTGGCTTTTCAAATGTGTACTTTCTCTTGTTTTGATGAACAAATGTCATAATTTTGCATGACATCTGTATTGATGTCCAAAGCTAGTTGCATTGGTTTGACGCTCTGCCATGGACCACTGACTCCCAAAACTGGCCTATGGCATTTCAGAAGTGTGTGTGTGTGTGTGTGTGTGAGAGAGAGAGAGAGAGAGAGAGAGAGAGAGAGTGAGTTTGATCACATGCATGCAGGTGCTCCTGCCCCCAGCTAGGAAACTTCAGGAGCTTCAGCAATACTTCATAAAACCATCCACACCTGGAGGCCTGGAGCATACCGGAGAGCGGTAAGAGGGAAACAGCTCCAACTCCAAACCACAAAGTCAAGAAAAAGGGCTTTAAATCCCAGAGCACCTTCATGTGCTGGTTTACATTTTTAGATGACAGGGGTTTCTGATCTGTCTGTCTGTCGCAGTCTGCCATACCACACAATCAGAACTAAACACAACAGAAAAAAATTAGGGTTGTTCTGTCCTGTACATAATTTGCTTTTGCTTTCTTGTTTAGCTTTTACTCTAGATTAGCTCTGGATTCACTCTGGAGATTAGTTTTCACTCACTCAGTAAGCTTTCACTCTAAAGATTAGCTTTCACTTGCCAGTTAACTTTCACTCAACAGATTATTTTTTGCTTGTTATTTCAGCTTTCAGTTGATAGCTTTCACTCAGGAGGTTGGCTTCACTTGTTAGGTTATATTTTTCTCTCTAGTTTGTCCTTTACTCAATAGATTAATCTGCACTTACTAGATTATTTTTCACTCATTAGGTTAACCTTCATGCTCTGGATTAGTTTTCGCCTGCTTGATTATCTTTTATTTCCTGGGTTAATAAACAACAAAAAAATTATAAACAAAGAAATAAATTATATTTTTCAGTGGCTTTGTGGTTAAATGGAAAAATCAACCCTAAAAACACCACAGAAACCAATTAGGAACAATTCAAGATGAGCTTATACTGTACCTAGACAACACTGCATGCAGGACTACATGTGGCTGTGATGAAAGTGTAAATTGTTTGCAGGGAAAGATGACACCAACTCTTCGACTTGTTTTCTCCATTTGGTCATAAAACATTTGCGTTAGAGTGATGGAAAATAAGCACACAAAAGACTGTTTAATATGTCTGTGTTTAACTTTGTAAATATTTAACTCTCTTCCTGATTGGAAGTATTGGAAACCTCCATGTTGGTTTCAGTCAGATCTGTCCTGACTTCATTTCAGCACAGTTGAAGTTCAGGTTGCAACAACAGATTTCAAAAAACACAGGATGAGCTGTTAATATCCTTTGTGCAAGCACTTACAAGAGAGTCTTCCTACTGATGCAACAATGAGATCATGGACAGTTGACACAGAGGAGTTTTCAAGTGGGGACCCTCTTTCCTTGATGTTTCATTGATGAGCCCATGATGCCTCTGGAGGGCTCAACAGTGAATTCTGATGTCTCAGAAACACCTCTTTCTGTGTTGTCCTGGCCTGCTACTTCAGGGCCCAGCAGGAGTCTTGCCTCTTCATCCAAAGCCACTGGCTACTTTTCTCTGCTGCCTCCAACATGCCTTTGATGGCTAAGCACAGGCCTCTGATTCCCAAATCTCTGAGCAGTCTGGTGGCCAATGTTGCCACAAGAGCTTTGTATACCACCTCCCCAAGGTGGAGTTCAGCATTCCAGCCACAATATTAGCACATATGTTGCTTGCTCCTACAGCTCTGTATTCATGCAGTGTCATCTGGAATCTTGTTTTTGCACACTTTAACTTTTCTGTGAGATGGGTGATACCGGTAGGTAGCTTTAGGATACAATCTCCATCGAGGCCAATGGCAGTAAGGCATTGTGGAACTCAAAGCCATTTCTTGATGTAGCCTGTGATTCCTCTTTCAAGTGTCTCCACTGTTGAGATTGGGACCTCATAAACTATAAGGGGCCACAGCACCTGGGGTAACAGCCCAAACTGCATGCACCAGGTCTTTAATCTTCCAGGAAGCTAGGTGCTGTGGATGGTCTGTAGGCCACAGCACATCTCCTTCTGCAGTTGTTGCTGCACTTAGTCTTTGTCCTTCAGGCTTGCATTATACCCATTCTGAAGGCTTTTGAAAGGCTGCTCTGACACTGTTGGGACTGGATCATCTCCAATGAAGAATTTGAGGTCAGAGAGTACTCCCTTGATAATCGAGATGCTGCAAGGCATGAATGGTTTTATCTTCATACGGGCCCTGCTGATCCCCTTCAGTTTTCTGAGTAGTCTCCTGGTGCACAGAGCAGTGGTGGTCAAAGTTGTGATGTCGTCAGTGGAGGCTCTGAGTAGGGGACGGTGCAGACCAGAATAGGGGAAGGTGCAGTGGTAAAGCAGAACTGTAGGTCCTGGAAGTAGGATTTAATCGGGGCTGTAATGGTGCCTGGTATGTGGAAGAAGATGAAGGCAGACCACAGGAGTTCATAGGGCACTGAGCTAAATACATTGCTGAGGTCCAGGAAGACAACATGCAGGTCCCTCCACCTTTGTCAATTGAATCTGGTGCCAGATCATCCTGGAATGTTGTAAGCAGCCACACAATCCCAATATTCCTCCCCTGTGTTCCCATACAGTATATCAATGTAGTTATTTCTTTGCAGATGTTCAACCATCTGCTGTGCAATGACAAGGAAGAAGATTTTACCCTCCACATTTAGTAGGGAGATTGGCTGGAATAGGGTATTCACTGCATCCTTCTCTTTTGGGTTCAAGACCCCACTTGCCCTATGCCACACTTTAGGTACTGTCTTCTTCTACCATGCTGTTCTCATGAGTCCCTCATGACATGTCCTCAGGACATCTGGTGCATTCTTATACACTTTACATGGGAATACATTTGGCCCTAGGGCTGATGCTGTTCTTGCCCAATGAACTGTGATTTCCACCTCTTTCTATGTTGGAGGGCTGTTCTGATGAGATGGTCATTTGTTCATGGGTGCCTTGGATCAGGCTGTGCTATCTTCAAGTGATCCTCCAGGTCTTTCTTTGTTGTTTTTAGAGTTAATTTTTTTTTTCTTTTATGAAGAGACTTTTTAGGAACTTGAAGGGATCTTTACAGAACTGTGCATTCTGGTTTGGTCTTTCTTCCTTCTGCATTTCCATAAGATCTCTGCTCTGTGGAGGGATGCCAATCTAGGTTTAATGTCAGCTTGAAGCACATTTATATCTTCCTTTTCCACTACACGTGCTTTTTTACACCTTGTCCTAAGCCGTTATCTTTCTTGGATGAGCTGCTTGATCTCCTGTTGCCTCTTGGAAGTTGTTGCAGTTGGAATCTTTTTTCCCAAATTTCTCCTCTTGTTCTCCAAAGCATTCTGCTCCATATTGGTAGATGATGTCCCCATTCTCTCCAGTGTTTTTCCCAGTGTGCCTCAAGGTTGCTTGAGTGTCAGAGTCAGGACAGTATTGATTGTCTCCCACAGTTTCTTGTCAGTAGCACCAGGCCACTTCACAGGCAGCCTGTGTCCAGCAAGCTTATTCTCAACTGCAGGTTCTAGGAGTGTGGTGGGTACCAACACAGTAGTATTGATGCACCATGCATTATAGCTTGCATCCAGTTGCAGTGGTTTCACTCAACTGATTTGAACCCATTCATAGAAAGTTGTCAGGGGTCTCTGTCTCACTTCTCACAATCACATTTTTGTTCTCCGGTGAATCCTCAAACCTAACTGTGATGTATTTTTTTTTGAAGGTCAGGTTGCAACAACAAAACATATGTGATGTGTAGCAAGTGCAAGGTCTTCAGATAAGTGCTTCCTGCAACATTATACATCATGAACACAATCCAGAAATAAGCCAGAAGTCAAACATACAGACACGAGAGAAAGACACTTTTGGATACATATATACCAATATATATATATATATATATATATATATATATATATATATATACCAGTGTGACAAGCGGGTGCGTGACCAGCGCCGCTTGCATGGCTGCAGGAGCGGACGGCTGCTTGTTTGCGCTGGGTTACCTCTACCTCCTCCCCTCCTACCCCCTTACCCCTTATTGCCCCCTCCTTCCCCCCTCCCCCCCAAGTCCCATGTTTTAAAGTGTACTTGTGTTATTGTGTGCTTGTGCGGAGGTGTTTAAATGCTCCCACACTGTACTCCTGATAGGAGCATAGTGCGGGGGTGTTCTTTTTTCCTCATCTTTCCTCATGTTACTACTGTGTTTCTTTTTCTTTTATCCCTGTCTTCCTGTCCTGTTCCCCCTCTGTAAGGACAGGTTGATGGTCAATTTCACTGGTAACAGTGACAATAAAGGGTTTCATTCATACACACATAATACTCGTTTATTTTTCAAGATGCACGTCTATGTTGATGTAGCATTTTCTCTGCATGTACAAATATTGTTGTTTTTATATGCTCAGACTTGTTCAGTTGGGCTTCAAAATTTTTGGCTCGCATTTAATATGGATTGTGTTTTGATTGTCTACTATAGTCAACACCCAATATTTTTTAGATAAAAATGTATTTTTTTATGAAAATGTATCTTGATTAAAAATTTGCAGCATGTTTGTGTCCTTCTATACTATTGCAAAAGTTAAGGAAAAAGTAAATTTGGAGAAGTTTTTTTTCCTGAAACACAGGGAGAATAAACCCTGAGCATTTTTATGAAACTGAATTGTAGCCTTGGTGGTGGTTTCAATTGTACGTAAAATGGATAAAGAATATGTCAGAGCAATATTCTCTGGCATTTTATCAGATGTTCAGTATTAGAATCATGAACAGGAGGTGCAGGATTTTTTCATTATTTTGATCCCAATTTAGTCATTTTTCATCTGCAACAGTACGAACAGCCCAAGGATTCTGAGAAAGCATGTAGTGAAAAAAAAATATTAGTAGTAGTGGATGTAGTAAGACAGTTGTGGCAGTGGGGGTGTGGTCAAGCATCGGTTTGTGAATGGAGGGCAGGGCCAAGGAAGGTGAGGGGCAGTGATCTCACCTCTTGTCAGTTGATGTTGTGTGTGTGTGTGTGTGTGTGTGTCGGTTTCAGTGATGGCAGAGTGTTGATAAGGAGAGGGAGAGCGGCGAGGCAGTGTCTCCCAACTAGAGAGCGTGTGTATGTGTATAGAGTAAAAGTGATGCTGAAAAGCTATTTGAAAATAAAAGCGCTGTATTTCAACATCATTTCCCTCCTGTCTGCACTTCAGTATTTCACCCACTTCAGGGATAAACAACAGTGGTGCCGAAAGCCAGGAATACTGAAGGGAACCACCCATGGAGTCCTCCCCGCTCAATGACTTCATCCATGCCCTTGCCGCTGCCCAACAAAGCCAGCACCAAGCGCTGATCGCCCTGCACAAGGAACAAGAGCATTGCTTTGAAGCCTTGCTGCTGGCTCAACAGGAAGATTGCCAGGTGTTCCAGCACCTGCTCACGCTGGCAGGGTCTTTGACTGTGACAGCTGCAGACCCTCCCTATGTCACCCTAGCAAAGATGGGACTGCATGACGACCCAGAAGCCTTCATCATGCTATTTGAGCAAGCAGCAGAGACATGAGGGTAGCTGGTCGAGCAACGCGCAGCTTGTCTGCTGCCGCTCCTGTCTGAAGAAGCCCAGCTCATTGTGCAACAGCAATCCAGTCAACAGTCAGCTCAACTATGCCAATTTGAAGTGCACCATCCTGCAGTGTGTCAGCTGTTCCCTGGAGCAACATCATCAGCACTTCCGCATGCTGACACTGGAGGAAGTCAGCCGGCTATTCACTTTCAGCCAAGAGCTCTGGGATGCCTGATGGCAGTGGTTGAGGGTGGAAGACCACAACGCCAAAGAGATCATTGATGTGGTGGTGCTGGAGCAGTTTATCACGTGGCTGCCAGAAGGGACAGCGGAGTGGGTCCAGTGCCACTGCCTGGCATCAGTGGATCGTGCGATCGAGTTGGCGGAGGACCATTTGGTGGCAGTTCCAGTGGCAGGTGGACATCCTTCCTCTTCTCTCTCTCTCTCTCTCTCTCTCTCTCTCTCTCTCTCTCTCTCTCTCTCTCCTCTTCCCATCCCTGCCCCATTCCTCCACCATGGAAATAGGGGCCAACCTTCCCGCAGCTGACTCACCAAGCCAGTGGTGCCCCCTGCTTTCCCTTCTGTGTCTATGTCTTCTCCCCCTCAGGTGAGTGATCCCCAAAATGCTGGTGCAGAGGTGAAGCCTGGGCTGGTGTGCTGGTGCTGCAGGGAACCCAGGCATCTCCAGGGCCAGTGCTCTGCAATGGAGGTGGGAGCCATGGTCCGGATCCCTGACACACCAGAGACCACCCTTGATCAGGCCGGAGTGTATCACATACCAGTGAGTATTCAAGGGGATACATATCATGCATTGGTGGATTTTGGCTGTAGTTAGACCTCAGTCCACCAAAGCCTGGTTCAAGGTGAGGCACTGGGGGAGTACAAGAGGTGAAGGTTTTGTGTGTACATGGGGATGTTCATGAATATTCACTAATGTCCATCCACATTCTATTTTGGGGTGAAACACAGCGATTAGCTCACACCTCACCCACCCACTAATTCTGGGGACAGATTGGCCAGGATTTAAATGTTTAATGAGCATGTAGTAGTGGGTGGGTCCTGCAGTAACATGTCATGGGGGATTCCGGTGTACTATTGCCTGAGGAAGCCATCTCAGAGCTGTCCACATCAGCACCGCATCACAGCAAAATGAGGAGAGGGGAGTCGCCTGCCCCTCCTCTCTCTCTCTCGGGGATTCCCTTGAGGATTTCCCTTTAAAACAAAGAGGAAACAAGAGTCTGCGTTATACCTTTGACCAAGTGAGAGTAGTTGATTCTCAGACTCTCCAGCCAGATGCAACACTCTCCTTCCCATACTTTGCAATTATTAAAGATAGGTTACACTGAGTGACACAGGACACTCAAAGCTGTGAGCAAATAACCCAATTGTTAATCCCAAAGAGGTGTAGGGAACTCATATTCCATGTGGCTCATTTTAACCGTATGGCCCGGTTTTAGCCTACTTCAGTCAAGATAAGCCACTAGCCTGAATAGTGGCCTGGTTTTATTGGCCAGGGATTTGTGGTGATGTCTGTAGGTGGTGTGCAGTATGGTGAATCCAGTGGCCACTCCAAAAGCACCCTTGCGCCCTCTCCCCCTGATCGAGACCCCCTTCAAAAGAATTGGTATGGATCTCCTCAGGCCATTAGATCAGTCAGCACAAGGATATCACTTTATTTTAGTCCCAGTGGACTATGCAATGCAATATGCAGAAGCAGTTCCACTGTGTAACATTTCCACATGCAATGTGGCAGAGGCACTGTTTAAAATGATCTCCTGAGTTGGGATTCTCAAGGAAATCCTGATTGACCAAGGCATTACATTTATGTCATGCACATTTTATGAGCTTTATGAGTCACTGGGGATTAAATCCATTCACACTAGCATTTATCACTGTGGCAGTGGGGGCCTCAAGGCTAACCCAAAAAACTTTGTGATTCAGTGGGCAGAAGTATGGTACCTGGGTTTCCACTTGGGTCATGGGCAGGTGCGTCCCCAAATTCAGAAGAATAATCAGAAGCCCTTTATTGTCACTAGTCACATGTACCAGCGAAATTAGCTGTCAACCTGTCCGTACATATACAACATACAATTGACATAGGGTAGACAGGACAGGAAGACAGGGATAAAGATAAAAAGGAAACACAACATGAGGAGAGATAAGGAAAAAAAGAACACTCCCCCACTATGCTCCTGTCAGGAGTACAGTGTGGGAACATTAAAAAAACCTTGCGACCGCCTTCCGTGGAAGCACGGAGAGAAAAAAAAAATTGACAAGACTGCAATGCTTATGGCCTGCCCGAGACCCAAAACAGTTCCTGGGGCTGGCTGGCTACTATCACAGGTTCATACCTAACTATTCGGATGTCACCAGCCCGCTGACTGATCTCACTAAAAAGGGAGCACCAGATCTGGTCCAGTGGATGGAGCAGTGCCAACTGGCCTTCACTAGAGTAAAAGCTGTACTGTGTGGGGGGCCACTTTTACACTCCCCTGATTTCTTTCTCCCTTTTATTTTACAGACAGACATGTTAGACAGAGGGCTTGGGGCCATTCTGTCCCAGGAGGTGGAGGGCGAGGAATGTCTGGTTCTGTACATCAGCTGCAAGCTCTTGATGTGATAATGTAAGTACAACACCATCAAGAAAGAGTGCCGGTCCTCACCCTTGGGTACTATCTGCTGGGGTGCCCTTTCACCCTCTGTTCGGATCACACCCCACTCCAGTGGCTCCACCACATGAAGGATGCCATTGTGTGGATCACCCGTTGGTATCTAGCCCTCCAGCCTTTCAAATTCGAGGTGGTCCACAGGCCGGGGGCGCAGATGGTGGTGGTGGACTTTGTGCTCCATCGGGGGGGAGTCAGCTAAAGGCCGGATGGCTCCCCGGCCTGAATCGGGTGGTGGGGGTATTGTGGCAGTGGGGGCGTGGTCAAGCGGTGGTTTGAGAATGAGGGCAGGGCCAGGGAAGGTGAGTGGCAAAGTGATCTCACCTGTTGTCAATTGATGTTTTCTGTGTGTGTGTGTGTGTGTGTGTGTGTGTGTGTGTGTGTGTGTGTGTGTGTGTGTGTAGAGTATGTGTGTGTGTATTTCAGTGATGGTGGCGTATTGACAAAGAGAGGGAGAGCAGAGAGATGGTGTCTCCCGACCTGAGAGTGTATGTGTGTAGAGTAAAAGTGACCCTGAAAAGCTATTTGAAAATAAAAGAGCTGTGTGTCAACATCATTTCCTGCCTGTCTGTGCTTCAGTATTCCACCCACCTCAGGGACATTCAACAACAATAAATAGAATATAAAAGCGACAAGAAGGAAAGTCAAATAACTAATAACTTTCATATAATAAACTGGCAAGATTAACAGAAGTAAAAACAATTTGTGTCTACTTTGTGTTCTTTCATTGGTAAGAAAAAAAGAGGCCCAGTAATATTTTGAATGTAAATACTTCATAATATAGTCATAATAAAAAGGTTTTAAAATTAATGTTGCATCTTCAAATGTTTAAATGTGTGTTCTTTAATAGAATGGAAATAAATTAAAAAATGTAATTCAACCACATAGTTGTATGTTTCAGGGAACATTTATTTTGTTTGTACTTTGAGGAAAAAAATGTACCTGGACAGTAGCTTTTTTCTGATACTGTTTTCTGGACCATAGAAATTCATGTTTATGTCTATCCCCCCCCCCATTAAACCCCTTCTCTTATAGCAGATGGCTCCAAGTCAAGCTCACATAGACCCCGCCAGTGTGGTCAGAGTGGGAACATTCAGCCATCAAAAACGGATTAACGTTAATTAGGTGACTCTTTTACGATGGCAACGGGTGGAATTTGACTTGGACCGACGGTTCATGCGCTCCTAAGGAGCCACAGCTCTCTCAGCTAATAAATGTTTGCTCTCATTGGGTCAAAAGACCTTGGATTGAAACAGTCCAAGCTGAATACAGGGCTTTCGAGTCTAGCTAGGAGACCTTGATGCTGTATGGGCTTTGACATTTTTACACTCGCCCCTAAAACTCAGTCTGTCAAGGCTAAAAGGGGCCTTTCAGACTGACTGCTGAAACTAATTCTCTTTTTCCTCCTCAATCATGAGCACTGCACATCTGTAGGCTTAAAAAATACACCAGAGCTTCATGAAATGGCTGAGTGTGTAAAGATGACAAGCACATAAATAAGGAGATAAGCGTCATAGCTGGTATGTAATTTATGAGCAGTCCAACAGGAGGCAAAATTTAATGAAAGAGTGTTCAGACTGTTTATTTATTTATTTATTTTTGCTAATGGCACTTCAAAGAGAAAAACATTTATTTTTCAGTTAAATGGTTTAGTAGCACTTTTTTACAGCTAGAGCAGTGTCACAAAATGATCTATATGATATTTTAATATGGCTGCTTTTATACTCTGTTGAATTCTCAAATCTGATTGGTTAGAAGGTGGTGATTAATTAATTAATTAATTAATTAATTAATTAATTAATTAATTAATTAATAACAGCTCCAATGGTAGTTCCATCTGCAAGGTAAATCACAGGTTTATATTAATGCCCTTTTTCTACAACCCCAATTCCAAAAAAGTTGGGACGCTGTGTAAACTGTAAATAAAAACATAATGAAATAATTTGCAAATCATGGAAACCCTATATTTAATTGAAAAAAGTACAAAGACAACATATCAGATGTTGAAACTGAGACATTTTATTGTTTTTTGAAAAATATATGCTCATTTTGAATTTGATGTCGGCAACATGTTTCAAAAAGTTGGTACAGGGGCATGTTTACCACTGTGTTACATCACCTCTACTTTTAACAACACTCTGTAAACATTTGGGAACTGAGGAGACCAATTGCTGTAGTTCTAAAAGAAAAATGTTTTCCCATTCTTGCCTGATATACAGTTTCAGTTGCTCAACAGTTTGTGGTCTCCTTTGTCATATTTTGCGCTTCATAATGCAGCAAATGTTTTAAATAGGAGACAGGTCTGGACTGCAGGCAGGCCAGTTTAGCACCCAGTCTTACTATGGAGCCACGCAGTTTTTATATGTGCAGAAAGCAGTTTGGCATTGTCTTGCTGAAAAGAGAAAGGACTTCCCTGAAAAAAAGATTTTGTCTGGATGGCAGCATATTACTCCGAAATGTGTATATATCATTCAGCATTAATGATACCTCCCCACTAATGCACTCTCATACCATCACAGATGCTGGCTTTTGAACTGTGCACTGATAACAAGCCGGATAGTCCCTCTCCTCTTTAGCCTGGAGGATGTGGTGTCCATGATTTCTAAAAAAGAATTTCTACCTCCGATTCGTCAGCCCTCTGGACAATTTTCCACTTCACCTCAGTCTGTCATAAAAGAGCTCAGGCCCAGAGAAGGTGGCGGTGTTTCTGGATATTGTTTATATCTGGTTTTAGTGTGTATTTGTGGATGCAGTAATGAACTGTTTTCACAGATGATGGTTTTCTGAAGTGTTCCTGAGCTCATACAGTCATTTCCACTACAGATATATGTTTGCTTTTAACACACTGGGGTCTGAGGGTATTTTCTGGCACTGTAATGATTTTGGCATGCTCTAATGGTGTTATCACTTTCAACAAATCTAAGCAATATTTTCAAAGTCACGTGTCTGCTTTTAATGCAGTGTCGCCTGAGGGCCTGAATCTCACAGGCATCCAGTGTCAGTTTTCAGCCTTGTCTCTTGCATACAGAGATTTCTTCAGAGTCTCTGAATCTTTTAGTGATATTATGGAACATAGATAATGTGCTCAAATTCTTTGAGCAATTTTACATTGAGGAATTTCTATTCTTAAATTGTTGCACTGTTTGCCCATGCAGTCTTTCACAGAGCAGTGAACCCCTCCCCATCTTTACTTCTGAGAGACTCCGCCTCTCTGGGATGCTCTTTTTTTTATACCCAGTCATATTACTGACCTTTTGCCAATTAACCAAATTAGTTTTGTTAGCATTACACAACTTTTTCAGTCTTTTGTTGCCCCTGTCCCAATTTTTTTGTTGCTCTTGCTTTTTTGTTGTGTTACTGACATCAAATTCAAAATGAGCATATATTTTTCAAAAAACAATAAAATTTCTCAGTTTCAACATTTGATATGTTCTCTTTGTACTATTTTCAATGACATATAGGGTTTCCATGATTTGCAAATCTTCACATTCTGCTTTTATGTTTTACAGAGTGTCCCAACTTTTTTTTTGGAATTGGGGTTGTAATAGGTTATCATTTTTATAGTAACAGCTGAAACAGAGGCCAGCACAGTGGACACAATACATAATCTGTCAGCACTTTGGAAAAATCAGTCTGTTTTTCTCCATAGGAAAATCTTCAGTACAGAGGAGTTTGTGATTTCTGGTTTCCTCTGTAACATGACAGGATGCATATATGTACAGTGTCCTCCATGATCATTGGCCCCTTTGTAAAGATTAGTAAAAAAGGGGTTTGAAAAATATCCACCTGTTGGTGAAGTAGCTTGATCTCACACTGAATAAATAAGAAAAATCCAAACTTTAACTGAAATAAATTTATTTAGAGAAAAACAAATCCCTCATCAATAATTATTTTCAACACAAACCTGTGTGTGTGTGTGTGTGTGTGTGTGTGTGTGTGTGTGTGTGTGTGTGTGTGTGTGTGTACCCAAGTAATCCTCGGTGTCAAAAAAACTGAGCAAAATAGATAGATACTTCAACTCTAATGTTCTATTCTGCTGTTTACCCTTTCATGCACAAATTATTACTTGCATCTTGACTTCTAAATATCACATATTAAATGGATTAATGAACAAGGAAATGTCCATGTGTAGAAATATCATGAAAAGAAGGAAAAATTAGAGCTGCAATTAATATATATGATTGGTTTAGGACTGTTGCATGATGTAACTGATTCTGGAGGTGTTAAAAAACATAAAATTTAAAACTTTTTGGATTATTTACTTACTTAACTTATTTTTAGTAGCTTAATTTGGGATCTAAAGATAAGACCAGAGAGCTCATACCTGCAGAGAGCATCAGAAATCAGGATAATGATGTATGTTAAAGCATATATGCAGAACCATGACCTCACTTTTTGTTTATAAATGCCTTGAGACCTCAAGAATGGCATAGGAATAGTATTAAGCATTAACAATAAATCTAATATAGTATTTTTTATGATTAAAGTGATTCATATAGGTAGCAGTCTGAGTGAATGACCTTGACATCTGTGACATCACTGCAGGAAGGCTATCAGTCTCCTAGCCATTTCCGCTATACTAAAACACAGAGCTAACTGCAACTTCGAGCTTCCATTTTGAGCTAATTTATCACCACGCCACGTAGATGTGTTCCTGGTGGGTGCAGCAATATGACAGAAGGTGGATTTATGTTGCATTCATGGCCCAAAAATGTTCAAACTGCAAAGATTTGGACGCGTTTTGCAAGAAGTTCATGGACACATTGGACGCCTACGAAGTGGCCTCTCCTCTCTTCTGCACATTTTACTGAAGACTAGTACGAGACCTCTGATCTGTTGAGGAGCGTTGGCTATAAGCCTGTATTGAAAGAGGGTGCAGTACCAACAATTAAATAAAACTACAAGAAAAGGAAAGTAAGTTCAGTTGCACCAGTTCTCCCGGAGTGGGAGTTGAGGGTTATTGCTAAAACCCGGGATGGAACGGGACATGGCATATTATCGCCTGGGCAGTGACCTCCCCACGGTTGTTGCTAAAACTGGTGACGTTCCGTCCCTTCCTGTGTTTTAGTAATTGCCTGAGCCAAGCAGTAATGGCAGAGTACTCAGTATGGAGAAAATGGAGAATGAGTGGAGCAGCCATCTGATTTCTCCACTGGATATGCTTGCCTCAGCAGCAATATCTCACCCTTATGTGGAAGAAGCAAATGAATGGAGAACTGAATGAACAACTGAAAGTCAGATTATTTAAAAACAATCAGCCACAAGATTGGCCTTCAAGAAGCGAGAACACAGATGGGTAAGCTCCGACTTTCATTTGGATACAAAACAACAAAAACAACACTCGTTGTTTACCTGCATTTAGATTAATACATGTAACTTGTATTGTGTGTTTAAGTTACCAGTATAAGATTATTTAATTTGCTTCAGAATGTGATTGTCTCAGTTCATCTGATTATTTAATTAGCCTTTTACATTTTATCAGTGAAAATGCATGCGTGTACATGTATGTTACATAAGTTATAACACCTATCCTGTTTTAATGAGAGTCAACCCACGATCAATGAAGTCAAGTCAGTCTTAGTTGAGCAAGTCATTAATGGTATTTCTTACTTTCACCATAAATTTTTATTCATATGACTTTGGTCTATAGCTGTCAAAGGCCTCGGCCTTAAAACCGGTTGAATGATGTCACACACTCAGGGCTGGCTGGCTCAGCGGGGCAGCTCGAATGCTAAGTTTGCGGTCGATTTTAACTCTCAAAAATATATATTTTTTATTCCCATTTATGCAGCATACAAGAGTCAAGGATGGAGATACTATACACTCAGAAATGTATTTAAAAATAAAGGTTCTGCGTATATCCTTTAAAGTAAGGTAATGGTCTCAAGTAATTTGGAGGTGATTTACACATGTATCTTTATTAAAAACGTCTTTACATTGACTATTGATCAGTGTGGGCACTCTGCATGAAAAGGTTAAATGTTCTATAAAGCAATTGTGATTGTTCAAATTTTGCTTGTTCAGGTCTGAGTGCTGCGGTGTTATAGGTGGTTTATGTTTTTCCAGGAGGCAACCAACAGGGGGAGCCTGAGTTCAAACGTGGCTTTTCTCTCCTAATTGAAGAGAAAATATCCTGAAACAGTCTTAATTATTGCCTCTTTTCAGCGATGGAAGTGCTGTTTGACTCTGCATCACCCTACAACCCTGTCAGGGTTTATTTCTCAATAATGACTGGCTTGATGTACATTATCCCTTACTTCGTCAACTTTGTCAACTTTGATGTGATGACAACTGACAGGAAACTGAATAAGTAACTGTTTCATCATTTTTACTTCATGGCCGCCCATGAGACGGCTGAGCCCAGTTCCAATCCATTCCCTCGGAATAATGGAATGGATCAGTCAAAAGGATTTAAAATATAACTACATTGACAAAATATCTTCAGTTTCGTTACAATTTATGATCTATGGCCTAGAGATCTTAAATTGTAACATAGATCATGGCCTTTGATTCCTCTAAATCAAAGGTAAAACTTGTTTATTTACTTTACATTTTTGTTGATAGGTTGTTTTTTTCTTCATATACATATACAAATACATATACAAATTACAAATTTGGATATAATTTCACAATCTAATGACTTTGCCAATTCTCTTTCAATTGACCTCAAATTTTAACAGTATGCGTAGAAAAAGGTCAAAATTTTATATTTAATGTTTTTTGTGGGGCGGCACGGTGGTGTAGTGGTTAGCGCTGTCACCTCACAGCAAGAAGGTCCTGGGTTCGAGCCCCGGGGCCGGCAAGGGCCTTTCTGTGTGGAGTTTGCATGTTCTCCCCGTGTCCGCGTGGGTTTCCTCCAGGTGCTCCGGTTTCCCCCACAGTCCAAAGACATGCAGGTTAGGTTAACTGGTGACTCTAGATTGACCGTAGGTGTGAATGTGGGTGTGAATGGTTGTCTGTGTCTATGTGTCAGCCCTGTGATGACCTGGCGACTTGTCCAGGGTGTACCCCGCCTTTCGCCCGTAGTCAGCTGGGATAGGCTCCAGCTTGCCTGCGACCCTGTAGAAGGATAAAGCGGCTAGAGATAATGAGATGAGATGAGATGTTTTTTGTTTTTATCTTTTTAAGTATAGAAATGCCATTCACTGGAAAAGAAAAGGCATTTTGTGTGTTAGAGTACGCTCGAACACAGTCGAACAAGACTGTGCAGCATGCATTTATGAGAGAATTCTCTAAACTGCAATACAGATTTGGACATGGCACAAAAAGTTCAAAGAGGAAGGCTCTGTGTAACTGTGTCTCAGGCGGCGTGCATATTGCAAATTTGTGAAATTGTTCATAGACTCCATATACCTTTGAATTTCTCATTCAAATTTTGAGGAATAAATCTTATATTGCTCAACGTTAAGCCTGTTCAGTTTCATTTACCTAGACTATGTAGTTTCTGGGATATTTACATCTCAACTAATATCTAATTTTTTGAAACACCCTGTACATATATATATATATATATATATATATATATATATATATATATTGTGACTGTCTTGAGAAAAGCTCAAACAGAAATTTTTGTATTGCTTCTTTCTTTTTTTGATATTGACAAATTGAAGTGTAAACTAAAGTAGTTAGTGGGTAAATATGTTGTAATAATATAAACATTCATTATATAATGGGTGTGTATATTTTTGGATGTCTAGGTACAAATTGTCATTAATTACTTGAAAGTATTTTATTTCTTTTAAAATGTCAGGATTGTTGAAAGAAATGTTAAAATGCTTTGATATTTCACTGAACTCAGTGGTGTATTATTATAATGATGTGTATTGTTTTTTCAGGTACACTTTGGCAGATGTTTTTGAGAAATTTTTTTTTTTTTTAGATTTTTCTTTTTTTTTTCCAGCTGAAGGTAAGGTACAGAAATATTACAGTCAGAATGCTATTACACTGACACAATACAATACAATTAATTCATTAATTAATATTTTTTGTGAGTATAGAATCTCAGTACACAAATTTTTTAACTAAATATTTTTCATATGGTCTAAAACAGTAGTAACATTATTTCAGAGCGATTACCTTCACAACACTTTTATTTATAACATTTATGATTTACGATTCATCATGGCTCTTGCACAATGATTAGTCATATTCCTTTATTTTTTTTAATCATATCTACAGCACTTTCATAACATGTTCAGACAAGTCATCTGTTCATCATTCTGCTTCAGGCAAAGAAACCTGCCTCTATTTTTCCTCTGTTTATACCAATGTCAAACCTCCACACATCCACATGTGGACTGCTGCAGACATCTCATCAATGCATCAGCGAGACTTTGACTTTTGTCTCATGTGGTTTAAAGTTGGGGGGGGGGATAACTCGCTGTTTTTTAAACTTCTGAGCTTTTGAATTGAAACACAAAAAAGAAAAAGGTTGCATATATACAGTAGGCAGGTTTGTGAAGATGCTGTGTGTTCAGGACTGTTCAATTAGGTACCATATTTTGGAGAAAAAATTTGTAAAAATTGAGAATTTCTAGCAGGATGTTTTGAAGTGTGTGTGTGTATTCATTCATCTTCAGTAAGTGCTTTATCCTGGTCAGGGATGCGGTAGATCCGGAGTCTGTCCCTAGACATAATGGGAACACACCCTGGATGAGGCACTAGTTCATCACAGGACATCATGCACACACACGTTCATCTCAGGGGGCAGTATAGAGCAGCCTATGGGAGATGCGCGTGTCCATACTGACAGGAACCTGAGCTCAGGCTTGAACCCGGGGTAGTTGTGAGGTGGCAACTCCACCTCTACCTCCATTCATTTTCAGAGGACTCTCTGTATAGAGTTTATAATGAAACATTATAAATAATAAAGCATTTTTAATTGCCACAAAGCAGCTTGACAAAAATCCAGATGTAAATTTACTTTACTAATGATTCTTCAACCAGTGTGACAGAGGCATCTTTGTGGTGTGAACAAGAACTCTGCATCACTTTGGACCACATCACACCACCCTGTGGTTGATTATGTTCCTCTAACAGCATGCTCCCAAGAGTTCTATTCATTACTATACATGGAATCCAGTCAGAATACAGAAAGCACTAAACATGATCAGTATTTCTTTTTTTCTTTTTCTTTTTTTGAGGAACACCATGTGAGATGGAAATGCAGCTGAGCACCAACACTGAGCACTGTCTCAACGACCGGATTTTGAAAAATGCAGAAGTATGTGGGGAACACTGGGTCGAGCTTTGTTTTCAGATAAAGACAGAAGAAAGGTGGGCTTTGATCTGTGAAATCTCATATCTTTGGGCTTGTGTTGCCAAAAGACGCTCTGAAGCTCAATCAGACGACCTGCATGGGAATTCCCTCCTGATAAAGTGCACATGAAACCATGCAAAACACACACACACACACACACACACACACACACACACACACACACACACACACACACACACTCTCTCTCTCTCTCTCTCTCTCTCTCTCTCTCATATTCACACACATTTATATTCTTATGCACACTTATTCTTTCTTATAGAGACACTCTGAAGCACATACTGCTGTGGAATAATTCCTTTTGAAAGTAACTCTATAGCTTATCAGATCCCGCCTGGTTTGACGCAGAGGGCGTGGGTGAACGCCTACACGTAAATTTTTCTTCTTCATTATACAATAAAGATCCTCTTCTCATTCACAGCTGGATGCCACACCAGTGACAACTCCTCCTGTTTACCTTTCATGTATCCATCCCACATATCCTGGTTTTTCTTTTTTTCTTTGTTTGTCTGATTTTTGGGAGCCTCTCATCATTGTCCGTGGTGTATTTACTAACACGGGTACGACCTTATCACCCTGACTTCGTATTTCCGATCACACAAAGTTTCCAAGCTTCTGAAAGAACGATGACACGAAAGGTTGTTTTTTCTTTGAGCTCTTTGTTTGGCATTTTGCTTGTTTTCTTGTTTTGGAAAGAAGGGCCGGAACCAGGCGAAATGTGACTGATAAAGGTCAGTCTTTAAGATTAAATGTGAAACAAGCATCTGTTTAGTGATAGGAAAGGAGGAAAAGGATATATTGTGTTTTTATGCATTTTGTATTTATCTCTACACATGTGTGATGGCTGTGTATCAATGTGTGTGTGGGTATATGCACGTCTTTACACCTAAACAGACCTCACATGCTTCATTTGTGCTGGTTCGCTCTCCAGATTGGACCTTCGATTGGGCTCAGGGATATGATGTCACCACGTGGAAGTACTTTGATGGGTATGAGGGTACTGGGGCCAGCCAGGGAGGACAATGAGACATTATACACACCACGCCATTGATTTCTATCTGCACCGGGACACCCGGGATAGTGCATCACTCTCTGATGAAAGCACCCTGCACCCTTAGCACCACCTGATTAGAACACTTCCACCACAGAACTGCATAAACAGCCATGACTGCAAATGTGTGGTGTTCTACATAGTCAATAAACTGGTAATAAACATATAATAAACAATAAAATATCGTAATAAAGCTTTAGTATAAGATGAGAGTATCATTTTGCTTATAATATAAACAGTTCGCAATTTTTTTACTTTTTTTAAATGTAATGCAAGAGCTATTCTGCAACAAGACTGCCACCTGCTGGAGAGACTGAGTCATAATCATCTTCTAATGATGATAAACAACATTACATTATATTAATAGCATTTAGCAGACACTCTTATCCAGAGGGACATACAACATATCTAGAGCAGCCTGGGGCTAAGTCCCTTGCTAAAGGGTACTTCAGCCATTCTTGCTGGTCCACGGAATCAAACCAGCAACCTTTTGGTCCCAAAGCTGCTTCTCTAACCATTAGGGCATGACTTCCCTGACTACTACCTGGAGCCTTTTTACCAAGAATCACTGAGGCTTCTGAGGATGGCCCCCACACGGACAGCCTAAAGTTTTCTGTGAGGTCGCTGTGGATGGTACCACATTGACACCCTGAAGATGATTGCGGATGCTCTGACTTGGACAGCCGAATGATTACACATGCTAAAAACCATGCTTAAGTTTCATTCATGATACAATGGAAAACTTAACTTGGATATAATGAACTTCAAGCTAAAACACTCCTGAAATCAACAATGACCCTGATGCTCATACCAAAGATGTTTCTAAGACACTTAGCACTGCATGACACTATAGTATACAATTGTAAAAGTGTTATGATTTACATTCTCAGGGTGATGAAAGGACACTACATTTAAACTCTATGCTGTGTTTGCGAGGGCAACTTTTATTTTATTTTATTAATATTTACACTTTATTTATCTTTATGTACCACAGCACTAGCAAATTCTTATATCTGATTGGTCAGAAAGTGTTGATTAATTTTCTATGAGAAAAGCATTAACAATAAATCTAATATAGTAATTTTTATGATTAAAGTGATTCATATAGGTAGCGGTCTGTGTGAATGACCTTGACGTCTGTAACGTCACAGCAGGAAGTCTATTGGGCTCATCGCCATTTCCGCTGTACTAAAACACAGAGCTGATTGCAACTCCAATCTTCCATTTTGAGCTAATTTTTCGCCATACCATGTCGATGTGGTCCTGGCCAGTGCAGCAATGTGACAGAAGGTGGATTTACATTGCATTCATAGCCCAAGAATGTTCAAGCTGCAAAGATTTTGATACGTTTTGCAAGAAATTCACGGGCACATTGGGTGCCTACGAAGTGGTCTCTCGTCTGCTCTGCACATTTTACTGAAGACTTGTATGAGACCTCTGATCTGTTGAGGAGTGTTGACTATAAGCCCGTATTGAAAGAGGGTGCAGTACCAACAATTAAATAAAACTACAAGAGAAGGAAAGTATTTATTTTATTTATTTTTTGTTTTAAAAAAGGAAAGTAAGTTCAGTTGCACCAGTTCTCCCAGAGTGTGAGCCAAGGTTTGTTGGTAAAACCCAGGATGAAACGGGACGTGACCTATCGCTTGGGCAGTGACCTCCCCGTGGTTGATGCTAAAACTGGTGATGTCCCGTCTGGGGTTTTAGTAATTGCCTGAGCCAAGCAGTAATGGCGGAGTACTCAGTATGGAGAAAATGGAGAATGAGTGGAGCAGCCATCTGATTTCTCCGCAAGATATTGCTGCCATCTCACCCTTACGTGGAAGAAACGAATGAATGGAGAACTGAATGAACAACTGAAAGTCAGATTGTTTAAAAACAATCAGCCACAAGATCGGCCTTCAAGAAGCAAGAACACAGACGGGTAAACTCCGACTCTCATTTGTATACAAAACAACAAAAACAGCAACACTCGTTGTTTACCTGCATTTAGATTAATACATGTAACTTGTATTGTGTATTTAAGTTACCGGTATAAGATTATTTAATTTGCTTCAGAATGTGATTGTCTCAGATCATCTGATTATTTAAATAGCCTTTTCCGTTTTATCAGTGAAAATGCATGCATGTACATGTATGTTGCATAAGTTATAACACCTATCCTGTTTTAATGAGAATCAACCCACAATCAATGAAGTCATATCAGTCTTAGTTGAGCAAGTTGGTAATGGTATTTCTTACTTTCACCATAAATTTTTATTTATATGACTTTGGTCTATAGCTGTCAAAGGCCTCAGCCTTAAAACCGGTTCCTGCTGTGACGTCACGCGCTCAGGGCTGGCTGGCTCAGCGGGGCAGCTCGAATGCCAACTTTGCGGTCAATTTTAATTCTCAAAAATATATTTTTTTATTCCCATTTATGCAGCATACAAGAGTCAAGGATGGAGATACTATCCACTCGGAAGTTTATTTAAAAATAAAGATTCTGCGTATCTCCTTTAAGCTCTTGCTTGCAAGGGCTTGTTGCTGGGGGTTCCCAGTCTCAATTTCCAAGTGTGGGGATGATGATGACCCCCACCCCAACCTGGCATCCTGACTCCTCCTTGCCAGAGCATTTGTAATGTCTCATCTCATCTGATTATCTGCAGCCACTTTATCCTGTTCTACAGGGTCGCAGGCAAGCTGGAGCCTATCCCAGCTGACTACGGGCGAAAGGCGGGGTACACCCTGGACAAGTCGCCAGGTCATCACAGGGCTGACACAGACACAGACAGCCATTCACACTCACATTCACACCTACGGTCAATTTAGAGTCACCAGTTAACCTAACCTGCATGTCTTTGGACTGTGGGGGAAACCGGAGCACCCGGAGGAAACCCACACAGACACAGGGAGAACATGCAAACTCCGCACAGAAAGGCCCTAGCCAGCCACGGGGCTCGAACCCGGACCTTCTTGCTGCGAGGCGACAGCGCTAACCACTACACCACCATGCCGCCCCCATTTGTAATGTATCTCATCAATCTCTCATGAAAGCAGTTGCTGTTTGCGGATATTGGAACGGATATTGAACTACTAGTTGTTTCGGTGTTACTGTAGATGTTGGGTATTGAAGCATCCATGGGTCCGACATCCTTTGCATGTAACCCCTCTCACATAGTAGCATTCCAACAGTCCAGTGTTCTCAGCTGTTGTCCATGAGTGTCTTGTTCTTGTTCCAGTAGCTCATTTCTCATCAGGTTGCCCTGGTTCCTCGACACTTAATGTGTGTGTACGCACACACACACACACACACACATATATATATATATATATAAGCTGGATAGTACAGTGGTAATGCTCACTGACTACGACGCAGGAGATCGGGGTTCGAATCCCGGTCGGGGCAAAACATCATCCAGTAAGGGTCCTTAGGCAAAACCCCTCATGATATATCAGCCTACCTCAGGAATGAGTGAAAACATAACTGATAGAGTCATACCGGCTCAGACGTCGCCCGGGTCAACAAGGTCTGCGTCAGTTGCTAGGGAACCAGGGCAAACTGATGAGAAATGGGCTACTGGAACAAGACATCGATGGACGAGGACAGAAAATACGGATTTGCTGGAATGCTACTATACAAGCAATCCCAGAGAGAGGGGATACATGCAGAGAATGTGGGACCATTGGATACTTCGAAACCCACAATCAAGGCTAACAAAGAAACAGCTATTAGCCCAGTGTTCCAACATCCATAATCGAAATCTGCTATCACAACTAGAGATTAATGAAATACAACAACGATGCTACGGCAAGGGGGAGCCAGGAAGACAGGTCAGCAGGGAGATGTCATCATCCCCACAACCAGAGATTGGGTACCAAGCCCCAACAGCTAACAGCCTCAACACAAGAGCTGCTGACCTGAGAAGGAAGATCGTGACCCAACTGGAAACCTGGAGCCCCCGACGAATACCGAAGCTGAGTTGCCAAGTACCTTCAGAAGATCTACTAGTAGATGTGAATGCTGCTCTGAAGACAATCTCCACAAGAACCATCACTGAGACCAACAAGCTGATACACAGTACAGCTTGTTGTATGGAGATGCTTGGACACAAGGTGGGCTCGGGACATAACAAACAGTATCCACCATGGAAGAGACGATTAGAGGCCAAGATAAAGGCAGCAAGGAGAGAAGTTAGCCAGCTAGCTGAACTACAGAAAGGGAACATGGTGAATAAAGGGGCGCCCAGGAAGTACAACTCACTCTCCATACCAGAGGCACTCGAAACTGCCAAACAGCGACTAACAGCTCTGGCCACCCAGTTGAGGAGATACACCAAGGAAGGAGAGGCCAGGAGAATAAACAAGCTGTTCTCCACTGAACCAGCCAAGGTGTACTCTCAATGGCAGGGGAACAACAACCGGTCAGACCCACCAAGAGCTGAGGTGGAAAAATACTGGAAAGACATATGGGAAAGAAAGGCATCACACAACACCGATGCCCAATGGTTAGTGGACCTAAGAGCTGACCACAGCAACCTCCCAGAACAAGAAACAGTAACCATCTCAATGGCAGACGTCCAAGAAAGAGTGTCAAAGATGAAGAGCTGGACAGCACCAGGCCCCGATATGATCCATACGTACTGGCTGAAGAAGCTAACTGCACTCCATGAACGCCTAGCAGCACAGATGAACCAGCTGCTGAGGGATGGAACCCACCCAGAATGGCTAACCCAAGGCAGGACAGTCCTAATCATGAAGGACCCCCAGAAGGGACCCATCCCATCCAACTACCGGCCAATTACCTATCTCTGCACAACATGGAAGGCCCTGTCAGGCATCATTGCGGCAAAAATGAGTAAGCATGTGGCTCAATACATGAGCGAGGCACAGAAAGGAATTGGCAGTAACACCAGAGGAGCCAAGCACCAGCTACTGGCTGATAGAACAGTCGCCCGAGACTGTAAGAAGAGACAGACCAACCTGTGCACTGCCTGGATTGACTACAAGAAAGCCTACGACTCAATGCCACACACATGGATACTGGAATGTCTGGAACTGTATAAGATCAACAGGAACCTAAGGACCTTCATACAGAACTCAATGGAAATGTGGAAGACAACCCTAGAGGCCAACTCAAAACCCATTGCCCAAGTCAACATCAAGTGCGGCATATACCAAGGAGATGCGCTATCACCACTGCTGTTCTGCATAGGCCTGAACCCCCTCAGTCAGATCATCACGAAGAGCGGCTACGGGTACCGATTCCGTAGTGGGGCAACAATCAGCCACCTGCTCTACATGGATGACATCAAGCTGTATGCCAGGAATGAGCGAGAAATAGACTCGCTGATCCACACCACCCGGATCTACAGCGATGACATAGGGATGTCATTCGGATTGGACAAGTGTGGCCGGATGGTCTCAAAGAGAGGCAAGATGATCCGGACTGAAGGGATTGACCTACCAGAGGGCAACATAGGTGATATCCAAGACAGCTACAAGTACCTTGGCATCCCACAGGCTAATGGAAACCATGAAGAGGCCACAAGGAAGTCAACCACAGCCAAATACCTCCAGAGAGTAAGGCAGGTCCTGAAAAGTCAGCTGAATGGTAAAAACAAGGTCCGAGCCATCAACATGTACGCACTACCAGTCATCAGATACCCCGCTGGTATCATAAACTGGCCAAAGGAGGAGATAGAAGCCACAGATATCAAGACTAGAAAGCTCCTCACCATGCATGGAGGGTTCCACCCCAAGTCCAGCACCCTGAGACTATACACTAAGCGGAAAGAGGGAGGCCGAGGGCTAGTGAGCGTCAAGACCACAGTCCAGGATGAAACATCGAAAATCCGAGAATACATCAGAAAGATGGCCCCAAAGGATGAACTGCTAAGTGAATGTCTCAGGCAGCAGAACCCTGATGAGAGTGCAGAGGAGGAGGAGGAACAGACAACCTGGAGAGACAAACCCCTACATGACATGTACCACCGTCAGATAGAGGAAGTGGCTGATATCAAGAAATCCTACCAGTGGCTGGATAATGCAGGACTGACCGACAGCACAGAGGCACTAATCATGGCAGCACAAGAACAGGCCATAAGCACAAGAGCCATAGAGGCCAGGATCTACCAGAGTAGATCAGACCCAAGATGCAGACTGTGCAAAGAAGCCCCTGAAACAGTCCAGCACATAGTAGCAGGGTGTAAGATGCTAGCTGGATCAGCGTACATGGAGAGGCACAACCAAGTGGCTGGGATAGTATACAGGAACATCTGCAACCAGTATGGAATAGAAATACCCAAGTCCCAATGGGCCATACCACAGAAGGTGGCTGAGAACAACAGGGCCAAGATTCTGTGGGACTTCAGCTTCCAGACTGACAAACAGATCCTGGCTAACCAACCGGACATAGTGGTGGTGGACAAAGAGCAGAAGAGGGTGGTGGTGATAGATGTGGCGATCCCAGCTGACGCCAACATCAGGAAGAAGGAACATGAGAAACTTGAGAAGTATCAAGGGTTGAAAGAGCAGCTGGAACGGATGTGGAAGGTCAAGGGTTGCGTGGTCCCCGTGGTAGTGGGGGCACTTGGGGCAGTAACCCCCAAACTGGGAGAGTGGCTCCAGCAAATCCCAGGAACAACATCTGAAGCCTCAGTCCAGAAGAGCGCAGTCCTAGGAACATCGAAGATACTGCGCAGAACCCTCAAACTCCCAGGCCTCTGGTAGAGGACCCGAGCTTGAGGATGACATGGATACCCCCCCCCCCCCCCGCCGGGGGTGAGAAGGAGATTTTATATATATATACAGTGGTGCTTGAAAGTTTGTGAACCCTTTAGAATTTTCGATATTTCTGCATAAATATGAGCTAAAACATCATCAGATTTTCACACAAGTCCTAAAAGTAGATAAAGAGAACCCAGTTAAACAAATGAGACAAAAATATTATACTTGGTGATTTATTTATTGAGGAAAATGATCCAATATTACATATCTGTGAGTGGCAAAAGTATGTGAACCTTTCGGATTAGCAGTTAATTTGAAGGTGAAATTAGAGTCAGGTGTTTTCAATCAATTGGTATGACAATCAGGAATGAGTGGGCACCCTGTTTTATTTAAAGAACAGGGATCGATCAAAGTCTGATCTTCACAATACATGTTTGTGGAAGTGTATCATGGCACGAACAAAGGAGGTTTCTGAGGACCTCAGAAAAAGCATTGTTGATGCTCATCAGGTTGGAAAAGGTTACAAAACCATCTCTAAAGAGTTTGGACTCCACCAATCCACAGTCAGACAGATTATGTACAAATGGAAGAAATTCAAGACCATTGTTACCCTCCCCAGGAGTGGTCGACCAACAAAGATCACTCCAAGAGCAAGGCGTGTAATAGTCGGCGAGGTCACAAAGGACCCCAGGGTAACTTCTAAGCAACTGAAAGCCTCTCTCACATTGGCTAATGTTAATATTTATGAGTCCACCATCAGGAGAACACTGAACAACAATGGTGTGCATGGCAGGGTTGCAAGGAGAAAGCCACTGCTCTTCAAAAAGAACATTGCTGCTCGTCTGCAGTTTGCTAAAGATCACATGGACAAGCCAGAAGGCTATTGGAAAAATGTTTTGTGGATGGATGAGACCAAAATAGAAATTTTTGGTTTAAATGAGAAGTGTTATGTTTGGAGAAAGGAAAACACTGTATTCCAGAATAAGAACCTTATCCCATCTGTGAAATATGGTGGTGGTAGTATCATGGTTTGAGCCTGTTTGGCTGCATCTGGGCCAGGACGGCTTGCCATCATTGATGGAACAATGGATTCTGAATTATACCAGCGAATTCTAAAGGAAAATGTCAGGACATCTGTCTATAAACTGAATCTCAAGAGACATTTGGTCATGCAGCAAGACAACGACCCTAAACACACAAGTCGTTCTACCAAAGAATGGCTAAAGAAGAATAAAGTTAATGTTTTGGAATGGCCAAGTCAAAGTCCTGACCTTAATCCAATCGAAATGTTGTGGAAGGACCTGAAGCGAGCAGTTCATGTGAAGAAACCCACCAACATCCCAGAATTGAAGCTGTTCTGTACAGAGGAATGGCCTAAAACTCCTCCAAGCTGGTGTGCAGGACTGATCAACAGTTACCGGAAACGTTTAGTTGCAGTTATTGCTGCACAAGGGGGTCACACCAGATACTGAAAGCAAAGGTTCACATACTTTTGCCACTCACAGATATGTAATATTGGATCATTTTCCTCAATAAATAAATGACCAAGTATAATATTTTTGTATCATTTGTTTAACTGGGTTCTCTTTATCTACTTTTAGGACTTGTGTGAAAATCAGATGATGTTTTAGCTCATATTTATGCAGAAATATCGAAAATTCTAAAGGGTTCACAAACTTTCAAGCACCACTGTGTGTATATATATATATATATATATATATATATATATATATATATACACACAAAACCCCGATTCCAAAAAAGTTGGGACAAAGTACAAATTGTAAATAAAAACGGAATGCAAAATGTATACTGTTCCTACTTATTCAGGTGACATTGGGCATACCTAACAACCTGTGTTTTCTCTCTCCCCCCCCCAACCTGTTCCTCTGAGTTAGTCAATCCTGAGATCGAGATGCTGACCTCTTCTGCTCCTTGGACCTGCCTGATCCATCCTGATGTCCTATGTCTGGTTGGAGTCTCATCACATCACTCCTGTTGAGGACAGCCCCATATAGACAGTTGAAAGTCATACTTGGCTGAGGACTACAGCTGACTTGCTAATTTTAGGACTGCGGTTGTCATGAACAGTTTTTGCACTCAAGTTTCCATCAATGAAGAATTATAACATCAACGAAACTGACTTCATGTTAAAACTGTTAATGTTATAGTCATGTTGTCTGTTGTTGCCTAAATGAGGATGGGTTCCCTTTTGAGTCTGGTTCCTCTCAAGGTTTCTTCCTCATGTCGTCTGAGGGAGTGTAGAATTATACCAGGTGGGTGGAGCACAGAAGCACGGCAAGCCAGAACTGAGTTCTCAATAACTCTTTTATTTTAGCTTTTCAGCTTTTATATTCACTTATATACACACACACACACACACACATGTTCTGGTCGGGAGAGCTCCCTTCCTCTGCGCTCCCTCTCCTCTTATACGGTAGGGCGCGGTCACTGGGAAAGACACACAAACACAGGTTAATTCCCATCAGGTGCAGTGATTCTGCCACTTACCTTCCCTGACTCCGCCCTCCCTTCACAGACCGACACTTGACCACACCCCCGCTGCCACATACCCCCACTGCCCGGCTCAGGCTGGGCAGCCGTCCGGCCTGCAGCCAACTCCCCCCCCACTTGATGGGAAAGTCCGCCACAACCATCTGCGCCCCTGGCCTGTGGACCACCTTGAACTTAAACGGCTGGAGTGCCAGATACCAACGGGTGATCCGCGCATTGGCATCCTTCATGCGGTGGAGCCACTGCAAGGGTGCGTGGTCCGACCAGAGGGTGAAAGGGCACCCCAGCAGGTAGTAGCAGACGGTGAGGACCGCCCACTTGATGGCAAGGCTTTCCTTCTCTATGGTGCTGTACCTGCCCTCACGCACCGACAGCTTGCAGCTGATGTACAGCACTGGACAGTCCTCCCCCTCCACCTCCTGGGACAGAACAGCCCCCAGCCCTCTGTCCGATGTGTCTGTCTGCAAAACAAAGGGGAGAGAAAAGTCAGGGGAGTGTAATAGTGGCCCCCCACACAGTGCAGCCTTTACCTTAGAGAAAGCCCACTGGCATTGCTCCGTCCACTGGACCGGATCTGGTGCCCCCTTTTTAGTGAGATCAGTCAGCGGGCTGGTGACAGCCGAATAATTAGGTATAAACCTACGATAGTAGCCAGCCAGCCCCAGGAACTGTCTCACCCCCTTTTTCATCTTGGGCCTCGGGCAGGCCGCAATCGCTGCTGTCTTATTGATTTGGGGATGCACCTGCCCATTGCCCAAGTGGAAGCCCAGATACCGTACTTCCACCCGCCCAATCGCACACTTCTTCAGGTTGGCCATGAGCCCCGCTCGCCTCAGCGACCTAAGGACGGCCCTCAGGTGTTCTAGGTGCCGCGGCCAGTCATTACTATAAATAATAATGTCGTCCAGGTATGCAGCCACATAGGTGGCGTGGGGGCGGAGGACCCTATCCATAAGCCGCTGGAACGTAGCGGGCACCCCAAACAGCCCAAAAGGAAGTGTGACGAACTGGTGTAAGCCAAATGGTGTGGAAAAGGCCGTTTTCTCTCAGGATAGCGGAGTCAAGGGGATCTGCCAATATCCCTTTGTCAAATCCAGTGTCGAATAAAAGTGAGCCGTGCCTAGTCGATCGAGCAACTCATCAATATGAGGCATTGGGTACGTGTCAAATTTAGACACCGCGTTGACTTTTCTATAGTCCACACAGAACTGGACCGACCCGTTGGCCTTGGGAACCAAGACCACCGGGCTGCTCCAGTCACTGTGGGACTCCTCGACGATGCCCATTTCGAGCATGGCCTTGAGTTCTTCCCGAACCACCTTTTTCTTGTGTTCAGGCAGTCTGTAAGGGTGGCTGTGCACTACTACCCCCGGGGGCATCTCAATGTGGTGTTCTATGAAGTGGGTGTGGCAGGGCAGGGGCGAGAACACGCCAGAAAATTCTGTTTGCAACTGGGCTACCTCCGTGAGCTGGGTCAGGGAGAGGTGGTCTCCACAGGGGACCAGAGCGGTGGGCGATGTCAATTTTCCCTTTTGAACCTCTGGCCCCAGCTCCGCCTTCTCTGTTCCAGTGGTGGTTCCCACCGACACCAACGCCACAGGGACCTCCTCGTTCCAAAGTTTTAACAGATTGAGGTGGTAAATCTGTAATGCCCCGCTCCTGTCTGTTCGCCTCACCTCATAGTCGATGTCCCCGAATCGCTGTGTGACCTCAAAGGGTCCTTGCCACCTGGTGATTAATTTGGAGCTCGACGTGGGCAACAGCATGAGTACTTTATCTCTCAGTGTGAACTCACTAAGGTGCGTGCCCCTGTCGTACAGACAGACTTGACGTTATTGGGCCTGCTGCAAATTCTCCTGGGTTAAGTGCGTGAGGGTGTGGAGTTTGGCACGCAGGTCGATAACGTACTGAATTTCATTTTTACTTGTTGAAGGTCCCTCCTCCCAATTTTCCATCTAGGATGCCGCGCGGCTTTCGCCCATATAATAATTCGAATGGGGAGAACCCCGTGGAGGCTTGTGGGACCTCTCGCACTGCGAATAACAGGGGCTTCATGGCCGTAACTACCATTGAAGACACCGAGGTCATGTCCTCGGTATTTTTTTCAGAAATTTCAAATTGGACTACGCTGAATTCGAGCAGTGATCAATGTAAAACGCAGCGTCCGCATCCACATGTCATCTGTATTTCCCCCCAATAAAATTAAAATTCACATTTGTCTAATGTCATCTGAAATCTCTTAGCCTCTATCTCTATCGTTGCCGTGTCTAATGCAGCGTCACGCGACATAGCCTATACTAGTGTCGGCCGGGGAAGTTGGGTTTTGGATAAAACAGGCAGGGTGTAGTCTACGCTCTATCACATATGCCTACCTAACCTAACGTAGGCTAATAGTCACATAGCATTATAGAGCTTTACCCGAGTGCAAAATGAAAAAGTTGCAACAAACTAAATTAAGGTTTGGACAGTCAACAGAAGAGCAGGGAAAGAGAAGGAGGGAAGGTGAGAAAATATTGTCAGTGCAGTGGCAGACCGTTCAGCGGTGTCATGCCAACTTTCCAAGGGGAAACGTTTCATTGTCATTGCCTATTACATTTTAGTTAGCATTTCGAGAAACATTCAAAACTACATTGTCACAGGCAGCCCTGTGCAGGGCTGAGTAAACGGGCTTGTTTGAGTAACTCTCTCTCTCTCTTTCTCTCATAACTCTCTCTCACTCACTCACACACACACAGACACACAAATACAGACACACACAAATAATACACTCTAACACACTCTCTCTAATGCATAGTCTTCACACAGAACTAATAGCTCTACATTCTAATGTAATTTAAGATAATGAAATGTAAATAATGCCAATACTTCAGGTAGCTGAGCAATACACTCAGTTCAGTTTTGACTTTTATGTCAGACAAAACTCCACAGTTCTGATGGCACAGTTTTAGAATTGTTAAAGTAAATGTGTTGTGAGCCAAACTTACATTACAGGCAATGGTGAGAACACTCTGTTTCAGAGAATGCATGCAAATGGATCTCAATTCAAGACAGCCAGATAGACTGATGCCTTTACATTACTGCTCAGAATGTCTCTACACATACAGACACCCACAAATAACACACAAACTCTCTCACGCTCTCTCTCTCACACACACACACTCTCACTCACACTATTATTATAAGGTGTAATACTAAAGCTTACAATTCAGCAGTTCACACCCTTTCTGTCATGTGTATGCTGCAATGTAAATAATGCCAATACTAACTGGTAACTGGTACTTTAGGTATGTATACTCAGTTCAAGAGTTCACTACTTTTCTACTTTTATGTCAGATAAAACACCACAGTTATGGTGCCACAGTTTTAGAATCGTTAAAATAAATGTGTCCTCCACCAAATCTATCCTTATTTATTTATTTAAGTTGTGCCGTGGGGCTTCAGTGCTGTCAGCCATGTTTGACCTCAGTATATGAAAAATCCTGGGTACGGCCCTGAGGGGCTTGAGCCATTTATCCCAGTTGCATGCGTCCTCACTTACAAATTTTTTAATTATGGTTTTGAGGGTGCGGTTGAACCGTTTGACTAAGCCATCCATTTGTGGGTGATAAACGCTGGTGCGGATAGGCTTAATTCCCAGTAACCCATACAGTTCGCGCAGTGTGCGTGACATAAACAAAGTGCCTTGATCAGTCAGAATCTCTTTGGGGATTCTGACTCGGGAGATGACGCGGAAGAGTGCTTCCGCAATACTACATGCTGAGATATTGCGAAGAGGCACTGCTTCCAGATATCGCGTTGCATAGTCCACCAGAACTAAAATAAAGCAATACGATCGTGTTGACCGATCTAATGGCCCGACAAGGCAAGGCAAGGCAAGTTTATTTATATAGCACATTTCATACACAATGGCAGTTCAATGTGCTTTACAGAAGTAAAAACAAAAACAGTAAACAATAGAGAAATACAATTACATAAAATAATTTTATCTTTATTCTAAAATAATTAATTAAAAGAATTAAAAGAATTAAAAGAAAATAATAAGAATTAAACAATAGTAGAAATAAAATATTAAAATGCCAAAAAGAAAAAGAAAAAGGAGAAAAAGAAAGAAGAAAAAAACTAGCAGAATAAAATAGAATAAAGTTAAAGTAAAGTTAAAGTAAAGTTAAAGTATTCATTATTTAACAGAAAGCATCTGAAAACAGCTTAGTCTTTAACCTAGATTTGAAGCTGCCAACAGCAGGAGCATTTTTAATGTCCTCTGGCAGTTGGTTCCATAGCTGTACTTCATAGTAGCTAAAAGCTGCTTCACCACACTTTGTTTTAACAACTGGTTTTAATAGTAAATTTTTCTGTTGCGATCTGGTAGATCTGATTGGGTTAGGCCGCTGCAACATATCAGAGAGGTAATTGGGCCCTGTACCATTTAGAGATTTGTACACCAGCAGCAATACTTTAAAGTCAATTCTGTAGCTTACTGGAAGCCAGTGAAGGGACCTTAGAATTGGAGTAATGTGCTCTGTTCTTTTTGTTCGTGTGAGAACCCTAGCCGCTGCATTTTGAACCAGCTGAAGTCGTTTGATGGTCTTTTTTGGCAGGCCTGTGAAAAGGCCATTGCAGTAATCAACCCTACTAGAGATGAAGGCATGTATTAGTTTTTCCAGATCATGTTTTGACATAAGTCCTCTTAGTTTGGAAATGTTTTTTAACAAGATCCATCCCAATGCTTTCGAACGGGGTCTCGATTAATGGTAGAGGGCACAAAGGTGCTTTTGGAATGGCTGTTGGATTTACTAACTGGCATTCGCGGCACGCCGTACACCACCTACGGACATTGCCGCGAATCCCTGGCTAATAGAACCGGGCCATTGTTCGGGCTAGTGTCTTATCCTGCCCTAAGTGTCCGG
The DNA here is from genome assembly GCF_027579695.1 of Neoarius graeffei. Lineage (NCBI taxonomy): Eukaryota > Metazoa > Chordata > Actinopteri > Siluriformes > Ariidae > Neoarius > Neoarius graeffei. Next base: position 13,530,302 of record NC_083575.1, on the reverse strand, counting down.
CCATGGGATTAAAGTGAGCCACCTGGAATATAGATTCCCGGCGGCTCTTTGAGATTAAAAGCTGTGTGATCTGCTCCTTAGTCTGAGTGTCCTGCGTCACTCGGTATAATCTATCCTTAAAAATGGAGAAATAGGGGAAGGATGGGGTGGCGTTTTGGCTGGAGCGTTTGACCATCGATTACTCTCACTTGGTCAAATGCATGCCGCAGAGTCTCGTCTCGCGACTGCTCTAACGGGAAATCCGTGAGGAATTCTCTGAGAGAGGGAGGAGGAGCCTGCTGCTCCTCACTCTGATGCGGTGGTGACGTGGACAGCTCTGTGACAGCTGCTCCCGCCAAAGCCACACCGGGACTTCCCCCCGCTAAATTATGGCAGGCCCCACTCTTCACTAAATGTGTCATTAATTCCCCAAATCCCAGCCAATCAGTTCCCAAAATTATCGAGTGGGTGAGGCGAGGATTAACCACCGCCAGTACTCTAAATTTCTCCCCTCGAAATAGAATGTGGACCGATACTAAAGTGTAGTTGTGAACATCCCCATGCACACACAACACCTTCACCAATTGTGCTCTCCCCAATGCTTCATCTTGCACCAGGCTTTGGTGGATTGAGGTCTGATTACAGCTGGACTCCACCAAAGCCTGATACGTATCCCCTTGGATACTCACCAGTATGCAATATGCTCTGGCACAATCAAGGGTGGTCCTTGGCACATCGGGGATCCAGACCACCACACCCACCTCCATCGCTGAGCACTGATGCTGGAGGTGCCCCAGCTCCCCGCAGCATCAGCAAACCGGCCCAGGCTCTCTCTCTGCACTGGTGTTCCAGAGATCACTTACCTGAGGGGGGAAGACACAGACACAGAAGTAGGAAATGGTAGGACACCACAGGTGTGGCGGGCTGGCTGGGGTGGAGCCGGCCCCTGCCTCCACGGTGGGGGAATGGGGGGAGGACAAGGAACAGAAGGGGGGAGAGAGAGAGAGGGGAGGGGAGAAGGGAAGGCACGCTGTCCTGCTGTCGGAACGGCCGCCATATGGTCCTCCGCCAGCTCGATGGCCTGATCCAGCGATGCCGGGCGATGGCACTGGACCCACTCCACAGTTCCTTCCGGAAGTCGAGCGATGAATTGCTCCAGCGCCACCAGATCGATGATTCCCTCGGCATCGCGGTTGTCGGCCATCAGCCACTGCTGGCAGGCATCCCAGAGTTGCTGGCCGAACGCAAACGGCCGGCCGACCTCCTCCAGGTGCAGCGCACGGAAGCACTGCCGCTGCTGCTCTGGGGTGCGACCCACGCGCTGGAGGACGGCCTTGCGGAGGTCTGCATAGACCAGCTGGCTGTCGGCAGGGAGCTGTAGCGCAGCCAGCTGCGCCTCGCCCATTAGAAGGGAGGAGGAGGCGCGCCGTGCACTGTTCCACTGGCCAACCCCACGCCTCGGCTGCCTGCTCAAAAAGAGCAAGGAAGGCTTCGGGGTCGTCCTGCAGACCCATCTTCGTTAGGGTGAGGTGGGGCGGGTCTGCAGCGGTGGTGATCGGGGCCCCCACCGACGCGAGCAGGTGCCGGAACGCCTGGTGATCTTCCTGCTGCGCCAGCACCAGGGCTTCGAAGCGCAGTTCTTGTTCCTTCCGGAGGGCAATCAGCGCCTGGTGCTGGCTCTGTTGGGCCATGGCGAGGGCATGGACCAGGTCCTGAAAGGGGGAGGACTTCATGTGGCCGTTCCCTTCTGCACTATCCCGGGTTTCGGCACCACTGTAGAATTATACCAGGTGGGTGGAGCACAGAAGCACGGCAGGCCAGAACTGAGTTCTCAGTAACTCTTTTATTTTAGCTTTTCAGCTTTTATATTCACTCATATATACACACACACGTATTGTGGTTGGGAGAGCTCCCTTCCTCTGCGCTCCCTCTCCTCTTATAGGGCGCGGTCACTGGGGAAGACACAAACACAGGTTAATTCCCATCAGGTGCAGTGATTCTGCCACTTACCTTCCCTGACTCCGCCCTCCCTTCACAGACCGACGCTTGACCACGCCCCCACTGCCACAGGGAGTTTTTCCTTGCCACCATCGCCACAGGCTTGCTCATTGGGGATAGATTAGGGATAAAATTAGCTCATGTTTTAATTCATTCAAATTCTGTAAAGCTGCTTTGCGACAATGTCTATTGTTAAAAGCATTATACAAATAGACTTGACTTAAATAAAATTAATTAGATTGAAATCTATAGTTTTAAGATTACTTTCAAAAACCTTGTGTGTAGTTATCTATAGTCATACACAAAATGTCTTCATGCATTCTTATAAACCTTTACTTCAACATGAAAATATCCATGATGTCATAAATTTGTGTGTGCGCACATTTGTAAAAATACAACTTCAAAATCTATCACTGATTTGCACATATAACTATTATGGACATCATGAATGTGGATAAGTGAGAAATGACGCAAAATTATATCACAGGATGAAATGTATTCAGTAGAAGGCCAATCGATTGTTGACACAAAAACTGTACACTTTGCAAATTTGGTTTGAACCTTTTCCATGATTGTGTATGTCAAGGTTGCAGTTAAAATGCAGCAATACTTATTTAACTACTTAATTCAGTTTCGAAGAATGTTTTATCCCTTTGGTAAAATGTATATTTTATAGAAAAATGTCTCATCTCATCTCATTATCTCTAGCCGCTTTATCCTTCTACAGGGTCGCAGGCAAGCTGGAGCCTATCCCAGCTGACTACGGGCGAAAGGCGGGGTACACCCTGGACAAGTCGCCAGGTCATCACAGGGCTGACACATAGACAACCATTCACACTCACACCTACGGTCAATTTAGAGTCACCAGTTAACCTAACCTGCATGTCTTTGGACTGTGGGGGAAACCGGAGCACCCGGAGGAAACCCACGCGGACACGGGGAGAACATGCAAACTCCACACAGAAAGGCCCTCGCCGGACCCGGGGTTCGAACCCAGGACCTTCTTGCTGTGAGGCGACAGCGCTAACCACTACACCACCGTGCCGCCCTATAGAAATATGTTTGCTGTTCTATTTGCGTTTGTAAGCTTTCAAATGTTAATGATAAAAGGAATAAATAAGGAATAAGGATAAAGGGAATAAAAGAAAATAACATGAGAGTATGTGTTATCAGAAAATAATTAGTGATGGGGTCGTAATTGTTTCTGTTTATTTTCCTATAATTGTACATGCAGAAATGTTTTCCTCCTTTGCCACAATGATTTGCAAGTCTTTACAGGTTTTAATTTATTAATGAACACATGATGCTTTTTAACCATTTGTAGTTACATTTAATGTTGTGGAATGTCCATGAGACGGGTTAGTTCCTGGTTTCACTGATGCTATAATATCTACCTATGTTGTCAAAATTTGTTCCATTATGAGCCTCTAATTTTCTCTGTTGTTTAAAAAAATTGAGTGATGAAGATGGACAGGATTAGAAGGACAGCCCAGGTTGGACAGATTGCAGACAAAGCAAGACAGATGAGTGAGTTGGTTTGGATGTGTGTGGAGGAGAAATGCCAAGTATTTTGGGAGAAGGATGCTGAAGATGGAGCTGCCAAGCAAGAGGAAAAGAGGAAGGCCAAAGAGGAGGTTTGTGGATGTGGTGAGAGAAGACATGCAGGTGGTTGGTGTGACAGAGGAAGATGCTGAAGACAGGATGAGATGGAAACAGCAGATCTGCTGTGGTGACCCCTAACTGGAGAAGTGGAAAATAGTAGTTGATCAGAAAAAAAGCAGTTTTTCATGTTTCTGAATGAGTTGTTCCTCTAGAAAGGATGATGTAGTCCACGAAGCACATTAATTTCAGCATGTGAAAGTTTTTAAGTGGAACTAAAAAGCGCAATGAGTCATTCATAATTAAATAAAAATTTGCATTTGTTTGCATGTCTCTGTGGTATAAGTGGAATAAAACATTTTGGGACATGCTGTAATAGCAATCCACTTACATCAGGCCATATCACATCACCCTGGCGTGGATTATGTTCCTATAACAACATGCCCCAGTATGATAAGTGCGCAATAGAACACATCAAGATGGGATCCGGTTGCATACAGTAGCTCATGATATTGTAGAGCTAATAGATTGGGGAAGAGTCCTTTTTGTGAAAGAAATAATATTGTAATGACATGATATGCTTATGATGATTAAAAATTAATAGGACTTGCCTTTAATATTATGTCTCACTGATTATTGTGCACCCCCCCAGTGTTCCTGGCTCCAAATGCCATCATTCATGTACAGATTCACAATTGGTTTAGAATGGTTATTTCTGGAGGGCACAGTGGTGTAGTGGTTAGCACTGGCACCTCACAGCAGGAAGGTCCTGGGTTTGAGCCCAGTGGCTGACGAGGGCCTTTCTGTGTGGAATTTGCATGTTCTCCCCGTGTCTGTGTGGGTTTCCTCCGGGGGCTTCGGTTTCCCCCACAGTCCAAAGACATACAGGTTAGGCTAATTGGTGGCTCTAAATTGACCGTGAGTGTAAGTGGTTGTTTGTCTCTATGTGCCAGCCCTGCGATGACCTGGTGACTTGTCCAGGGTGTACGCTGCCTCTCGTCCATAGTCAGCTGGGATAGGCTCCAGCTTGCCTGTGACCCTGTACAGGATAAGTGGCTACAGATAATGGATGGTTGTTCCTGGTGGCTGTAGTCTCTGCAAAGTTTTTGTTTTGTTGTTTGTTACTCTCACACCTGAAACAGCATATGAGGAGCTGAATCAGGTGTATTGGGACACTGGCATAAGAAACACTAAGAATGAGAGATAATTTCGTGATTATGAAAACTTGCCTTGTTATAACCTCTGTTTTCCCTCCACTTACACATCCACTTTAACTCAGAAGAAATTGAAAGTAGTTGATTAATTGCATCGAATGTTGGGAGCAGTGAAAACACTAAAATGTACACGTCAGGTAGGTCCTCCAGGACCAGGGTTGGGAACCACTGCTCAAACTTGGCTGCTGTAACAGCATAGCAGGATGTGAGAAATGAGGAGGAATATTAAATTTCAGACATTAAACTTCTCCTGCTTTCACAGGTATTTGGGATTTCTGATAATACACTTACCAGAATGTCTTGGATAAAGAATGTAGTTTGGGGTGGACCTCAGTTGAAGTTTCCAGTAAGCTGTAAACCTAGAAGTGCTTATTCTGCCAGCCAGCTGAAATTTTTTTTGATGTAGCAACATTTTATTTATTTGAGAGTCCTTTTGGGAAGTGCACAGTAGTCTGAATTAGATAATGATATAGCCCACAGATATACCATCTGTGGGCTACAGGATGAAGGTTGTCTCCATGTAGCTGGGCAGAAAATTCAGCAGAATTACATCAAGGTTGACAGCTGGGGTGCACTGACAGGAGAACTTAATTCATCTAACATCTGTTGTCCTTCGTTCACACAGACATAAATTATATTCTCTAAGTTAACTGTCAGTTTATATTATTCAGAATATTGCCTTTTTTAAAGCACAAACTTGCTACATGATTTGCCTTTTGAGGTGGTGTAGTGGTTAGCACTGTCACCTCACAGCAAGAAGGTCCTTGGTTCGAGCCCAGCGGCCGGCGAGGGCCTTTCTGTGTGGAGTTTGCATGTTCTCCCCGTGTCTGTGTGGGTTTCCTCTGGGTGCTCCGGTTTCCCCCACAGTCCAAAGACATGCAGGTTACTGTAGGCTAATTGGTGGCTCTAAATTGACCGTAGGTGTGAATATGAGTGTGAATGGTTGTTTGTCTCTATTTGTTAGCCCTGTGATGACCTGGCAACTTGTCCAGGGTGTATGCCGCCTCTTGCCCATAGTCAGCTGGGATAGGCTCCAGCCTGCCTGCGACCCTGCAGCTACAGATAATGGATGGATATTTCATGCAAGTTTTTAAAATTAATTTCACAGTGTAGAAGTTGTCTGGACAGACTGGGATTCATGTGATGGTGCAAATGAATGTCTGTTCAGAAATCCTGAAATTGATGGGAGCAGTGAAATCCGAGGTATAGGTACAGTACCTTTTTACGCCAGTGGTTCAGTACATCGAAAACCTCTGGACAACAGAAAGAAACAGCTGATCTGCAAGTAAGAGATCCTTGTAAAGATTTATTTCAAAATTGATCATGGGTACTTGAACAGAACGTTCAGCATTTGTACTTTGGTTGACAGAGCAAAATCTTTTATTCATTTAAATATTAGGAACCACTCTGGGTCTCATTGATCAAACTGCATATGAACAAATTTACTCAAATCATTTGCAAGATCTTTTACAAGGTGTGATATCCAGTTAGTTTAGAAAAACACTTGTATCCTAATAAATTTAATTGTATAATTAGATTCAAAGTCTGGTGAAACATGGATAGTGAGGATTAAATAACAAAATTGCACATATTATTGGTATCCAGGCTTCAGACATAACGCCTGAAGAATGCACTATTCAGAAGTTACACAAGTTTTGCACATGGGGTAGAGTCGCCTCACAGCAAGAAGGTCCGGGTTCGAGCCCCGTGGTCGGCAAGGGCCTTTCTGTGCGGAGTTTGCATGTTCTCCCCATCAGGGCCGGATTAACATGGCCAGGGGCCCCTAGGCTACAAGTTGCTGTAGCCCCCCCCGGCCACCACCATCTTATCCCATCTACCTGTAAAGAACTGTCTATTTTCTGCATTTTAAAGTTTTTTTTTCATTATTAAACTTATTAAACATTATATAATTATATAATTATATATATATATATATATATATATATATATATATATATATATATATATATATATATTAACATTATATAAACATTATTAAATGCTAGTGTCATGATGACTTGCACTTGCCAGTTGGGTTTCATTAGGTTTAAAAAACCCTGTTAGTTTTGGTATATTGCTCAATAGAGCTTTGTCACGTTGGGCTTTTTGCCGTTGCGCCTTGCGCCTTTGAGCACCGCTCTCGTATTTTCTGTCATACATGTTCACTGTTCAACTGTGGAGTGACGTCGTGCGTGACGTCTAACGTTTATATATGGTAGGCGGATTTGCCTCACCCAATCAGTGTCCGTTTATTTAAATATTCATTTTGAGCCAATGAATATGAAGTTTTTTTTTTTCTTTTGACCAATTGGGGCGGGGGGCATGGGGGCCCCTAGGCTGAAGCCATATGAAGCCTGTGCGGTGATCCAGGCGTGCTCACCGTGTCCACGTGGGTTTCCTCCGGGTGCTCCGGTTTCCCCCACAGTCCAAAGACATGCAGGTTAGGTTAACTGGTGACTCTAAATCGACCGTAGGTGTGAATGTGAGTGTGAATGGTTGTCTGTGTCTATGTGTCAGCCCTGTGATGACCTGGCGACTTGTCCAGGGTGTACCCCGCCTTTCGCCCATAGTCAGTATAGGCTCCAGCTTGCCTGCGACCCTGTAGAACAGGATAAAGTGGCTAGATATAATGAGATGAGATGAGATTTAGTATTGGCTTTTATACAGTAACAGTCAAAAGTTTAGACACCCCTACCCATTCATAGGTTTTTCTGCATCATAGGACAATACTGAAGACATCAAAACTATGAAATAACATATGGAACATATATGGAATTATGTGGTAAACAAAAAAGTGTTGTTTTTTTTAAAGCCCAAAATGGTTGAAATTTTAGATCAAGTGTCTAGTGTTTCTTTGCACACTATTCACATGATCTTAACCAGCTTCATGAGGTAGTCACCTGGAACACTTTTCAATTAACCACTGTGTCTCATTAAGGCCCTGTTTACATTATTTCGAATCAGCAGATCATCAGATTAACGTTTTTAAAACGATTCGCGTGCACACAGCAACGCCAATACACGATTCGCGTGCACACAGCAACGCCAATACACGGATATGCTAATCACATGACTAATTAGACGGCACATCACATGATCCCAGTGCATATCCGGCATGCGCAAGTCACTCATCACTTGCAAGTGGAAGGATGGCAAGCGAACACCTTCTCCAGCAGATAAACACACCTGGCTGTGATGTTCATGTTCTCACTGAGTTTAAGCGCCTGAAGGAGGTTGAAATGTGTAAATAAACCTCAGTGCAGCTCAGCGCTTCCTCCTGCGCGCCAAATCACTCCGCCCTGAACAGCGAGTGCCCTCTGGAGGGTGCGCACTCCGGCCCTGTGCAGCTCACAGAGCGCGCGAGTGAAGCGCACGAGCAGTGATTCGGGACTGAGCCGCTGTGTGTGTGATCCCAACGCCAGCGAATCAGGAAGGTGGATGTCACAGTGACGTTGTCCAATGACGACGTCAGCTAGAGCTCAGCACAGCGTATCCGCGTATCCTCAATGTTTATACAGCACCGGACCAGACACGAACTGGATTGAATACGTGGGCTCTGGCGGATTCCCGTTTCCCGGCGTTTTAATGTGAACGGACAGTGCATCCGCGAAGAAAACGAGACAGATACGGTCTAATGTAAACTTGGCCTAAAAGTTAATTAGTGGACGAGTTTCTTGCCTTCAATGTGTTTGAGCTCATCAGACAGTAAACAGCCCTATTCCACAACTGTAATAATCCATATTATGTCAAGAACTGCTCAATTAAATAAAGAGAAAAAACATCCATCATTACTTTAAGACATGAAGTGTCTTAATAAAAATAAAGAAAAAAAACATTGAATTAGAAGGTGCGTTCAAGCTTTTGACTGGTACTGTAAATGACATTACTTTTTTTTTAGTGTATTTAGGCTCAACACAAATTTCAGCATGACACATTGTGGTTACATCAAACCGTCATACAGTAGCACTAGACTCAATACTGCTCTTCACTTGAGCTGAGAAGTGCAAGAAATGTCCAAGCTCAGAATTGGGCAGGACTGAAACACGCCTGTTTTAGACAAACTCCACTCCGCATGTGTGACTTGTGAAAAGTGTTTATTCAGGAGGACAGCTGAGGTCTGAGTTGTGATGAGAACAGATTATATTAACTCACCATTGAGTACAGACCAAACCACCCGGAAAAAGTAATGCATGGCCACTTTAGCAGGGTGTTGTAACAGAGATAATTAAGTGTTGTCACACACTAATAAGGTGTGGTCATTATACTTGAGCCCCAAACATGTACATACAGGGATTTATGGAAACCACCACACCCTTGGGAGGAAGCTGTTGCTCATCTGTTTTAGTTCAAATGTAGACACTAGATAAGTTTACATGCACACTATTATTGATTAGGGGCAAGGATCACTGGAGGAGTAACACCTTTCTGGTTGCCCATTTAACATCTAGGCATCCCAGACTGGTCTCCCCATATCCAGTGTATTGTGAAGTGCAAAACAGGCCAACCCGACATCATGGCTCACCATCTAGCCTCTCACATGGCGAAGACCGTCCACTGTGCCACCACGTTCGTGCCCCTAGTTTGCAGAATGTGGCGGAGCTAGGGGAGCAAACCCGGAAAAAAAATCAGGGTCAGTCCCTGCTTGGGTCAGCACACTGGCCCTTCAACAATCAGCCTCTTTGAAAAAGATGTGGTGATGTGTTACTTTGTGTTTCCACTCCATAATCTACTCATCGAGGAATGTAAGCACAGAAGAGGGCAGTCTGCTTGCCCACTGCTGGGGCTAGCAACCCCTTGTTGTGGAAACCTTTACCCACTACGGATCCAAAAACATCAAATAAGCAACTACATCTGTGTCATAAATCTGGGCAGCAAAACAGCAGGCATGATGGACCCCAGGTAAAGCCTCGTTGACCCCGCAGTCCTGATCAGCCCAGATCTGCTCACAAACATCCAAAACAAGTTAAGACAGCTTGTCAGAACATCCAGACTCTATCTGACGTAACAGCATCTAAGCACCAGGCTCCTGAGTGCTGAGCGGCTTCAGACCTCAAACACTTTAACGTCGACATTGCCTGTCTCAGCAAATGTCGGATTCCAGGTGTAGGGGAATTTGTTGAAGGTAATTACACCTTCCTCTACTCTGGTAGACCCCCCGAACAGACAAAGCTTGAAGGTGTCGCCATCGTGTTGAACACCATCCGCCCCTTTGTGATTAGCTGGAAGGGGACCAGTTCTAGGGTGATGAGCATGCGAATCAAGCTAGACAACTTCATGGCCACAGTAATCAGCATACATGCGCCAACCTACAAAAGATTGTCCGATGAGAAAGCTCTTTTTTTATGATCAGCTGTTGGAGGTATTAGCAGCAGTTCCAAGACTAGATAGAGTTTTCCTGCTTGGCGACTTTAACGCCAGAGTAGGAACTGACATGGAAGCCTCAGGCTCAGCGAATATCAGTGAATAATGACCTCAACTTTGTCTTGGTTATTATTCACCGATATTCACTTTACCTTTGGTGAATAATTGTTTAATAAATCCTACAAACATTCAACAACTTTTTCTGAAGATATTGTGCTAATGATGACGTCCAACACAGACAACCTGAAAACCTAATGGCATAAAAAGTCACTTGCTGATAAAATTGAGTTAGTGACATCATGTTGAAGAACAGGAGAGCAGAGATCTTATATAATTTGATTGAGTTGGTAAAAATAATTAGAGCAAAGATGTTCACTGTTTTGTAGATTAAACACCTTACATGCAAATAGATTGTTTTCATTGAACAAACTTGAGCAAAATGAACATTCTGTTCTGGGAGGAAGATGATGTTCAGTACGGTAATTAATAATAAATTGGGCATGGGAACTTCTCTAGTATCTACATTTTAACTAAAACAGATGAATGTCAGTGACCCCCACACCCCCTGAGCCTGGTGGTTACCTTAAAACCCTACATATGCACTTAGTCTGGTTTGGAGCACAACACAATGCCATCCATCCATCCATCCATCCATTATCTGTAGCCGCTTATCCTGTTCGACAGGGTCGCAGGCAAGCCACAACACAATGATCATACCTTATTAAGAAGAGGCCACACCTACTTTATTAAGTAGGAACGTCACCAGCCAGGTTTTTTATGCAGGTTTGTAAACATCACTATAAAACTCAGCTCGGTGACTTTACAGCTGACTGGCATTTATCAAAATAGAAAAGTCAGCATTATCTAAAAATGTTTACAGATCTGACAAGTTCAAGTTTGGTTTGGCTTACAAAAAATATTTATTAAATGAGTGATAAATGAGACCTGCTGATTGCTACCAAAATACTACTTTGAGAAGAAACGTTTTTCATATGAACTTACTGCAATAAAAAGCCAAGCTGTCAGATGGAGTGCTGTTTACACAGTGTTGAAAGTGAAAGTGTTGAAATTCAACATTGCAGTGTTTGAATTTCCTTCACACCTCATCACAAGCCATTTCTCCATGTTCACCTTGTCTTTACACAATAAAAGATTGAAAACATGTTAGTGTAACAAGTAATATTTTAAAACAAGACTCAAACATACCATGGTCCTCAATTTCCTGGAGGACGTCCAGTTGGTGGATCATGACGTTTCTTTCCATGCTGTATTACAGAGATCCTGATGACCAAACACAAGATGGGGTGGCATGGCTGCAGAGTAAAATCTGTCTACCTGAAAATGGAATTAAATACATTTCCATTTGTAGTGCTGACCAGTAAAATAAGCACTAAACATCTACCTAGGCTTGGAAGAGAGGTAGGCTCACACAAAAAGTTAAAGGAGTTGAACAGTTGACAATTTTATTGCTTGTCACAATAGTAGTGCAACTTAGACTGCATTAAATTTACAAGAAATGAAATAAATAACAAGGAAGAGCTCTTCAAAATAATAAGCAAACATAAAATGAAAACCCTTTTGGTTCAGTCCTTTACCCTTGTGTGTGTGTGTGTGTGTGTGTGTGTCCCCGTCCAAAGAGGGATCAGTTCTGTGGATGTTGTGTATTGATTTGAAAAAATTCAGTTCCTCGAACAAGTGTGTGCAGACTGATTTCAAAAGTTCAGCTCCTTGAACGTGCATGGGATGTACTCCTATGACTATTCTACCTGTGTAGAGTCAAGTGTGGATGTTCTCATCTGGTATCTCGATGAACGAATCAGCAAGTCAGGTTCTTTCTCTGGGACAGATCGCATGGTTGGCCATACCGCTTCCACGATCGTCCACCGTCTCACTTGGCTGGGCTCGCCATCTGGGATCCACATTCTATCGGTCATTCAAAAACCAATCTACACAAAGTGCAGAATAATACATGTTCCGTTCTATTTCTATTTCTAACATGAGGCCTTATTAACTGCTTATCTTCCATTTAAAACATCATATATTGTGTAACCAATAACTAATTATGCACTTAGATTACAGTGAGATGAATTATGTGCATCATCCTTAATGAGTACTGAAATATAAGCAAAGTATTACTTAAGTGTATGCTTTCAACACAAGGTGAATGAATTGCATAAATCAAAATGATAAAATATATATTTTACCATTACAAAGCAAATTGCTTGTCTCTTTTACATTTATCTTTTACTGTAACATATCCCTTTTTAGGGGCGGCACGGTGGTGTAGTGGTTAGCGCTGTCGCCTCACAGCAAGAAGGTCCTGGGTTCGAGCCCCGGGGCCGGCGAGGGCCTTTCTGTGTGGAGTTTGCATGTTCTCCCCGTGTCCGCGTGGGTTTCCTCCGGGTGCTCCAGTTTCCCCCACAGTCCAAAGACATGCAGGTTAGGTTAACTGGTGACTCTAAATTGACCGTAGGTGTGAATGGTTGTTTGTGTCTATGTGTCAGCCCTGTGATGACCTGGCGACTTGTCCAGGGTGTACCCCGCCTTTCGCCCGTAGTCAGCTGGGATAGGCTCCAGCTTGCCTGCGACCCTGTAGAAGGATAAAGCGGCTAGAGATAATGAGATGAGATATCCCTTTTTAACTTTTTCACACATAATTTTAATATACTCTACTTTAACATGACTGACTTGAAATATCCCTTTTAACTTCTTCAAAATATACATTTGCAAACTCAAAATCAATGCATCTGCAATGCATTTGCATTACAAACCATTAACGTCTGCTTATACCAGGGGTCACCAAACTTTTTTCTCTGGGGGCCACATTGTCGTTCCTGACTGTGATGGGGGGCCGGGGTCAGGTCAGCTATATAACATAGAATTGTATGACCCAGACAAATATGACCACCAGCAGGCCTCATTGTGTAGTAGAGATTAATAGCCTGGCACAGCCATCCCCACTACTATATCCCCACTACTGTATCCACACTACTATATCAACACTTGATTCCTGGCACATATTTGTTTATCTTTACTAGTGGTTTGCAAAAGTAGTAATCGAGTCTTCACACTTTGTTTTAATTTGAAATACCACAGATATTCCATTTATTTATTTTCTAATAAAAATAACATCACAGATGTCAAGGTAAGAAACATCTGCCTAGTTGAGGTGATTGACACTGGAGAGGTGAGTGAAAAATTATAAATTGTAGGTAGGCCTGTTGATATTATTAATAATATTAATAATTGTGTGCAGCACTTAATAAAGGTCAAATAAATAGGCCTAGAAAATAAATACATTTAAAAAAACAGTGAAATTATAATAATATGAGCAATAGATCAGCTAGCCAGCTCTTATGCCTATCCATTTGAGCATGTTCAGTAAACATTTTTTAGGTCAAGGTGAAAATGAAATGAGCAGTAGGCCATTTACAGGTCAAAACTAAAGCATAATACAGAATAATGGGAATCAAAATCAGTAGTATATGTAGGTGAGCTGGATTTGTACTTGTTGATTTGTACTTCTTGTCGGGACACACCTCCTCGGCCACAGCAAGCATGCATACTTTAACAAAGTCCCCATCAGTAAACGGCTTTCCATAGGTAGCTAGTAGGTGAGCTACCTTAGAGCTAGCTCGGACAGCAGCCTGGTTGATCTGGGTTTGGCGAAGGAATACATTCTGTTGTGCAGCCAGTCCGCATTTCATCCTCCGAATCCTGTCTTCTCTTGTTTGCCCTCACAAACTAACATACTCTTTGTGGCGGGTTTCATAGTGACGACGCAGATTATATTCTTTGAAAACCGACACACTTTCTTTACATACAAGACAAACTGCACAGTCCTTACACTGAACGAAAAAATAATCAGTGGTCCACTGTTCTTTAAAAACTCTGCACTCTCTGTCAGCTTTTTGCTTACCGCTAGCGATTTTGCTGTCCTGAACACTGACAGTTCTCTGCGCGTGCGCTGCCTGTCACTGCTTGATCGCGAGCATATGACGAAAATTCGGAAAATATGAATAGTTCATTTTATAACTAAATATCAATTTTAATTGATAAAATCAACAAAATACAAGATGCAGACATGTTATTATTTGCCAAAAAGCAATAAAAAAAAAATAGGCCATAACCACTTTTGGGGATTGCCTCATAGGGCCGGTTCAAGTGGTGGGGGGCAGAGGGGCTGAGGGGCCGGTCAAAGGGGGGTGGCGGGCCGGAGTCGGCCCATGGGCTGTAGTTTGATGACCCCTGGCTTATACACTTGAACCAAATGGCTCAAATGTAAAACAAATATGTGCCATGCATCTTTGACATTCCAAACACTATTAACTACTTTGCTGACCGAGCTATCATGCTGCACCAGCTAGTCAAGGCATTAGCTATCTTTTAACATTAATACAATTATACAGCATGTATCACAGAAGGGTGGGACATTAACATTATCGTCAGAGACATTGAACATTCTTGTAATTATGATATGTACCAATGTTTGTTCCAGACATTAGACGGTCTCATGCTTGTACTCCAACTAGTTTTATCTTTCAAACAGCAAATAGATGCGATGTTAATCTCTTTCCTAGGTGGCTAGCAAGAAACTAAGTTAGCAAAAACGTGCTTCACTCACCGGAGTTCCAATTACTGAAAAACTCAACAAAACTGCTTCACTTTCACACTCACAACTGAATTTCTGACAGAGTGTAAACTTAGAAGTACAGCTTGATGAAAATAATCAGAATTTTATTTCTGTTCTTTATAATTCCATACCGGAAACCAGGAGCTAATGAAATGCACGTTTGCAGGAAAAAGGTCTTAAAGTGAATTTAATGTCTCTAAACCCCTTGTACAAAGCAACAATCATTATGTTGATTGAGCACGTGCTTTCGAACCATAACTGATCCAAAAGGCCATAAATTAATGGAAAATCAATAAGATCACCAATTTTCACAGAATCTGCCGAGACTGAATTGGAAGATCCTGAAGGGGTGCATGACGTCACATGAGTAACAATTCAGGTATCAATTTCGTTCATATGCGCAGCAGTGGTTAGATCAGTCTCAATATGGAATCACGTTTTGGAGAGAATTCTGATAGTGATTGGGATTCTTATATGTCAGATAAAGGGGCAGATGATTATCAAGGATATTCCAGAATAAATGGTTATCTTTTCGAGCCCCCAAGATGAGAAACTGCCAGATTATTCAGTTCACAACAGTCTTTTTCTGTAGCGCGTGCAAGATAGATAGATAGATAGATAGATAGATAGATAGATAGATAGATAGAGAGAGAGAGAGATGTGCAGAACGCGGTGGTTACCTTTTATCATGTTTTCCTGAACAAAACTAAAAACAAATCAAGTCTTGCAATATTGCAATCTGATTGCATTTAACACATTTCAGTTAATAATTAATGATGATTGCGTGCACACATTTTTCTTCTTGTTAAAGTGCATCAGATATGATAAGGTCACAAGTGTGTAAATATTGCTCATGATCCTGCATCTGGTGCACTGTGTGTGTGTGTGTGTGTGTGTGTGTGTGTGTGTGTGTGTGTGTGTGTGTGTGTGTGTGTGTGTGTGTGAGTGATAATAGGGGACTCGATGAACTGTCCAAATGACAGATCAAATATCATTTATTAAATAAATGGGTTTCTTTTTGCTCCAGTAATTCCCATGTGGTCGTTCTGGTGGTGGTGAACACTTGAATCAAATTTTTTATTAGTCGGCGACATGAAATCTGCCCACTTCGTTTGCACAAACCTCACCCACTGTCGCTTTAGTGTCATTTCTCAGTAATTGGTGAACTGAATGTCCTGTTGTATATGGATTTGAACATCCAAACACAACGCGCTTTCCCATCGTTATTTTTGTAAGATTCCAACAACAATATCCAATTTCAGCAAGTAAACAAGCATGGGGTCAGATGAACCGAAATGACCCAGATAACTGGGGTTCCACACGTGACGTCATGCGAGATTAACCCTGAGGCAAGGCTGCCTTTTTCTGGAATCCGTAAGCCACGATTTATCAATAGTTTTGTGCTTGATAATAAAATTAATATTATTTTCCTCCTTGCTTTATTAATTCATTTTGGTCATTACTAATTTCGCTGGTGACTAGTGACAATAAAGGGCATCATCATCATAATGATATATATTCATTTTAAAGCATTACAGTAAGGCATTACATACACTAAGTAGAAGAAGTGCTTGCTTGAAAGACGCTCTATTCTGAGAGGCATATTGCGCACTCTATAGGAAGTTACATGCCACTACACTTATATTAGTAGCCTAATTTTCATAGGGGTTACACATCCATCCACTCTCTGTAACCGCTTATCCTGTGCAGGGTCACAGGCAAGCTGGAGCCCAGCCGACTATAGGCAAGAGGTGGGGTGCACCCTGGATAAGTTGCCAGGTCATCACAGGGCTGGCACAACCATTCACACTCATGGTCAATTTAGAGTCACCAATTAGCCTAACCTGCATGTCTTTGGACTGTGGGGGAAACTGGAACACCTGGAGGAAACCCACACTGACAGGGGGAGAACATGCAAACTTCACACAGAAAGGCCTTCACCGGCCGCTGGGCTTGAACCCAGAACCTTCTTGCTGTGAGGCAACAGCACTAACCACTACACCACCGTGCTGCCCCAGGGTTACATATTTATTTATTTATTTTATTTATTTACTTACTGCCCAACACAAAGGCTTTACAATATCCATCCATCCATCCATCCATCCATCCATCATCTGTAGCCGCTTATCCTGTCCCACAGGGTCACAGGCAAGCTGGAGCCTATCCCAGCTGACTATGGGCGAGAGGCAGGGTACACCCTGGACAAGTCGCCAGGTCATCAAAGGGCCGACACATAGACACAGACAACCATTCACACTCACATTCACACCTACGGTCAATTTAGAGCCACTAATTAGCCTAACCTGCATGTCTTTGGACTGTGGGGGAAACTGGAGCACCTGGAGAAAACCCACACGGACACGGGGAGAACATGCAAACTCCGCACAGAAAGGCCCCTGTCAGCCACTGGGCTTGAATCCAGGACCTTCTTGCTGTGAGGCGACAGTGCTAACCACTACACCACCGTGCCACCCAGCTGTACAATACTTCCTTTCTATTTAGGACAGTTGTTGAAACAGGATTATTTTCTCATGTTATTTGCCATTTTCACTTCATTCTCACATTTATGTCTTAACAGTATTTATTGGTCACGTACAGGTAATTCACTGTCACAATATTCATTCAGCTTGCAACCAATGTGACCAATAAATACTGTTAAGACATGACTGTGAGAATGAAGTGAAAATGGCAAATAACATGAGAAAATAATCCTGTTTCAACAACAACTGTCCTAAATAGAAAGGAAGTATTGTACAGCCTTTGCGTTGGTGTAATAGATAGATAGATAGATAGATAGATAGATAGATAGATAGATAGATAGATAGATAGATAGATAGATAGATAGATACGAAAAAGAAAGATACACTGTATCAGAGAAAAACTGAAATAATCGCCGTTAAAATAATTATAGTAGTGAAAGAGCCGTTCAAAAAATGATCAGAGACTGAAATGGAAAAGGGGAAAAACCAATAACAGTGAAGGGGAGCGCTATAAAGATATGTAAGGGAAGGAGGTAAAGTTGAGAAAATAAGAGGAGGTAATGAAAGGGGGAAAAGTTAGGAGATACTTTTTTGGGGGCAAATTTGATCAGATCCAATGGTTTAACACATCAGCCAAATACACGTGATGTGAGTGGTAAGATGGCGGCCAGATGACTTCACTCGTCTCTACAGCGATAATAAGCTATGAGCTCTCCAGATTTTATACAGAGCTCAGGGCCTATGTTGCCTTTTTGCTGATGCCTCAGAGACTTTATCTAGAAATTCTGGTGTAGTTCAATGACACACTGCCCCCTAGTGGACACACCCCGTTACTGCCTGTATACAGGCTGACCCTGCAGAATTCACTGTTGCCAAACTTCAGAGACTTTCAGTAGATTTGCTGACTATTTGGACCCCTTTAGGTCATGACTGTCTTGAACTCAATACGGCTCAACAGATCACATCACAGCCATTGCTTTAAAGTGCATATCACAGGTAAATTCAGGAGCAAGATCAATGTAATTCTCCTATTTTATATTGAACTTTAGTCAAATATCTGTCACATTTTGTGCAATCTTTTTACCTTGCGCAATACCAGAAAAATTCAGTTGAAATCAAGCCATTTGAGGCAAATTGGTCTGCCTCTGAAAAAAATTGGCATTTGGATTTCCCAGGAACATTGATTTTCATGATGTCACGTGTGGGACGCCTCCTTCTGAATCCTACATCAGCGCTGGTTTGTTTATGAGAAAATGACCTGGTGGTTTTCTGCAAATTTCTTCAACGTTATCACGTAATTATTAAAATGGTTAACAGATGTATCGTAGGAGGGTGTAGCAACACCAATCTTGATGGGATTAGTACTCCTCGTTTTCCAAAAGACCGGACAATGAGAGAGAAATGGGAGCGCTTGGTCTACACAGGCTGTGCACTGAAACCATGCAAGCTCTTGCAGCCTGCTGGTGCTTCCGCAGATGACGTCACGAATCTGGCTCCAGACTTCCTTGGGATTTTTCCAGACGCGTTTTGGTATTTTATTTTTTCTGCTGTAGACAGATGGCCTTGTGCAAAATTACCCTTCTGGATGAGTGTGTAAAGGGACATACTGAAAAGAGTGTGGGCTTTATAGATAATTGGGCTAATTTTGAGGGCACTGCTGACCTGTTAGGGCGGGACGGTATCCATCCCACTTGGGAAGGTGCTGCTCTCATTTCCTGCAGCATAGGTCATAGTCTCAGAACAGGCCTAGTTAATTTCTGGCAATCCAGAGCCAAGGCCAGAGAGCAGACTAACAGGCTAAACCGACTGTCTGCTAGCTGCACAGAGTTGTCACTCAGGGTCCACTACATCGAGACTGTGTCTGTTCCCCGAGCTCAACAAAAAGGTAGAAATTTTCAGAGAGTTTGCTCCAGTAACCTAATCAATATAAAATTAGATCATACTGACTGTATAGCTGCTGCCAGCACCTTTGATCTAAAGGTGGGGCTGTTAAATATTAGATCTCTTACATCTAAAGCGCTAATGGTTAATGAACTTAAGTCAGGGGTTCCCAAACTTTTCCATGCCAAGGCCCCCCGAACAGCATTAGCTTCTGGCCAGGGACCCCCTTTGCAAACCCACAGACAATGCTACAAAATATGTAAAGAAACATCAACTTTTAGAATGTTTTACTTTTATTCAATAGTCAATAATTGTTACATTTGTTTAGCATAAGAATATTATTAAGTAACATGTTTTCAACACAAATATTTTCGCACTGAACAATAAACTGTATAACCTCCTGTAGTACCTGATTCAACTTATCCATCCTTTTTGCGACCAGTGCCTCGCGATGGAGCATGCAGTGTGTGGCCACTACATGCGGGACCTTCTGCTTAATGAGCGCGGTCACTCCACTGATCTTCCTGGTCATTGCCGCGGCTCCGTCCAAACACCCCCCACACACAACGGGTCCAGTCCAATCCGTTAGACTCGATGTAATCATCCAAAACTTGAAAAATGTCTTTCCCAGTAGTTCTTCTTTCAAGTGCTTTACAAAATAGGATTTCCTCTGCAAATCTTTCCTGTGAAATAAATCTGATGTACACAAGCAGTTGGGCCTCATTAGATAAATCTGTGCTCTCATCCAGCTGAAGTGCGAAGTATTCGCTGGCTCTCACCTGCTCCAACAGCTGAGCAGATACATCTTGAGTCATGTCACCAATCCGTCGGCTCACGGTGTTATCAGAGAGTGGGACAGCATCGATTTTTTTTTGGCACAATCCTCACCAAGCAATTCTCGGACAATGTCTTTGGTGGCTGGTAAAATCAAATCTTCTCCAATTGAGTGAGGTTTTTTAGCACGAGCAATGTGGTATGAGGCTAAAAATGATGCCTTCAGGGCCCGCTCGGGGACAGTAGCTTGCTGGGTGAATGCAGCAGATTGCCTGACCAAATGCTCTTCTTTGCGTCTGAAGAAATCTACTGTTTTTTCGGCATCTGTCAGATGTTTTTGTACCAAGTGACGCTGAAGTTTCGAAGGTTTTAAGCACTCGTTTGACAGGGTCTCCAGACAGAGGACGCATTTCAGGCAATCATGGCCATTTTTCTGTATGGCTGTAAAGCCATACTTAATGTATGCTGCCTCATATTTTCGGATTTTAGTTGGCCAGGACTTCTTAGTTTTTTTTCGCAGTAGTGTTCTCCACAGCAGGGCTGTTGGTTTGTTCCTTCGGTCTCTTCTTCAAAAACCTGTCCATTTTGTGCTAGCAATACGCTAGCTTGAGAATCAAAGCAGCTTGATAAATGGTGCATTATAATCCTGACAGCGCTTTTACTACAAAATCAGAAATGCCACTTGTTTTTAATTCGCTCTATTGTCCACATTTTTCACACTAGGGACAAAAAATTACATCAATGTGTTCATGAGAGCCTTGTAGCGCTCAAGGTGAAAGAATTTTGCGAATAGCTCCTTTCGTTTCCGTGTAAATCACCATTGTTCAAGGAGAGGGAACTCTGAGAAAAAACGCTCTTTGCTTGTCATATTGTGTCTCTGCCCTGCACCTGAGCACCGTTACCAAGGCGATGAGCTCCACTCAGGGAGTAGAGAGGGGAGGGGCTGCTCTCTCTCTCAAACACACACAGGAGGGAGGGGCTGCTCCCTCTCAGAGAGACACATGCTTGTAGCATCATGGCAAGTCACACATTCACACAGTTCAGTGCAGCTCCTGCAACTGCGACTGCTACGCGCACTGCATCACTCTCACAATTTCCCACAGGGGAATTGTTGTCTCTAGTTAATAATTATATTTTATAATAATGATTAAAAACATTACAATATATTTAATAATAATTATTTTTAAAAAGTTTTTTTTTTTCCGCAATTTTTTTGTTAGTCCCTCCAACTTTCTGAGGCCCCCCTAGCACCCCCTGGCGGCCCCCCAGGGGGCCACGGCCCCCACTTTGAAAACCACCGACTTAAGTCAAATGAATATATAGCATTAAATGAAGCGAGTCCTCCTGGATAGTGGATACAGTTAGACCTGCCTCGTCTAACTGGTAGAGGAGGAGGCATCATGGTTATTTATAATGATTATCTAGGTGTAACACAAAAACCTGGTTATAAATTTAATACATTTGAAGTTCTTCATACTAATATAATGTATGTAGCTTCGAAAAATAGGTCTACCCAGTTAATTCCATTACTTATTATTTACAGGCGCCCGGGGACGTATTCTGAGTTTCTTTCTGAATTTGCAGATTTTATCTCAGATCTGGTTATTTCCTTAGCTTTAGTTGTCAGAGATTTTAATATTCACTTCGATAGCCCAAAAGACCCTTTGAAAATAGCGTTTGTGTCCATTTTAGATTCAGTTGGGATTAATCAGAATGTCATAGGACCGACCCATAATGGTGGTCACACCCTCGATCTAATACTAACATTCAGGTTAAACGTAGATAATATAGTCATACTTCCACAGTCTGAAGTTCTCTCAGATCATTATCTCATCTCATTCAAACTATGTCTGAGTTATAATACATGCACCTCACCATGCTACTGTATTAAACGTACATTCACGTCAACTACTGCACAGAGCTTTATAAATGATCTCGCAGAGTTATCAACTTTGATTGGATCACTGTCAGCCTCTGCAGAACTTGATCAGGCAACTGAATGTCCTGTGCTCATCCCAGGACTCTTATTCACAATCTGCTCACACTGAACATCCCTTTTACACTTACTGCGGTTTGTTTTTCCTCTCCTATACCTAATGATTGATAATCCCGCTGTCCAGAGTTACTCAAAAGAAGATGGCTTCCCTGTTGAGTCTAGTTCCTCTCAAGGTTTCTTCCTCATGTCATCATTACAGATCTAAATCTACATCCAGATATCTGGAAAGCTGCTTTTGGACAATGTCTGTTATTAAAAGCATTATATAAAAATTAGCCTGAAAGTATAGAAAAGAAAGTAGACAGCAGTGAAAATGAAGCTATACCTAAAAAAGAAAAAAAAAGCACAATGTAAAAGAGGACTCATCACTACCATCACTGGTGCTTTAGCATACACTGATCCTATCTGATGTTCTTCTCTGAATTCATACTTTACCTTTTGCATCCAAACAGGGTCCAGAGCACAGGCGTGGCGGTGGCGTTATCTCTATAAATGACTCTACTGATTAGAACAGGACAGGAATGAACATCAGGAGTGCACATACAGTATGGTGTTGTAATAAAGCACTCTTTGTTTCATGAATGGTCATCAGTTCAAGGAATGTCAAGGAATTTTGGGTGTTCTCTTCCAGTGAATTGTATGAACATGTACTTTTCCAACATGAAGCCTTACATGTACTTGATTTTATTTTATATTTACACTACAACATGGTTAACACTGTCGCCTGACAGCAAGAAGGTCCTTGGTTCGAGCCCAGCGGCCGGCGAGGGTCTTTCTGTGTGGAGTTTGCATGTTGTCCCCCATGTCTGCGTGGGTTTCCTCCGGGTGCTCTGTTTTCCCCCTCAGTCCAAAGACATGCAGGTTAGGCTAATTGGTGGCTCTAAATTGACCGTAGGTGTGAATGTGAGTGTGAATGATTGTTTGTCTATGTGTCAGCCCTGCGATGATCTGGCGACTTGTCCAGGGTGTACCCCGCCTCTCACCCATAGTCAGCTGGGATAGGCTCCAGCTTGCCTGCGACTCTGTAGGACAGGATAAGCGGCTACAGATAATGGATGGATTTACACTACAACAACTATATTCATGTCATTTTAATTCAAGAGGAACAAATCGAAGTGTCAGAGGTGACTTGAGTAACAAAAACCGATAAATCATTAAGAACCACCGTGTCCAAGACTTTCTGATCTGCACTCAGTTTTGGGTTGGGTTTTTGTTTTCTTCACTAAATTTACTGAATAACAACAATAAAACACAATGAGGTCATCTTCAATATCTCATTCTCATTATCTCTAGCCGCTTTATCCTGTTCTACAGGGTCGCAGGCAAGCTGGAGCCTATCCCAGCTGACTACGGGCGAAAGGCGGGGTACACCCTGAACAAGTCGCCAGGTCATTACAGGGCTGACACATAGACATAGACAACCATTCACACTCATATTCACACCTACGGTCGATTTAGAGTCACCAGTTAACCTAACCTGCATGTCTTTGGACTGTGGGGGAAACTGGAGCACCCGGAGGAAACCCACGCGGACACGGGGAGAACATGCAAACTCCACACAGAAAGGCCCTCGCCGGCCACGGGGCTTGAACCCGGACCTTCTTGCTGTGAGGCGACAGCGCTAACCACTACACCACCGTGCCGTCCGTCATCTTCAATATTAACAATAAAATCTGCAATCAGTTAATAAAAAGAAATATGGTCCCCTTGCTCACTGAGTATTGAATGAATATTTTGAAGTTAAATACTGTGTTGTTGTATGTTTTCTCTTTTCAACATTTTCATTTCTCCGAAGTCTGAGTTGTGCCCAAGCTTTAGGGCTGTAAGGTAATTGTACAGACAGCAGACCCCCCACACACACACACACACACACACAGTAATATCCTGCACATCTGCACCAATATGAATCAGAATTCCGACCCTTATTATTCTCTGACATTTATTACACTTGTGTCTGCTTTAGTCCATTTTCCCATCGTCCCAGTGACCAGAGGAGAAAAAAAAACCAAAGCAAAACACTGCATATTTCTTTTATTGATCTTTCGACAGCAGTTTCCCGTCTAGCACCTCTGAGCTGGTGACGTAACACAGAAAGAATAACTTCTTACAAAATGAAGAATATAAAAAAATAAGGTCCTGCACACAATATACATAACAAACAAACAAACAAACAAACAAACAAACAAACAAAAAACCTCAACAAAATGAACAAAAAGATAATATCTGATGTACATATTTCCACTCAGCTTTTGGTTTTTCAAAAAATAACTTTTTTTTCATCCTTTATATTTTTTATATATCAAAACTCAAAAGAAAATAAATACTTATGAAACTTAAAATATTTTTTCTTTCTTTGTTTTTTTTTAAATAGGCAGTGTTACAAAATTATTTTGATAAAACTTGTTAAAACTTGTTTTCATCTTATTTTTTTACACAATAAAACTTTTTTGGTGAAAAAAAATCTTGAAAAAAACCCCCAAGAAACTCAAAAGCACACATTTAGTTTTCACCGCTGTTCATTTTTCACAATGTCAGTCACAGTTCAAGCAAAAAAAAAAAAAAAAGTCAGAATTTTTTTCATGGACATTCATTTTTTGGCCTTGTTGTACTGATATGTTCAGGCCTCTGGACTTTTCATTACACCGTGAAAGAGCTGAGTTCTTGTTTTTATTTTTATTTTTTATTTGCGCCTCAGTGTGTTCTTAGTCTTCACGGACTGCATGATGACTCGCAAGGGAAGACAGCTGATTTCGGAAATAGAAATCATCCACTGTGTTCACAGCTGCTGTAGTTGCTGCTGTTGTTGTTATTGTTGTTACTGTTCTTTTGTCTCTCCAAGGGGAACAAATAGAGGTGTTTTCAGATTTCATTTTCGAATATCAAATGTATATTGTTCCAAACACACACAAAAAAATGAAACCTCGAGTTCTTGTTTCAGCCTTTCGCTGGTTTGAGAGGGTTGTAAGTCCCTTTTTAACCCCCTATGAGTGTACGAGTGTGTTGCATCAGCGGCGTCCTTAAGCATCTTCACATTTTTGTCCTGGATGATGATGATGTTGTCCTTTGATCAAAAGTCTTCCTGAAACAAACAGTCTCTTATCTGTGGCCAAAGAGTTTGAAGATTTCCAGAGCCTTAGAGATCTGATCACAGCAAAAATAAATAAAATACAGTACAGTAAGGACTTACATTTACATGTAACACAAGAGGAAAAAAAAGAAAAGAAAAAACCTTCAGAAGGACTTTGGAAACTGGATTCCAGACCATTTTTATCTTTTAAACTATATTTTGTTCAAAGATTTCCAAATAAGGAAGAACACAGAGCTGAGCAGTTATCGGCCTCAGAGAGATGTGTGTGTGTGTTACTGTAAATGTCCTACGAGCACTTTGCTCATCCTTTATGTGCTTCTAGTATTAAATAAATAAACAAAAACAAACATTTCCAAACATTTCCTGAGGCTCGACTTGTGTAAACTGTCCATTCCGTACAGTTCCCACCTGCCCTGCTCTGGACACACTCATGACCCTCTTACTTGTGGCCCACTGATACTCATGTACAGTCTTCCTTCAGGAAGATGCGATGAAGGGAGCTGTTCTTTTTCAACTCTTTCTCTCAGACCAGCGAGGCCTCGGCTAGTCAGAGCTCTGTGATTTCCAGTGGGCTCTCTGAAAGCGAGTTGCCGCCCTTGTTGCGGTGCAGCGGTGTGGATTTGGCTGACTCAGTGCGAGCGTTTCTCTCAGCATACAGAGCGCCGTCTGCATGCAATGCCTCCAGAGAGCGTGCCAGCGCCCGCTGGTCATCTTCCGGCAAGCTGTTGAGGTCAGAGGTCAATAGTGTGCCTGTGCTGCCATGGACCACATGGACTCCGTCTGGGCCACGCAACTCCACAGGGTGCTTGTGCTTGAATCGCAGTGTTCCTCGCCCTCCGACGCTCATTCGCTCATCGTCATCATCATCGAGGTCGCTCTGGACCAGCTGGGGAAGGTGGAAGGATGGGTGAAGCCAAACAAAACAAGGATATATTGAGAGTTTTTGATTAACATTAGGATAATCTTTGATTATTTCTGAGATCAGATAGGGTGAGACAGCAATGCAGCAATCTTTTAGTAAGATTGAGGAGTTAGTGAAAAAAATTACACAGAAAAGCACTGAGCTACAAAAGTATGTCTTGTAAATCAGTGAAGGGAGGGAAGGTACCGTACCTACAAACCTATAAAGCAAAAAGAGAAAGTGAAGTAGTGTACTATCAGAGGATAATTAATACAGGAAATGCTTAGATATGCCAAATGATTTTCAGTCACACAAAAGAGCAAAGAAGATAAAAATATGTAAAGCGACAAAAGGGAAGTGTGTAGGCTGCAAACCGGAAAACCAACCGAGAAGGAAATAAGTGATGCTAAATGTGCAGGGGGGAAAAAGAATGATTAGATTAGGAAAAAAGTTTCCATATTCATATTTCTTTACTATTTTTGGGTCACGCACACGAAGGAAGTGGTAAAAAAAAAAAAAAACTGTATGCAAGAAGTGGAAAAGTGAAACACTGGTTTCGAGTGAAACAGTGCAACGTCAGCATGTAATTAGTGTCGGAAATTAACACAAAATATCCAGACACGTTCTAAAATGCACTGACAAAAAAAAGAGATAGGAAGGAAGCAGCAATATACCTGTGAAGAAACGTGAGTGAAAAAAACAAATGGGAGGTTAAAAAGAAAAAGTCATGAACTAGAGTCTAGTTACTAGACAATAAAAATAATCGCATTAAAGAGGAAAATCAGAGAATGATCTGAAAAGCAAAGAAGGATGACCATAGAGGAATTCCCAAAGAATAAGACTGTGCCAGTGAGTTCAGTGGAGTAAAACAGTAAGGCCTTAGCAGAGAGTTAGTTCAGGAAATGTTCACTTATGTAGCGATTGTTAAGATATCGTGAATGGGAATTCAGAAATATGGATATCTAGTACTTGAAATATCCAGGGAAGCTTCACAGCCCTGAGAAACTGAAGGGACCGTAATAAAGTAACACAGAAACTTGTAGAAACATCAACAAAGCAAGACATCGCCCTCTCGTGCAGTGGGGTGAGAAAGCAGTGTTACCACAGGGTTTGTGCTGAACCTTTGCCCCCCCCCCACACACACACACACTCATCTTTGTTGACAGACAGTGGATTAGAGTTTGATTTGATGATTTGTCATTCTTAAATAATTATTGGTAGTGTGTATCCAAAAAGGAGAATCAGAGACATAGTGAAGGTTTGCCATGGACAGGTTTGTGAAACAGGAAGTCCACTAGGCAGTGGTGAGGGAAAAGAGGATCCAGCTTTATCTCCCACCTCTGTGATGGACGACTGGTCTTGGCTGGTCGACTTGGTGACCAGACGTGCAGCAAAGAGCTTTTTGAGTCTCAGATAATCATCCAGTACCACCTTGAGCAGCGAACCCTGATCAGATAGTGGGATCAGTCATGTTATGTGAAAATATTACCATGAAATCAGGACTTTGAGATCTGGTCTGATGTTGGTAATGATTCAGCTTTGTGACTATGAACATGTGCATTCCCATAGGTATAATATATTCTGGACTCACCTTAATGGGTCCCTCACGCATGATTTGTCCCAGCTTGGCAATGTTATCATACTCCTGTATGGCGGCTCTGAGGTAGCGGTCATCCTCTGGTTTAGAGGCCTGAGGCTCACGGCCGAAAGTACCCTAGAAATCGAGCATAATCAGTTTATTTATTTATGTGTTTTTTTTTTTTTTTTGGTTCATCTTGGACACTTAAGATTAGTGACGTGGCAATATACCATATAATGCTATACTGTGATTTAAATTTTCTACCTTTGAAGGTGAGGCCAAGGCACTGTTCAGCAGAAGCTAGCTAAAGCTACCTGTTTTGAAACTTGACATCTCAACAAATTCACCAACA
The DNA here is from genome assembly GCF_027579695.1 of Neoarius graeffei. Lineage (NCBI taxonomy): Eukaryota > Metazoa > Chordata > Actinopteri > Siluriformes > Ariidae > Neoarius > Neoarius graeffei. The sequence continues at coordinate 13,502,467 of NC_083575.1, read as the reverse complement.
GCCTTCAAATCACTCAGAACACATGCATGTCTGAGTGCTAGTTCAATCTGGAGTGTGTTCGGAATTGACACAGAACACGTCTTCAAATGACTGACAGAGTTTCTGATCAGATATTTTATTAAAGCTGCCAGAATGTCAGGAAAATTTTGCCAAATAAAACAAAAGGTCTTCTGACTAACAAATCACTGATCCCACCTTTAATGTTCCCAGTACAGCCACAAGGAACTACTTTAGATTCAGTGCTTAAACAATGACCTTTAAATCAATGAACGTTGATTTTTAAAGGACTGATATATTGTACTTGGTAGATCCACATACCCTGTATTTTGCAATGGTAGTAATGATTTTGGGGTTTAATACAGGGATTGGGAGGGTTTTATTGACCATTGTATAGGTGTTTGGGCTCATTATACTGTGAGTAGAGAAAAACAAAATGGCGGCCTTGTTATCAAGTATTTAAAAGAAACAGAAATAGCTAAAAGAATATAGTTCCCCCCCCCGTATCTCCTGTTCCACACTCCAGCCCAGTCAGTGGCAGCAATGCACCTTTAAGTTGGCTTGCCAACTGCCAAAAACCATAAAGAAGAACAACAACAAAATGGCAGTGCGTGTTGCTGAACCAACTAAGGATGAAATAAAAACTCTAACTCAAAAACAACCCCCCCCCAAAAAAAAGCAACAAAATATGGAATAAAAGTATTTGATGGTAATTGTTATAAAAGTTATGAATTTTTAAAATATAAAAAGTTATATAAAAATTTAAAAAGTTATATTTTTTATTTTTCAAGAATTATTATTATTATTATTATTGTGTTTTTCACAAATTGCTACTGTCATTTCAACGGTTTGTTTACATTCTAAGCGGAAATGAGCTTGTCGAACATTTTGTATAATTTTTTTATTTATCAAATTTGCAAAAAATAAAAATAAAAATGCTCTGTTTCTCAAAATTCATTGAATGTGGATAGAATAAAACAGTTATTCCACTCAGTCTCATCGTACATGGCTTATGTGGCGCTATGTGCCTCGTCAGCTATCAGCTCATGTACGACTCGATTTCATGGAATAACTTAAATGTATAGATATTTATGCACTGCCTCAAAGCGAAGCTCCCAATGAGTATATGAGCAAAATATTTGCAAGTGCACAAAATCCACCTAAATAGAGTAATAATATTATAGCATATGAACCATCGAATTTGTGAAATCATGTATTTCACTTCAATAAACTGCTGCACTGTCTTGTGACAGTGAGACCAATAATGAGATACACATCACAGTTACGAATAAATATTTATTCCTTTCTTTGACACTGCATGCCATGCACCAGAAACAACACCCCGACATTTATTATGGCGTGACTCTGCTGGGTGCCTGGTGGACAGCAGTGAACCAGCGCTTTCACTTTACACTTTATTAGTTACCATCTAATATTATTGGACAAAAGAACTAATTGATATCGATCTGTGGTAGTTTTAGATTATCTAACTAAGGATAACTAAGGAAAGATGCTCATAATCGCTATTGAACTATATAATAATTAAGTTTACATGAATGTGCAGAGTAAGAAATCGTTCAGGTAAAAAAAAAAAACCATACAATGCAAAGATACAGTGCCTGCTATGAAAAAACTATTTTTTCCATCAATATTTTCTGTAAAATGTGTTAGTAAATTATCCCACAATATTTTTTAAAAAGCAAATTAAAAATAAGCACTGGATGAAAACCCATTCATCTTATGTAAATAAAGATACATATTTCGTTGTCCGGTGTTCAAGTGTTTATGAGACACGTTGGCTTGCACTTAAGATTGGGTTCCCTGTGGCCACAAAAGCCATCAAAATTCAGGTTGACGCTTTACCATATTCTCTTAAAGGAGATTCGCAGAGCCTTTATTTTTAAATAAATTTCTGAGTGGATAGTATCTCCATCCTTGACTCTTGTATACTGCATAAATGGGAATAAAAAATATATATTTTTGAGAGTTAAAATCAACCGCAAAGTTGGCATTCGAGCTGCCCTGAACTTTGAAGAGAACTTTGTAGAGGTGTTTAAATTAGCGAAGGCGATGTCCGATGCTGTAGTATGCTCTGGCCCCATCCCAATGCGGCGTGGCAATGTAGCTTACAGCAGGTTATGGTCGCTGAACTGCTGGCTGTCCAAGTGGTGCGCTGAAAACAGTGTGGGCTTTATAGATAATTGGGCTAATTTTGAGGGCACTGCTGGCCTGTTAGGGCGGGACGGTATCCATCCTACTCGGGAAGGTGCTGCTCTCATTTCCTGCAGCATAGGTCATAGTCTCAGAACAGGCCTAGTTAATTTCTGACAATCCAGAGCCAAGGCCAGGGAGCAGACGAACAGGCTAAACCGACTGTCTGCTAGCTGCACAGAGTCGTCACTCAGGGTCCACTACATCGAGACTGTGTCTGTTCCCCGAGCTCAACAAAAAGGTAGAAATTTTCAGAGAGTTTGTTCCAGTAACCTAATCAATATAAAATTAGATCATACTGACTGTACAGCTGCTGCCAGCACCTTTGATCTAAAGGTGGGGCTATTAAATATTAGATCTCTTACATCTAAAGCGCTAATGGTTAATGAACTCATTACTGATCAGGAGTTTAATGTACTTTGTTTAACTGAAACATGGATTAAGCCAAATGAATATATAGCATTAAATGAAGCGAGTCCTCCTGGATACAGTTATATACACCAGCCTCGTCTAACTGGCAGAGGAGGAGGCGTTGCGGTTATTTATAACGATTATCTAGGTGTAACACAAAAACCTGGTTATAAATTTAATACATTTGAAGTTCTTCATACTCATATAATGTATGTAGCCTTGAAAAATAAGTCTACCCAGTTAATTCCATTGCTTATTATTTACAGGCCCCCGGGGCCGTATTCTGAGTTTCTTTCTGAATTTGCAGATTTTATCTCAGATCTGGTTATTTCCTTGGACAAAGCTTTAGTTGTCGGAGATTTTAATATCCACTTCGATAACCCAGAAGACCCTTTAAAAACAGCGTTTGTGTCCATCTTAGATTCAGTCGGGATTAAGCAGAATGTCATAGGACCGACCCATAATGGTGGTCACACCCTTGATCTAATACTAACATTCAGATTAAATGTAGACAATATAGTCATACTTCCACAGTCTGAAGTTATCTCAGATCATTGTCTCATCTCATTCAAACTATGTCTGAGTAATAATATATGCACCTCACCATGCTACTGTATTAAACGTACTTTCACGCCAACTACTGCACAGAGCTTTATAAATGATCTCCCAGAGTTGTCAACTTTGATTGGGTCACTGTCAGCCCCTGCAGAACTTGATCAGGCAACTGAATGCTTAGAGTCAACATTCCGCCATACTTTAGATAATGTAGCTCCTCTAAAAAGGAAAATGGTCAGAGACAAAAAATTAGCACCCTGGTATAATGATGACACTCGCACATTAAAACAGACCACTCGAAAATTGGAACGTAAATGGCGTCAAACAAAATTGGTAGTGTTCAAATTAGCTTGGAAGGAGAGCTTCCTGAAGTATAGAAAAGCTCTTAGTGCTGCAAGATCAACATATTTCTCCTCCCTAATAGAAGATAACAAAAATAATCCTAGATTCCTATTTAATACTGTAGCAAAATTAACCAGGAATAAGTCCACTATCAACACATGCACACCTGCAGTATGTATGTAGTAGCAACGACTTCATGAATTTTTTTAATGACAAAATTGAGAATATCCGACAAAAAATTCAAACTACTAATTTAAGGTCAGACAATGAAAGTGACCTTGTAGTTAACTATATAACTGTATCAGATCATCAGTTAGAATGTTTTACTCCCCTTAAAGAAACTGAATTACTTTCATTAATGTCTACATCAAAAGCCTCAACTTGCGTACTAGATCCCTTACAGACACATCTATTCAAACAGATAATGCCTGGAGTAATTGATAGTAATAGACCTCATCATAGCACAGAGACAGCACTGGTTAAAGTAGTAAACGACCTACTGTTGGCGTCTGATCAGGGCTGTGTCTCGCTACTTGTGTTGCTTGACCTTAGTGCAGCATTTGATACCATTGATCATTCCATTCTTCTGGATAGACTAGAAAATGTTGTGGGAGTTAAGGGAACAGCCCTCTCCTGGTCTTATCTAACTGATCGTTATCAGTATGTTGATATAAATGGTGATATTTCTAGATGTACCGAGGTAAAGTTTGGTGTTCCACAAGGTTCTGTCTTGGGTCCACTGCTTTTTTCTCTATATATGTTACCTCTGGGTGATATTATTCGTAAACATTGTATTAGTTTCCACTGTTATGCTGATGACACACAGTTGTATGTCTCTGCAAAACCTGATGAGAGACACCAGCTTAATAGAATTGAGGAATGTGTTAAGGACATTAGACACTGGATGCTTATTAATTTCCTTCTGCTTAACTCTGACAAGACTGAAGTACTTGTGCTAGGACCACATACAGCTAGAAGTAAGTTTTCTGATTACACAGTGACTCTGGATGGCCTTTCTGTTTCTTCACATGCAGCAGTAAAAGACCTTGGGGTGATTATTGACCCCAGTCTTTCATTCGAAACTCACATTGATAACATCACCCGGATAGTTTTCTTTCATCTCAGAAATATTGCAAAGATAAGAAATTTAATGTCATTGCGTGACGCAGAAAAACTAGTCCATGCTTTCGTTACCTCCAGGTTGGATTATTGTAATGCCTTACTGTCTGGATGTTCCAATAAGTGCATAAATAAGCTCCAGTTAGTTCAAAATGCAGCAGCAAGAGTCCTTACTAGAACTAGAAAATGTGACCACATCACGCCTGTCTTATCCACACTGCATTGGCTCCCAATCAAATTTCGTATTGATTATAAAATACTACTATTGACCTTTAAAGCACTGAATGGTCTCGCACCACAGTACCTGAGTGAGCTTCTGCTCCTCTATGACCCGCCACGCCTACTTAGATCACCTCGTATAGTGAAGGCTACATCAGGGGGCAGAGCCTTTTCTTACAAAGCCCCACAGTTATGGAACAGCCTTCCAAGTAATGTTCGGGAATCAGACTCAGTCTCAGCATTTAAGTCTAGGCTGAAAACATATCTGTTTAGTCAAGCCTTTTGTTAATGTTGTTTATGAGGTAAAGGTGTAGATCTCGAGGGTCCTCAGACATAGAGTGTTTTGGTAAACTCGGATGTATGGATGCTGTCAGTCCCCACTCGCTTGCTCACTCGAGTTTGTTGACGGTGTAGTGGCTGGCTGCTTTATGTCCCGGGGCTCCCTCATGCCTGTGTTACCTTCTGGCTCTCTCCTTTTAGTTATGCTGTCATAGTTAGTTGCCGGAGTCCCTGCTTGTACTCGGTGCAATATGTATACTGCTCCTACTTATTCAGGTGACATTGGGCATACCTAACAACCTGTGTTTTCTTTCCCTCCCCCCCAAATCTGTCCCTCTGAGTTACATGGAGTCAACAGGAAATCTTTTGGTGGAGAGGGTGGAGACCTCGACTGGCTATCGTAGCCTGCAGGGAATCAGCCGTCAGACTTCTGTCGCATGTCCCAGACCCGGTGAAATGTAACTGAATTGTCTTGGCCAGCCCTAAGGGTCCCATCTGCATCTCATCATTGCTGAGGAGTGTGCTCCCATCACCCAATCAAGCATCCAGCCAGAGCAGGTCATGATATATTTTTTACCATATTAACATGCCATTGTTGTGTGCTATGCCTGATGTCAAGACTCTCGTCTCTGTGAGCCTACCACACAGACTTAATACTTGTCATTTTTAGGGCATACCTAACAACATGTGTTTTCTTTCTCTCTCTCCCCCCCCCCCCCCAATCTGTCCCTCTGAGTTACATGTTGGTCCTGGGATTGAGATGCTGGCCTCTTCTGCCCCTCGGGCCTGCTTGGTCCATCCTGGTGCCCTGTGTCTGGTCGGAGTTTTATCGCATTGCTCCTGTGAAGGATGGCCCCATGAGAATAGTTGAGGGTTATACCTGGAGGATGCTCTGGACTCTTACAGTAATGCTTTTATGGCTGAGGACTACAGTTGTCTTGCTAACTTTAGGACTGCAGTTATCATGAACAGTTTTGCACTCAAGTTTCCATCAATGAAGAGCTATAACATCAACGAAACTGTCCTCATGTTAAAACTGTTAATATTATAGTCAGGCTGTCTGTTGTTGCCCAAATGAGGATGGGTTCCCTTTTGAGTCTGGTTCCTCTCGAGGTTGCTTCCTCATGTCGTCTGAGGGAGTTTTTCCTTGCCACCGTCGCCACAGGCTTGCTCATTGGGGATAGATTAGGGATAAAATTAGCTCATGTTTTAAGTCGTTAAAATTCTGTAAAGCCGCCTTGCGACAATGTTTATTGTTAAAAGTGCTATACAAATAAACTTGACTTGACTCTGCTGAGCCAGGGCGATTATGAGCATCTTTCCTTAGTTATCCTTAGTTAGATAATCTAAAACTACCACAGATTTATATCGATTAGTTCTTATGTTCAATAATATGAGCCCTGAGTGCGTGATGTCACCTCACAGCAGGAACCGGTTTTAAGGCCGAGGCCTTAGACAACTATATAGACCAAAGTCATCTCATCTCATCTCATTATCTCTAGCCGCTTTATCCTTCTACAGGGTCGCAGGCAAGCTGGAGCCTATCCCAGCTGACTACGGGCAAAAGGCGGGGTACACCCTGGACAAGTCGCCAGGTCATCACAGGGCTGACACATAGACACAGACAACCATTCACACTCACATTCACACCTACAGTCAATTTAGAGTCACCAGTTAACCTAACCTGCATATCTTTGGACTGTGGGGGAAACCGGAGCACCCGGAGGAAACCCACACGGACACGGGGAGAACATGCAAACTCCACACAGAAAGGCCCTCGCCGGCCCCGGGGCTTGAACCCAGGACCTTCTTGCTGTGAGGCAACAGCGCTAACCACTACATCACCGTGCCGCCGACCAAAGTCATATAAATAAAAATTTATGGTGAAAGTAAGAAATTACCGACTTACCGTTTTACCGTTACCGACTTGCTCAACTAAGACTGATTTAACTTCACTGATTGTGGGTTGATTCTCATGAAAACAGGATAGGTGTTATAACTTATGCAACATACATGTACATGCATGCATTTTCACTGATAAACCTTAAAAGGCTCATTAAATAATCAGATGAACTGAGACAATCACATTCTGAAGCAAATTAAATAATCTTATACCGGTAACTTAAACACACAAAACAAGTTACATGTATTAATCTAAATGCAGGTAAACAACGAGTGTTGCTGTTTTTGTTGTTTTACATCCAAATGAGAGTCGGAGCTTACCCATCTGTGTTCTCGCTTCTTGAAGGCCGATCTTGTGGCCGATTGTTTTTAAATAATCTGACTTTCAGTTGTTCATTCAGTTCTCCGTTCATTCGCTTCTTCCACATAAGGGTGAGATATTGCTGCTGAGGCAAGCATATCCAGCGGGGGGGGGGGTGTAGGAGCATATCCATGGTCCACTCATGCCCCTTTTCCACCAAAGCAGTTCCAGGGCTGGTTCGGGGCCAGTGCTTAGTTTGGAACCGGGTTTTCTGTTTCCACTGACAAAGAACTGGCTCTGGGGCCAGAAAAAACGGTTCCATGGCTGGCACCAACTCTTTGCTGGGCCAGAGGAAAGAACCGCTTACGTCAGCAGGGAGGCGGAGTTGTTAAGACCAACAACAACAGCAAGACCACAAAAGATCGCCATTTTTAAGTGACGAGAAGCAGCAGCTGTACAAACGCGAAGTCATCCATTATTGTTGTTGTTGTTGCTGCTTCTTCTTCTCCATGTTGTTGTTGCTTCGATGTTCGCGCCAAGGTTTATGCAAACGCAGTGATGTAACTGACGTATACAGCAACGTAATGACGCGGCTCCCCTTAGCACCCCGAGCTATGGAAAAGCAAACTGGTTCTCAGCTGGCTCACAAGTTGAACGAGTTATGAACCAGCACCAGCACTGGCCCCGAACCAGCCCTGGAACTGATTTGGTGGAAAGGGGGCATCATTCTCCATTTTCTCCATACTGAGTTCTCCGCCATTACTGCTTGGCTCAGGCAATTACTAAAACACGGGACAGGACGTCACCAGTTTTAGCAACAACCGCAGGGAGGTCACTGCCCAAGCGATAATATGTCACGTCACGTCCTGCTCTGTCCTGGGTTTTAGCAACAACCCTCAGCTCACACTCCGGGAGAACTGGTGCAACTGAACTTACTTTCCTTTCCTTGTAGTTTTCTTTTCCTTTAATTGTTGGTACTGCACCCTCTTTCAATACATCAACAGATCTTTCAACAGATCAGATCAGAGGACTCATACGAGTCTTCAGTAAAATGTGCAGAGCAGAGGAAAAACAACTTTGTAGGCGCCCAATGTGCCCGGGAACTTCTCACAAAACGCCTCCAAATCTTTGCAGTTTGAACATTCTTGGGCCATGAATGCAACATAAATCCACCTTCTGTCATGTTGCTGCACCCGCCAGCAACACATTTACGTGGCATGGTGATAAATTAGCTCAAAATGAAAGCTCGAAGTTGCAGTCAGCTCTGTGTTTTAGTATAGCAGAAATGGCGATGAGACCGATAGCCTTCCTGCTGTGATGTCACAGATGACAAGGTCATTCACTCAGATCGCTACCTATATGAATCACTTTAATCGTAAAAATTACTATATTAGATTTACTGTTAATGTTTAAAACTATTCCTGTGCCATTCTTGAGGTCTCAAGGCATTTATAAACAAAAAAGTGAGGCCATGGTTCTGCGTACCTCCTTTAAGTATGGAGCTTGACTATAAAGATAATTCTTTCTAACCTTTCTGAAGGTCATAGGAAGAAGAAAGTCTCATTCTTTTTTTCTTCATTTTCTTTATTTTGATATTGCAGTATTAACTACAGAGGTTACTTTGAACATACACCACTGTTCCCCACATTATAAACAGAAAGTAAAAATGAACTTGAACTCTAATTAAAATGTCCTTCATGTCCACATGTTATTAGCGTGGATGCTGGTTTTGTATATTTGCTTGTATCATGATATATTATTGCCCGATATTGAGTAACACGTTTTTGAATGATGAAATACATGTTTTCTTTTATTCAGTGTTGAAAAATATCTTCTAAAAATGAGTTAGAAAGGTGAAATGATTCCCTAATTCTGGAATGGACCATTAAATGGCCAGTGGCCTGATTTCGATCACAGAAATGGCAAATTTGTTTACTGCAGGGACCTGAAAATAAGGAACTGAATGTAATAGTGTGCATCTGTTAAACAGGCAAAGATGTATACATGACTAAGCATAGTGTTGGGATGAAACAGATGTGCATGCATGTGTGTTTGAGACTGACGTGAGTCCGAGCGGGGCTGTTCCACAGATCTGTGATGTCACTCAGATCCTCAGGCAGGTCGTCTTCGTGCTCAGCCTGGGCGGCCAGTTCGAGGTTTCTGCAGAACGGGTCCAGCCATACAGGATTGGCTCTACACACAAACACACGCTCATTTAATCATGTAAATGTGAGATTTTACTTTCTCTCACGTGCAAGTCTACTGATTTTGGCGTGTGTATCTTCAGTGTGGTTATCTCTAAATGTTATGATATTGTTCTCAGCTCCTCATCCTTCACAGACACGGTGACCAGATGAAAGCTGTAATGGAGAATTCAATGGTTTTATACTACAATAACAATATAAAAGCTTCTGAAGACTTTAGTACTCGAGGTGTTAATCTGATGTCATTGGTGTATTCTGTGTCAACAAGATCTGATACATGTGACCCAAAATAAAGTATTTACTCGCTAGTACATTTACATAACCACTAATTTACAAAATGCTGTTAAAAGAAAAGAATGAGGGCCTTGTGTGTTTTATTTATGTAGGGCTTATCAAGTGTCTCTCTCACCCTTCAAATGAGTACTTGTTGGTGTTGGGCATATCAAGGATGTCCATTAGTCCCTGGTTGCCTGGACAGCATGCACAACAAACAAAGCTTGTTAAAGTTACCACACACACACACACACACAGACACACACAAAGTCACGCTTGTCCAGGAACTCCGTAGGAACTCACCTGTAGAACCAGCAACGATGGCTTTCAGCTTCCTCTTGTGTCTATGCAACATACACAGAAATAATAATAATAAGGAGTAGAACGTCACCCAATCAAAACTTGGAAGAAAGTGTTAAGAGACAGTAGTGGATGTTCATTATGTCTAACTATTACAAATATTTTAAGTTCGTTTCTTAGACAAGTATATTTTTTAAGTTTGTTACCTTGTTAACAGTTTCGGCGAGAATCTCCCGCCTTCTTCAGAAACAGTCACCAGATGTCGAGTGGTGATGTGCCTTATCAGCTGATGTTGCGTGCAGGAGGCAACATCAGCTGATAAGGCACGTCACCACTCGACATCTGGTGACTGTTTCTGAAGAAGGCGGGAGATTCTCGCCGAAACTGTTAACAAGGTAACAAACTTAAAAAATATACTTGTCTAAGAAACAAACTTAAAATATTTGTTAAGAGACAGGTGTAAGGTGAGAATAGGGTTTAAAATAAATTACTTACACTGTTCTGTAATACCAATTCATGAAGATAAACAACATGGCAGCCAGAAACAGCAGCACAGCCAGAATTATTATAGCCATCTACAGAGAGAGAGAGAGAGAGAGAGAGAGAGAGAGAGAGAGAGAGAGAGAGATACTGTATATTATTATACATACAGGACACTTTTTCCATGGAATAAAAACATGTATTCTATTCCTTTCTAGTGGGTTTGCTGATAGCATGCAATATTGTTATATCGCTTATCCTCCATGTATTATGCCACTCTCCGCAATGGAGAATGAGCGTGCAGTATTATAACAATATTGCACGTTGTCAAGACAACACGACGTCACACATCAGAGCTCATGTGAAGAGCCAATGACAAAACTTTTCTGCTGCGCATGCACACAATCATTTCTTTGTCCACTGGGAAAGAGAGAACATGAGGCTAATCCAGTGCCACTGCTAGGATTAGCTATGCTATAATTAAGTACTAAAAACTGAAACCAAAGATGTGCTGAACACCTGAAAGGCTACCAAAACCTCATTATATATTCTTCACATATATTTACAAGAAAAAAACATGCCAACGGACATCGAAAAACTGGAAAAGAGACACATCGGAGATGTAAAACTTCTGTGTTAGCAAGTGACTATGACAGTTTGTAAACAAACATGGCAGCAAGGTTTGCTTCATTAAAAGCGGAAGATTTTGAGAGAATTTTGGCTGCCAGGTCGCTCCGTTGTGTGTAGTTGTCAATTTTGAATTTAAAAGTAACTCAGTAAATTACATTGGGAAACGAATACTTAAGTCTGAGTGAAAAATAATAGGGCAAGTGTGTGTGGAAGAAGAGTCTTGGGCCAGAAATCTTAGTTTCTCGGTTGTTAGCCTGTGCTACTGATGAACACTACAGCGGCGGGAAGGTGACTTCACTGCCGCGCTAACAGCACCAACTTGCAGGTAAGCTAGCATTGGCCTTCAAGAATGTTGATATACTGATATGAAGAGAATGTGTATGTATACTAATAATAATAATATCGGCCGGCTTTTTTCATGGTATATCAGATATATTCCATTCAGCTACTTGTCTTTGACTCGTTCAGTATCATGCTAGCTGAATGGAATATATCTGATATACCACTCAAAGCCAGCCAATATTATTTAACTATATATATCTGTGATGACCTGGTGACTTGTCCAGGGTGTACCCCACCTCTCGCCTATAGTCCAGCTTGCCTGTGACACTGTACAGGATAAGCGGCTACAGATAATGGATGGAGATATAGATATATAAAAACACAATATATTGAACATGACATTCAACAGGACGCTTTTCATCTTTTTAAAATGTTTCTTGCTGATAAATTGTGTTCAGTTGTGTGTCCTGTGACTATCAAGGTTTAAAAAATGCATCCTGTTTGGAAACCAGACATTTAGTTTCTTTCTTTCTTTGTTTCTTTCTTTCTTTCTTTCTTTCTTTCTTTCTTTCTTTCTTTGATACAGTACTGAGGACTGGGAGCGATTCATTGAATAATTCTCATTATTTTTTCCCCTAATCATTTAATATTTCTACTTTTTTTACTCTTTCCTGATTTGTTTTTGCATTCTTGCATCTCTTCTTGACATCATACAACCCCAATTCCAAAAAAGTTGGGACACTGTGTAAACTGTATACAAAAACAAAAATGTGATAATTTGCAAATCATGGAAACCCTATATTTCTTTGAAAATAGTACAAAGACAGCAGATCACATGTTGAAACTGAGAAATTTTATTGTTTTTTGAAAAATATATACTCATTTTGAATTTGATGTCAGCAACACGTTTCAAAAAGTTGGGACAGGGGCATGTCACTGTGTTGCATCACCTCTGCTTTTAACAACACTCTGTAAACGTTTGGGAACTGAGGAGACCAATTGCTGTAGTTTTGAAAGAGAAATGTTGTCCCGTTTTTGCACGATACACAATTTCAGTTGCTCAACAGTTCGGGTCTCCTTTGTCATATTTTGAGCTTCATAATGCGCCAAATGTTTTAAATGGGAGACAGGTCTGGATTGCAGGCAGGCCAGTTTAGCACCAGGACTCTTTTACTACAGAACCATGCAGTTTTAATATGTGCAGAAAGCAGTTTGGCATTGTCTTGCTGAAAGAAGGACGGCCTTCCCTGAAAAATATTTTGTCTGGATGGCAGCATGTTGCTCTGAAACATGTCATTCAGCATTCATGATGCCTTCCAAGAAGTGCAAGCTACCCAATGTCATACCATCACAGACACTGGCTTTTGAACTGTGCACTGATAACAAGCCAGATGGTCCCTCTCCTTTTTAGCCTGGAGGACGTGATGTCCAAGATTTCTAAAAAGAATTTCAGATTTCGATTCATCAGACCTTGGGACAATTTTCCACTTCACCTCAGTCCATCGTAAAAGAGCTCAGGCCCAGAGAAGGTAGCTGTGTTTCTGGATATTGTTTATATCTAGTTTAACTTGCATTTGTGGATGCAGAAATGAACTGTTTTCATAGATGATGGTTTTCTGAAGTGTTCCTGAGCCCATACAGTGATTTCCACTACAGACGTGTATGCTTTTAATGCAGTGTCACCTGAGGGCCTGAAGATCACAGGCATCCAATGTCAGTTTTCAGCCTTGTCTCTTGCATACAGAGATTTCTCCAGATTCTCTGAATCTTTTAATGATATTATGTACCATAGATGATGTGATCCCCAAAATTGTTGTACTGTTTGCCCAAGCAGTCTTTTACAGAGCAGTGAACCCCTCCCCATCTTTACTTCTGAGAGACTCCGCCTCTCTGGGATGCTCTTTTTATACCCAATCATTTTACTGACATGTTGCCAATTAACCAAATTACTTTTTTTTAGCATTACACAACTTTTTCAGTCTTTTGTTGTCCCTGTCCCAAGTTTTCTGAAACTTGTTGCTGACATCAAATTCAAAATGAGCATATATTTTTCAAAAAAAAAAATTTTCAGTTTCAACATTTGATATGTTGTCTTTGTACTATTTTCAATGCAATATAGGGTTTCCATGATTTGCAAATTATCGCATTCTGATTTTACTGGTGTTTTACAGAGTGTCCCAACTTTTTTGGAATCGGGGTTGTATTTAACTGGTACTCAGAAGTACCAATAACAGTTAAAATACCCCAAATACTTTCTCCGACAAGCATTTCTGTCGTGCCCAGTCACCTGAAGGGTAGTGAGGTCATCAGGGGCTCGTCCACTCACGGCAGGCTGGACATCCAGGACATTGTAGTTCCTGAACAGATTTCTCAGCTGCTCTTTATTCTCGTCGATCATCTGAATAACCCTGAATGAGCCAGGCAACCCGTCATCAAATCAGTGAGATTTTCAGTATTTCGTTTGTGTACACTGATAGATCAAGGACTGAAGTTGAAAACAGATAAAGGACTGATAATCTGACCTCTCCACGTCCAAGATGCGATTGGTCTGTTTGTTGACAACATGAATCAAGACATCAGTCTGAGCAAAGTTCACTCTGCCTTTTTTATCCACATGGAACTGAAAAAGAGACACAGAAATTAAAGCAGATTGCTTTTGGGATCTATACCTTTTTAATCTGTTCTGTTCACTGTTTAGCCCATGAAGGAGCTGTTCATTATGGCGTCGTGGTGATGCATGTTCCCACTCAGAAGTTGATTATTTTCCAATAACAGCATGTCCTGAAGTGTTTTGTGCCTTTTACACCTCAGCAACTTGCCAACAATGATATTTTGTTATTAATTAAAGGACATCATATGTTTATCAGTTTATAGTTACATTTCGTGTTGTCAGTGAAACATGTTAATTCCTGCAATCACTTATGTGATAGCAGCTGTAAACAGCTATTCCATATGTTTTTACTCTCTTTTAATGACAAAAAATGCAGTTTGTCAAGTTACTAAGGAACTCCCTGCATCCTGCTGGAAAACGTAAACGTTAAAGCTTTACCTCTGGCTGTTACAAAACACTGAAACTGGAGACTCCTTCTGAAAACAAGCTTAAACTCCTCAAAGAAAACTTCACAAGATTAACAATCATGTTTTCTACAATTACTTTTTTTTCCACCGTAAGTCATCGTGTAAGTTGTTACTATGGAAACGATAATGAAGAACGAGAGCATTGATATCAACGTGTGAATCCTCCTGCAGCCAGCACTACTTTCACTGAAATGAATCCACACCTTTTTGATGAATCAGAATCAAGAATTCAGCTGTGCAGTGGTACAGTAGCAAGATAAGCAATGTTTCAACACACAAAAGCCTTTACAAACCCTGCTGTGTAACAGGAATCTAAATTACAGAGGGTTTTTTTTTTTAAACAAATGAATTCCCCTATATAAACATGAATGTATACACATACACACACACCTGTACATCATCCATGTTGACTATGGCTCCTGTGATGTTTGACAGCAGGTTAATAAACTCCTCCTGGAAGAGCCAGACACGTTCAGGGATCTCGTTGATGATAAGCTTCACTCTCTGATCATCTCTCAGGATGTAGATGCCCACTAGTGCCACGTCACTGTGCCCTGCCAGGTCACGTGCCAACACTTCCACCACAAAATAGCCCGGGTCATAGGCAGTGAAGAGGTCGAACGTTCGGATTATACCATCTGTCTCGCCTGGAGCACAGACACAAGGCAAAGAGATAAGTATTGAACAAAACAGAATAGGCTTGATCACATGATAAAGTAAGGAATAAAACACAATGTGTTGTTATAGGAAAGAAATTAAAAACAGGATCAGCAGTTTTCCCATAATTGTAATTTCTGAATTAATAAAGAACACCACAGCATACTTTTTATCCATTTATAGATACTGAATGAAACACAAGGGCTGAAAATCATAAACTGCAATGAGACAGTGATACATGCCGATGATGAAGACATTGCCGATGTCCTCTGACTCGTTTGACTGCAGTTTGATGTAGCGGATGGACAGAATGTGATAAAGAATGAGGCTGTTGTTGCCAATGTCGTTATCGATGGCCTGAACCCGAATCAGATCTGAACCAACTTTAGCATCTGCTGCTACACCTGAGACACAGAGAGCAGATAAAACATTACTGATTCATTTTTGATTAAGATCATATTCTGCACCTGCACCAATCCCACACCTGAGCCAAGCGATAAGTCTTGGCCATAATCTCGTCTGCACTCCTGTACCTGCAGTATACTCCAGTTTGGTGAACCTTGGTGGTTGATCGTTGATGTCTTCAAGGTAGATCCTGACTTCCTGTAGGGTTGGGTCACGGCTGGGGTCGAGCACCATGCGGTTTCGTTGTGACCTTTGACCTCTTGGTGGCATCCAGTTCCTGTTGCTGGAGGCTTTGACGATGATGGAGTACACTGGGATTTCCTCCCGGTCCAGGTCCTTTTTCACTCGCAAAACTCCAGCCACACTCAAGCCAAAGTTCCCCTCAGTGTCTCCACCTAGATCAGCAGAAGGACTATAGCTTACAGCAGGCTGCTTGGCTTGGTTCCTCTAACAGGCATGAACAATCATTTTAAAGGAGATTTGTAGTTTAAAGCTCTCTGCTGCTTGGGAAGTAAATTTCTGCTGCCCCTGACCCCAACCCTCTCTGCTGAAAATATTGGTGTGGGCCATTCTGTGAAGCGATCGTATCTATTTAGGGCACTTTAAAGAGATAACACCCACAACAGTCACTTAGAGGGTTGTTCCTTGTCAGGTTTGAGGTTTTGCTGAGTGTGATACAGTCTTCCATGAAGCGGGGTTACTGTTATCACTCCAAAGTTCAATATTTTCCTCTCACAGCACATCCTGAAATGTTTTATTCCTTTTATACCACAGCGATTTCTCAACTATCACATTTTTTAGACTTCTTAAAGAACACCATATCATACTTTTTATCCATTTATATAGTTACATTAAATGTTATGGAACATCTGCAAAACAAGTTAGCTCCTGTTTGCTCAACTCATGCAAAAGGAATTTCCCTGTCACATGACCTCCATCGCTTCTTACACGCCCACCTGTGTCCACACACCTTCCCTCAGGAGGATCCACAAGCACTGTTTTGTTATACTAAGTAATTTCTTTTCAGGAAGAAGTGTTCACAGGCTTCAGTTTTCAGAAGTGACACAATCACAACTGCATCATTTATTGGCCAAGTCATCCCAACACTGGTGATAAAATATCCCTCTCGTGCGTTTGGGAAATTGTGTGTGCACAGTTCTGTAAAGTGTTTTTATCTGTGTGTGTGTGTGTGTGTGTGTGTGTTGAGAACAAGTACTGATGTTTAGAACAATTATTTCAGTTCTACCTTGTAGCCAAGAAGCTTATGTTTTTCTGTTCTTTGATGCAGAGCTGAATCAGATAAGAATCTAGCTTAGATATATACAGCTATATATAATTGTGCAAACTTATATTTTTGGTCATTTGTTGAAAATCCAATAATTCAATTAAACTGAAGTGCAGCCCGATCCAAAATGCTTTTTCTAACCTGAGTGTTTCTAGCGTAACAACTTACACAGGGACTTGTACAGCAGATGCTCCACATAGTCCATCCATCCATCCATCCATCCATCCATTATCTGTAGCCACTTATCCTGTTCTACAGGGTCACAGGCAAGCTGGAGCCTATCCCAGTTGACTATGGGCGAGAGGCGGGGTACACCCTGGACAAGTCACCAGGTTATCGCGGGGCTTAGTCCAAGTCTAATCTGTTTAATATTTTGGGAAGGAGTCTCCAGTGTTAGAACTTTATAAAGGTAAAGCTGTAACTTGAAATTTCCACCAGAGGAAAGTCTTCAGAATAGAGGACTTTGTGCTTTTTGTCTTATACACTCACTGGCCACTTTATTAGGAACACCCATCCGCCCATGCAGTTCTCTAATCAACCGATCCCTCGACAGCCACACAATGCATAAAATCATGCAGATACAAATCAAGAGCTTCGGGTAATGTTCATTTCAAGCACAAGAATCAGAAACATTGTGATCTCAAAGTGTGACTTTCAGGTGGGGTTTACATTAGACTGTATCAGCGGATCATCAGATTAACGTTTTTAAAACGATTAGTGTGCACACAGCAACACCAATACACGATTTGCGTGCACACAGCAACACCAATACACGGATACGCTCGGCTCCGCAGGCATCCTGCGCTCCAAATCACTCCGCCCTGAACAGCGAGTGCCCTCTGGAGGGTGCGCACTCTGGCCCTGCACAGCTCACAGAGCGCGCGAGTGTAGTGCACAAGCAGTGATTCGGGACTGAGCCGCTGTGTGTGTGATCCCAGCGCATATCACTTACCACTTGCAAGTGGAAGGATGGCAAGCCTAAAGACAATCATAACTACACAATGGGCAGTATTTGCATCAGTATTTGCAGTATTTTCATACTTTTATACTCTTTAATGAAAGGTGATACAAGGCGGAAGTCCGCGCCGTTTTTCAGCAGTCACGTCACATGACCAACGCCAGCGAATCAGGAAGGTGGATGTCACAGTGACGTCCAATGACGATGCCAGCTAGAGCTCAGCACAGCGTATCCGTGTATTCTCAATGTTTACACAGCACCGGAGCTGACACGATCTGGATTGAATACGTGGACCCTGGCAGATTCCCGTTTCCCGGCGTTTCCAGGCGGTTTAATGTAAACGGACAGTGCATCCGCGAAGAAAACGAGACAGATACGGTCTAATGTAAACTTGGCCTCACTGTGGCATGGGTGTTGGTTTTAGCCAGATGGACTGGTTTGAGTATTTCAGAAACTGCTGATCTTCTGGGGTTTTCACATGCAATAGTCTCTAGAGTTTACACAGAATGGTGCAAAAAAAAAAAAAACACTGAGTGGGTGGAAACAAGCGCCTTGTTGATAAGAGAGGAAAGAAGAAAATGGACAGATTAATTCGAGCAGTGCCGTAGCCAGGATTTTTTTCACATGGGGTGGCCAAAGGGGGGCCAAGGATATACGAGGGGTGGCCATGCTGTGACTAAATAAAGGGGTGGGGGGGTTCCGGGGGTCCTCCCCCAGGAAATTTTGAATTAGCTAGATTTGATTTCTTGTATTCTGATGTATCTGGTGGCATATTTGGTGCCTAACTCATGAACAAAACCCATGTGAGCCAAGAGGTCAGAAATTAATGCATTAATTTATTTATGTAACATAAAGCATCTGCAAAACAAAGAAACCAACCAACTTGTTTACTCTAGTTAAGCATCAGGATTTTAACGATCACTACTAAAATGCAAAAATAAAAACTAAAAGATCACCTGTCCCAGGCACCAGGCTTGAATAAAGAGTGCTTTGCTCAAGAAAAGGAAAATACTTGTATACTTAACTCATACATACAACATATGTAAACACTTACAACATGTGATATTGTCCATTGTAAGTACTGTACAAACTAAATGTGTTGAGTTACAAAATGTGTTTGTGTGTGCGCGCACGTGAGTGAGTGAAAGTGTTACACTGATGTAACATGACATACTAGTGCATCTCAAAAAATTAGAATATTGTGAAAAAGTTCAATATTTTCCATCAGTTATTTAAGAAAGTGAAAATGTTATATATTATAGACTCATTACACATAAACTAAAATGTTTCAAGCATTTTTCTATTTTAATTTTAATCAGTATGGCATACAGTACAAAAACATAAAAAAAACCCATCTCAAAATATTAGAATATTTCATTTCGAGTTTGAGTAAAACAGTATGAACACAGTGTATCTCTCGGTCTAGTTCAGTACACACAACCACAATCATGGGGAAGACTGCTGACTTGACTGTTGTCCAGAAGATGATCACTGATGCCCTCCACAAGGAGGGTAAGTCACAAAAGGTCATTGCTGAAAAGGGTGGCTGGAAAAGGTGCACAAGCAACAGGGATGGCCGCAATCTTGATAGGATTGTCAAGAAAAGTTGATTCAAGAACTTGGGAGAGCTTCACAAGGAGTGGACTGAGGCTGGTGTCAGTGTACCAAGACCCATCACGAACAGACATCTTCAAGAAGGGGGATACAACTTTTGCATTCCTAATATCAAGCTACTCCTGAGCCAGAGACAATGTCAGAAGTGTCTTATCTGGGCTAAGGAGAGAAAGAAATGGACTGTTGCTCAGTGGTCCAAAGTCCTCTTTTCAGATGAAAGTAAATTTTGCATTTAATTTGGAAATCACGGTTCTAGAGTCTGGAGGAAGAGTGGAGAGGCACAGAATCCAAGGTGTTTGAAGCCCAGTGTGAAGTTTCCACAGTCTGTGATGATTTGGGGTGCCATGTCATCTGCTGGTATTGGTCCACTGTATTTTATCAAGTCCAAAGTCAACACAGGCATCTACCAGGAGATTTTAGAGCACTTCATGCTTCCATCTGCTGACGAGCTTTTTGGAGATGCTGATTTCCTTTTCCAGCAGGACTTAGCACCTACCCACAGTGCCAAAACTACTACCAAATGGTTTGCTGACCATGTATTACTGTGTTTGATTGGCCGGCCAACTTGCCTGACCTGAACCCCATAGAGAATCTGTGGGGTATTGTCAAGAGGAAGATGAGAAACACCCGAACCAAAAATACAGATACGCTGAAGGCCACTATCAAAGCATCACCTCCATGCCACACCACATTGATACAGTAATTCATGGTAAAGGAGCCCCAACCAAGTATTGAGTGTATAAATGAATATACTTTTCAGAAGTTGGACATTTCTGTATTGTAAATCCTTTTTTTGATTGATCTTAGGGAATATTCTAATAATTTGAGATACTGGATTTCTGATTTTCATGAGCTATAAGCCGTAATCATTAAATTAAAACAAAAAAGGCTTTAAATCACATGTGTCAAACTCAAGGCCCGCGGGCCATTTAAGGCCTGCCAAACAATTATATCCGGCCCGCGAGACCATTTTACATTATCGGTATTAATGGCCCGGTGATATGATGCGCTGATAGGCCGTCGCTGTGGGCGGGCCATTGGGGGCAGTGCCCGCCCACCAATCACAGATCTCAAATAAATAAATAGATAAATAAAATCCTAATTTCATTTTATTGTACTCGCTTTGGGTTAAAACTTCCAGTGTTGCATAATCACTAAGACATTAAACATATTAAAACCGTGTGAGTTTGTTGGAAAGTTAGCTACGTAATTACGTCAGTCAGTGTTGACAAGCAACAATCAGTTACCCGCATTTTTGGGTGAAAAATGAAGCACGAGTTTATGCCAGCAGACAGCAGCTAGTTTCCGCGCTTTCTTAAATATGGATATACATAATTGGTTCAAAACCCCAACACCGGCAACTTCGGATAAACCAACACATGATGTCGTTGGCAAAGAAGATGAAAGAGAGGACAGCGCTGGCACTCTACTCAAAGTAGGTCCAAATTGTGTGTGTGTAATGGCAATTGGTAGCTACCCCTCTTGGTTGCTTTGAAATGCACCCGCCGTGGCGTTTTTTTTTTTTTTAGTTTGAGATGCTGCTTGTCATCTAATATGTTATGTGTACTTGTTGTGTGCGCGCGTGTGTGTGTGTGTGTGTGAGAGAGAGAGGGGACTGATGTTGCAGGCTGTTGCTGGTCCGGTCATGTTTGCTGTTGGTTATGTTTAATGTGATGATTACTGCGCGGGATTAGGGCTGCCCGAATAGTGTGCAAAAATAAGCTAATAATAGTGGTGCCCCCCTGGTGGATTTCATAAGCCCCCCTTAAGACTGAGATCTCGCGACGGGACTGGATAATACACAAACTGCATGTCCCATAATGCAGCGCACCAACATTCCCGCGTTACTCAAGTCAAGCGTCTGTTACTGTCTCTATGGTTACTGTCTGTAAAGCTAGCCTTTGACAATGGCGAAAAGAAAAGTTGATTCAGAAAATAGAGCCTTTCAAAACAGATGGGAGGCTGAGTATATGTTTACTGACATTGCTGGCAAACCCGTGTGTCTTATTTGTGGAGCCAATGTGGCTGTACTGAAGGAATTTAATCTAAGAAGGCACTTCGAGACGAGACATCAGGACAAGCTGAAAAACCTAAATGCTGACCAGAAGCTACAGAAAGTAGAGGAGCTAACAAAACAGCATAAGAGCAAAGACAACTGAATGTTGACAACTGAATGTTAAAACTGAAAAGTGAATGTAAAGCACACATTTTATTTATTTTTCAGGGCTTTTGGACCATGCTCATGTTTTGATTTTGTATTGTTTAACATTTTTATGGACAGCAGAAATATTTAAAGATATTTGAAGTTTATTTTTCTAAAATGGTGATTTTGAGGGAAATGGAAATTCTGATTTAATTTTTTAATAGTGGAAATGCACGATTTTGATTTCATTTTTCCATGTTTTTGCAGCATTTTCATAGTTGTAACTTTTATAATTTTGACAAGAGATATGTTTCGAGAGCAAAGTATTCAAGTTGAATAAAGTTTAAGTTTATTGTGAAATAATATTCCTGTCTGCTCAGAACATACTTATTTTTAGTGCGTTCAATAAATGTTTATCCTGTTCGGCCCGCGACCTAAAGTGTGCTTTGAATTTTGGCCCCTGGTGCAATTGAGTTTGACACCCCTGCTTTAAATATTTCACTTTACATGTAATGAATATAGAATATATGAAAGTTTACCTTTTTGAATTAAATTATGAAAAAAATGAACTTTTTCATGGTATTCTAATTTTTTGAGATGCACAGTAGATGAGGTGTAGTGCATGAGTGGTGTGTGTGTGTGTGTGAAAGAGAGAGGGGGAAAGTATGTGCACTGCATGTAGATATACCGTATTTTTCGGACTATAAGTCGCCCTTTTTTCATGGTTCGGCTGGCCATGCGACTTATACTCCGGTGCGACGTATATATGTTTTTTTTTTCACCGCGGAATAACTGGAGCTGATGCTGAGTCTGACGACAGCCACGCAGAAGAAGAGGAAACGGCGCTTCATCTGCCGCTGGAGGCAGAGTTGTTCAGAAGCGACACCGAGGATGAGGAATTCAATGGATTTGCTGATTTAGAGTGAAATCATCAGCTTGATAAACTTGATTGACCTGTGTTTTATTATTAATGATAGGCCTATAGTTATTTAAATAAGTTATGTAGTGATTTTAGGCAGTGCTTAATTTGTGAAGTGGGAGGTCCCAGAACGCAGGAGGTGGGTGGGTCCGGCGACTCAAAAAAAAAAGGCGGGGGATGGTTTACTATAACTTTACGCACATGCGCTTATTGTGTGTGTAAAATAATAATAATAATAATAATAATAATAATAATATCAGACATTATGATCTTAGAAAACGCTTTAGTGACAAACAGTTACAGACAGTAATATGTCGTGATATTATATTATAAAATATTAATTTTTATTAGTCTATATATTAAATTATATATTACATTTATCTTCTAAAATAACAGACTGTACTCATCACAACCGGTTTATTTCACCATTGGAGATCAGATCACACAAGACATGAGTTAAATGACTCATTTTAAGGATTTAAGTAGGGGATTTAAAAGCGGTTGTTGTTGTTGTTTTTTCCACTAGACGGTTGTTTTTACTACCGTACCTGTCTTTGGAGATGATATACCTATAGCCTACTTGACCTCTGATTTGATGAAATAAAATTCGACAAAAATGAAGAATGACACTCCTCGATGATGACTACAGCTTTAATAACACAGATGAAAGAGCCATGGGGCAATAATAAGCCCTACCGGTAAAAATATTCTAAAAGCAAACTGATTAATGCATCAGTAATAGGCTACTAATATTAGTTATAATAATAATATAGGCTATTAGTAATAACGATAGTGATAGTATTAAAGATAGTAGTAGATATTTAAAATAATCAGACTAGGCTACTTACAGGGCAAAGGGCGCGTTATCACTGCTCAGCTGTTCGTTTACTAAATAAACAAACAATGCAGTCACGCAGTAACCACGCGCCGCTTATCAGATAGAATCACAGATTCTATGGATAGAATAACCCTTCAAAAAAGTGCGACTTATAGTCCGGTGCGACGTATATATGTTTTTTTCGTCTTCATAATGCATTTTTTGGCTGATGCGACTTGAACTCCGGAGCGACGTATAGTCCGGAAAATACGTAGATGAGCTGTAGTATATGAATTGTGTGTGTGTGTGTGTGTGTGTGTGTGTGTGTGTGTGTGTGTGTGTGGATATGTTACATGTAAATACAAAAATGAAGTGCATAAATTGTGTGTATGTTCAGAGTGCATGAGTGTTGTGTGTGTTATATGTGAATATAGAAATGTAGTGCATGGGTGGTGTGTGGGTGAGTGTGTGCACAAGTGTTGTGTACCAGTGAGTGTGTTACATGTACAGGTAAATATAGAAATGTAGTGCATCATGCATGAGTGGTGTGTGTAAGAGAGGGTGTGTGTTGAGAGTGCATGAGTTGTATCTTATAGTGAGTGAGAGAAAGACATAGTGTGTGTTAAGAGAGTGAAGTATGTGCTCATATATGAGTGAGAGAGAGAGAAAGAGTGTTAAGACAGTGCATGAGTGTTACATTTAAATATAAAAATTTAGTGCATGAGTTGGGTGTCTGTGTTGAGAGTGTATGAATGTTACATGTAAATATAGAAATGTAGTGCACAAATTGTGTGCGTGTGTGTGTGTGAGAGTGAGATAGACAGTGTGTTAAGACAGTGCATAAGTGTTGTGTATGAGTGAGTGTGTTACATGTAAATATAGAAATGTGGTGCATGAGAGGGGTAGGGGGAGAGTGTGTGTGTTGAGAGAATGCATGAGTGTTGTGTATGTATGAGTGTGACAATTATTAATCAATGTGTACTCCCACCAGTAACACACAACATCTCTATATTTTCATGTAACAGACAAACATTAACTTTAAAAGTTGTATTCTGCGGTTAGAGTGAGCAAAGTGATTCACAGACTTGCCGACGTAATTTTCTCTTTTGAGTCGTACAATCGAAAACCACAGACGTTTTGCTTTCTATCTATCTAGTATCTATCTATGTGTGTGCACTGCACAAATCCCACTGTAGCCGGATAAAACCCCGGGCAAAGTGGAGATTTCTGGAAACTCTGAATTGTCTGAGGACAGAATTGTAACTGTATGTTGACAAAGTGAGAAAACTTGAAGAGAGTATAAGAGATGAATAACTGACATCCCAAATTAATCGCACATTCTCGTAGGTTGTTGTGTTGTTGGACAGAGCATGACTATCTGATACCACCTGCTGCTTGAACGCGCAAAATGTTTATGTGCTATGGTAATATGCATCCCTGCAGAAACCAAATAGGCGGAACAAAAATCCAGCGGGCGGAACTAACATTTTGTGAGACGTATCAGTTTTATAAATTTTATTGTTCGGCCCTGGGGTGGCCAGGGCGGGGCCAAGGCATGCCCTGGGGTGGCCACGCCCCCCGGCCACCCCTTAGCTCCGCCCTTGAATTCAAACTGCCAGAAAGGATATAGCAACTCATATAATCACTCTTTACAACTGTGGTGAGCAGAAAATCATCTCAGCATGCAACAGCAGAAGACACATTGGGTAGAGGTCTGCGCGGGACAGAATTTTCAGTCCCGCTCCCGCCTGCTCCTGCACTGTGCAGTCCTGCTCCTGCCCGCTCCCGCAAAGAATTATGATTTTCAGTCCCGCTCCCGCCCGTGCCTGCCATATTTTGTCCCACTCCCGCCCGCAAATCCCGCATGATGCAGACGTTCGCGTTATTTCTCACAAAAGTTCTTGTCATTGGCTTGGGGAATTAAACATGCTGAGCTTAGCTGAGCTCTCCACTGACCGATCCTTCACCTAGCGCACGTAGCGAGGGTGCGCGTTGCCAGGCGGCATGCGCAGCTGAGGCTTTACAGAGATACCCAACACACCTACCAAAATCTACAGTGGATATTAAGAATATTGTACATTGCACATAGCTTATATGTCACTCCTCGCATTTACATTCTAGGAAATACAAGTAGGCCTATAAGAAATTAATATAATTTAAAGACACAGCGTGATGGTGCCCCTCCCCCTACTTTGAGTGGATTTGAGCATAAATATCTACAGCTCACATTCAGGGGTGCGTTTCCCAAACAACCAACCACGAGTGAGAACGACTTCCAAATGTCTGATTTCAGGACTCTTGACTTTTTAACGGTAAATGTACCTCTTTTTAAAGCAGCACTTACTTCTGAAGCACTGTGAGCTTCACTAGAGGAGCTCTGCTCTTCTGCCATGATCGGAGATCTCAAACACGGAAGAGCGGAAAGGAATCGGAAACGTACGCGAGATTAGACGACATCTGCAAATTTAGGCATCTTAAAATGTTTTTATTAATGCCAAATAAAATATCCAGCACAAATTATATATGATAGACATAAATTAATAATTTATAAATTTTATTTTAAACACGTTTTTAGTTAGCGGGACTGCAGCTTATCACCTCTCGCGCCCGCTCCCGCATTGTGCACTCCCCCTCCCGCCCGCAATGAGCTTTCAAAATTTGTCCCGCGCCGCACTGCTTTGCGTCGGGTCCCGCGGGACTCCCGCGGGACTCCCGCGGGAGTGCAGGGCTCTAACATTGGGTTCCACTCCTGCAGAACAGGAATCTTAGAATCAAGAAGTTTCTATTAAAGTAGCCAGTGAGTGTAAATTTCAAGAGAGAGGAAAAAAAACTTTTTTCAGGACTTCATTTCTATGAAATTGAGCAAGTAACCCTCACTTGTGTGATTTCATAAACATTCATAATGATATTAACTTGTAATTTTACCCTTAATTTGAAAATTTACATAAAATCAAAGTTTAAATTTGTATTAAACTTTTTAAAATCCAATATTTGTGATATGTTTTCAAGAGAGGATGGCTAACCTATTTTCACCGATATAAACTATGTGCATAATTAGTATCCATCCATTATTCGTAGCCGCTTATCCTGTTCTACAGGGTTGCAGACAAGCTGGAGCGTATCCCAGCTGACAATGGGTGAGAGGGGGGGTACACCCTGGACAAGTTGCCAGGTTGTCGCAGGGCTGACACATAGACAAAACCATTCACACTCACAGTCACACCTACAGTCAATTTAGAGCCACCAATTAACCTAACCTGCATATCTTTGGACTGTGGGGGAAACCAGAGCACCCGGAAGAAACCTATGCAGAGAACATGCAAACTCCACACAGAAAGGCCCTCGTCAGCCACTGGGCTCGAACCCAGAACATTCTTGCTGTGAGGCAACAGTGCTAACCACTACACCACCATGCTGCCCTATTATTATCTCATCTCAGTGACTACGTTTACATGCACATCCAAATCGAGCTGCTGTCGGTAATCGAGCTGAAGGTCCCAGCAGGGTGCCAGAGAAATCCAATCGTACATGCATACAATGAAATCGGGCTATTGTGTGAGGTGCATTGTGCACCCGAGCCACAGGTGGCGCTACACGCCCCATCGTGTTGGTACACTTCCGGTTGTCGTCATGAAGAAGAGCTATTCAAGAGTGTAAACAAAGTTATCAGTTCCGTGTTCTCCATTGCGCGTTTTTCTCCCGTCCATGAATTTTAATATATTCAACTCCTTAAGCTGAATGAGCATGAACTCTGTTTCCTCATTGCTCCAGAAGTGCAAGTTTCTGCTTGCCTGTGGCAGTGGGGGCGTGGTCAAGCGCCGGTCTGTGACAGGAGGGCGGAGCCAGGGAAGGTGAGTGGCAGAATCACTTCACCTGACGGTAATTAACCTGTGTTTGTGTGTCTTCCCAGTAACCGCGCCCTATTTAAGGAGGCAGAGGGAGAGCAGAGGGGACAGCTCATCCCGGGACTAGAACACAGCGCGCGCATGTGTGCGTGCGTGCGTGTGTGTTTTTCTCTCAAGAATAAAAGTAGGCTGTTAAACTGAAAAGTCTGACAATAAAAAGCCTATTAGTACC
The DNA here is from genome assembly GCF_027579695.1 of Neoarius graeffei. Lineage (NCBI taxonomy): Eukaryota > Metazoa > Chordata > Actinopteri > Siluriformes > Ariidae > Neoarius > Neoarius graeffei. The sequence continues at coordinate 13,475,009 of NC_083575.1, read as the reverse complement.
AGAAGCTTTGTCCTGCCGTCCTCTGTGCTCCACCCACACTTCAGAGAGCTCTACATCGCCATTTTCTCTTCTTCGTTTGTTCCTCCTGACCTCTTCTGCTGCTTGCTACTACTGTTGTCATGCGACCGAGGCTGTTGTGTTTCCCGCTTGTGGTCTCGTCACTCGTCACTTCCGGAAGTAGCTCGACAACTAGCTCGATAGGGTATACATGCACAAAGTAGCTCGGCAGAAATCGCATAAACTAGGTCGTGTAGCTCGATTCCGAGAAATCAAGTTCGGTTCAATTTCAGCCGAATTAAGGTGTATACATGGCATTTTGAACTTCAATTTCAGTCGAGCAACGGCAGAAATTCGATTCTCTCTATGTGCATGTAAACATAGTGACTACCTCTAGCCGCTTTATCCTGTTCTACAGGGTCGCAGGCAAGCTACAGCCTATCCCAGCTGACTACGGGCGGAAGGCGGGGTACACCCTGGACAAGTCGCCAGGTCATCACAGGGCTCCTGTTATTATTATTATTATTATTAATTGTTTAGATTCATTGATAAATTTTGCACATGGGTTCAAACCTGCAATAAAATAGTAAACCACAGCATTGGAGCCTTCGTCTGCATCCACCGCTCCTGTAACATTGCCCACCACTGTGCCGGAGGGGGAGTGCTCAGGGACAGACAGAGACTGAAACAACGGACCACCTCTCTGAGAGAGAGAGAGAGAGAGAGAGATATCACAGTGTAAAGTTATTTTAAAATACATTTTATAATCATATTTTTGGCCATCAAAACAATATACAGTAAACCATATTATTAAAATCCACAAACATGGCCTGATTCAATGCGAGAAAACACTGATAGCTACGTAGTGAATAGAACATGAGGTTTGGATGAACAAAACCTTCACTAACCGGTGGTTTGAGGAATACAGGCTCGTTGTCGTCGATATCAGACAGAGCCACCTGCAGAGGCTGAGTCGTCTCATATGGCACGGGCTGCCCAAGGTCATACGCTACCACAATCAACTACACACACACACACACCATTGGTTATGAATCTGTGCAAGGCTATAAATAACGGTGGGGTTTCCAACAAGTTGTATATTTCTACAAAACTGAAATTTGTGTTTCAGAAACCCTGAGCAGAATTTAATTGAACTGAATTGAAACACAGTGAATGAAAACAAACAATGATAAAAATGTTTTCTTCTTTTTCATGAATTGAACTGAACTTGGAAGAAAAAAAAGACATAAAAGTGACTGATGTGTGAAAATTCTATTCAAATAACATTTTGTGTCATATAAGGATACAAAATTTTAATTATTTCATAATAATCAACTGAGTACAATTTTGTTTTTGTTTGTTTTTTTCCAGAAAAAAAAATAGAGATGATAATTGTTATTGTTAATACACTCAGGCTTTTAGACCTTAAAGGAATAGAAAATGTAAAGTAAATACATGCATGGGTTGGTAGCTTGCAATACTGAGAGCCCGTAAGAAAAGTTTCAGGCATGTTTGACCATTTATAAGAAAGTTGTGAGTGTTTTTGTATCGCTGCTCTAATGCCACCAGGAGGCTGCCATGTTGCCTGTTGGAAGGGCGATGCGTGACGTCATTTGGGCGCAAGGCTGACTGTCACTCTTCAGTACTGAAGGGGCAAAGCGAAAGGTCTACTAAGGTGACAATATCGATTTTTTTTCCACTAAACATCTGAAATAGTGTATTAATGAGCTGCAACCCTGACTTACGGACAAACCCGAACTCTTTACCTGTAAAACGAGGCTGAAACTATGTATTATACTACTCATTAGCATGCTCTCGACTCATTCATGAAAAACTTCCTCATGAAGACGTCACCAGGCTAGCCTACCATAATAGACAGTCCAACCCCCGCGGCAGCGCAGAAAGAGGGTAAACAAACACTGCTTTACTACACAGGATTCATGTGAACATTACTGGAGGATGCACTTGTACGAAAAAAGGCAGAATATTGCCAAAAACACCCGAGCTGCTGGTATGGTATGGATTTATTTGGTAAAATTCATACATGTAAAAAGATACAGTATAAATAGCACAGAGGATAACACAAAGTATAAAATACACTTATTTCCAATGTGGTCCTCTTGATGACAGCAGGAAACAATAAAATATAAGATACAATAATAAATTGACAAAATTGTATAAACAAAGATGAAAGTCATAAACAAAAAATATATGCTAACTGTAATTATCACAGAGTACAACTAGATTACAGAAATACAGTGGTGCTTGAAAGTTTGTGAACCCTTTAGAATTTTCTATATTTCTAAATATGACCTAAATCATCATCAGATTTTCACACAAGTCCTAAAAGTAAAGAGAACCCAGTTAAACAAATGAGACAAAAATATTATGCTCGGTCATTCATTTATTAAGGAAAATGATCTAATATTACATATCTGTGAGTGGCAAAAGTATGTGAACCTTTGCTTTCAGTATCTGGTGTGACCCCCTTGTGCAGCAATAACTGCAACTAAATGTTTCCGGTAACTGTTGATCAGTCCTGCACACTGACTTGGAGGAATTTTAGCCCATTCCTCCATACAGAACAGCTTCAACTCTGGGATGTTGGTGGGTTTCCTCACATGAACTGCTCACTTCAGGTCCTTCCACAACATTTCGATTGGATTAAGGTCAGGACTTTGACTTGGCCATTCCAAAACATTAACTTTATTCTTCTTTAACCATTCTTTGGTAGAACGACTTGTGTGCTTAGGGTCGTTGTCTTGCTGCATGACCCACCTTCTCTTGAGATTCAGTTCATGGACAGATATCCTGACATTTTCCTTTAGAATTCGCTGGTATAATTCAGAATTCATTGTTCCATCAATCATGGCAAGCTGTCCTGCCCAGATGCAGCAAAACAGGTCAAAACCATGATACTACCACCACCATGTTTCACAGATGGGATAAGGTTCTTATGCTGGAATGCAGTGTTTTCCTTCCTCCAAACATAACACTTCTCATTTAAACTAAAAAGTTCTATTTTGGTTTCATCCGTCCACAAAACATTTTTCCAATAGCCTTCTGGTTTGTCCACGTGATCTTTAGCAAACTGCAGACGAGCAGCAATGTTCTTTTTGGAGAGCAGTGGCTTTCTCCTTGCAACCCTGCCATGCACACCATTGTTGTTCAGTGTTCTCCTAATGGTGGACTCATGAACATTAGGCCCTGGTCACACCGCCCAAACTTTGCTGGAGCGTTCCTGGAGCGGTGAAAAAAATTCATCACCGCTCGTAACCGTTCACCACTGTTTAACAAAAGTTGGCCCCCGTTAAAGCAACGCCATATACGCTCGGCCACTGCTGATGTTTCTCGAGGGGTCCTTCTACCACTCCGAAAGTTTTGAGCTGCACAAAATATTGCGAGCGGTGAGGAGGGGGCAATTTTCCGCCCCGGCAAAGTTCACCCCCGCTCCACCAACACCCAGTCAAAGTTTGGCACCTCTAGACGCAAGTTCGTGGACGCTTGGGTCCGCTAGGCCAACGCAGAAATCTTGAACACTGGACCACCGCTGCTTCGCCAGCGTTGCCCGGGCGGCGATTAAATGTTGCACAAACTTCGGTGGAGCGGTTGTAAGCGTTTTACGAGCGGACACGGGGTTGCTGGAACGGTGTCGGGCGTTGAAGCAGCTATCCATGGCGGCGATGAACTTTGGTTTGGCGTTGGTATAGAGGTGTCGGAGCGGGACCAGAATTTGGCTATAAATACGGGGAGAAATGGACCAGGAGCTCATTTGGAATCGAGCTGCCTTTGAGTTCAGACCTCATCTATATCGAATTTGCTCAAAGTTACAGTAAAACTGTATCACCATGGATGCTGAGAGACTTGCTATGATTGGTGCTAAACCAACTTTATACCCCCGCCGAGCCAAAGCCCGCATGCGCAGAACACCGCTATACCAACGCTCGCGTCACCGCTAAACCAACGCTCACTACCGCTAAACCAACGCTAAAGCAACGCTGGCTTCAGCGGTGCACCGCTAAGCCAACGCCCGTGTTTTCGATTTTTTTCCCATTTTGTGCGCGGTGACGAGTGTTGTCGAAATTCGGCCCCCCCTCCCTACCGTTCAAGGAACGCTCCAGCAAAGTTCGGGCGGTGTGACCGGGGCCTTAACCAATGTGAGAGAGGCCTTCAGTTGTTTAGAAGTTACCCTGGGGTCCTTTGTGACTTCACCGACTATTACACGCCTTGCTCTTGGAGTGATCTTTGTTGGTCAACCACTCCTGGGGAGGGTAACAATGGTCTTGATTTTCCTCCATTTGTACACAATCTGTCTGACTGTGGATTGGTGGAGTCCAAACTCTTTAGAGATGGTTTTGTAACCTTTTCCAGCCTGATGAGCATCAACAACGCTTTTTCTGAGATCCTCAGAAATCTCCTTTGTTCATGCCATGATACACTTCCACAAGCATGTGTTGTGAAGATCAGACTTTGATAGATCCCTGTTCTTTAAATAAAACAGGGTGCCCACTCACACCTGATTGTCATCCCACTGATTGAAAACACCTGACTCTAATTTCACCTTCTGAACTGCTGATCCTAGAGGTTCACATACTTTGGCCACTCACAGATATTTAATATTGGACCATTTTCCTCAATAAATAAATGACCAAGTATAATATTTTTGTCTCATTTGTTTAACTGGGTTCTCTTTATCTACTTTTAGGACTTGTGTGAAAATCTGATTATGTTTGAGGTCATATTTATGCAGAAATATAGAAAATTCTAAAGGGTTCACAAACTTTCAAGCACCACTGTAGCACCAAAATGATTAAAAATTAGTTGTATACACATCATAAAACTGGGTTTGGAATTTACTCCATAAAAACTGTTTCACCTGTTTCTTAAAATTATCACGTGTTTGACTAGATTGCAGTGATCGAGGTAGGCTATTCCACAAACAAATTCCTGTATACCTAAAAGAACTCTGAATGGTTTCCTTAAAGTGTGACGTCACTTACGGCCATATTCGACAAAATGGACCACAGTGCCAGCGACATTTCTTCACCGATTTCCTCAAGTATTTCAGACAATGACATGAATAACGATAATGATCATGATAAACAAGCATTACCATATCAATTAGTTATACACAAGTGAACAATGTTTCTAGAGTTGTTTTAGTTTGTCATTACCGAGGCTTTTTTGACAACACTAAATCAAAAGCAAGACACCCAACAAACATCAAGCCGTTTAGCTGCATCAGCAGTTATTACGTTTATGCCCAAAGGAGCTCAAAATAACATATCACGCTTAATAAAACTTAGGGAAGCCATAAAAAGTGTTTTCTTACCCTTTGAACTTCTCTTTTGCGGACTACTGACCGTGTTGTCTTGTTTGCTTTTTGGCCGAAGATTGTGGGAACTGCATCTGGATTCAGCGCTGGCTTGTACAGTATTCCCAATGCCGGTTCATCAGAGTTGTTTGAGTGAAACAATTTTCTTAAAAATGTTCCTAGCACACGAGCTGCATAAAGCAGTGCTTGTTTACCTTCTTTCTGCGTTGCCGTGGGGATTGGACTGTCTACTACGGTAATTATGATAGGCTAGCCTGGTGACATCTTGATGAGGACGTTTTTCATGAATGAGTCGAGAGCATGCTAAGCATGCTAACGAGTGCTTATGCTGCCAGGAACGTGTAAAAACTCATGCACTTACAGTGGTGCTTGAAAGTTTGTGAACCCTTTAGAATTTTCTATATTTCTGCATAAATATGACCTAAAACATCATCAGATTTTCACACAAGTCCTAAAAGTAGATAAAGAGAACCCAGTTAAACAAATGAGACAAAAATATTATACTTGGTCATTTATTTATTGAGGAAAATGATCCAATATTACATATCTGTCAGTGGCAAAAGTATGTGAACCTCTAGGATTAGCAGTTAATTTGAAGGTGAAATTAGAGTCAGGTGTTTTCAATCAACAGGATGACAATCAGGTGTGAGTGGGCACCTTGTTTAATTTAAAGAACAGGGATCTATCAAAGTCTGATCTTCACAACACATGTTTGTGGAAGTGTATCATGGCACTTCCACAAAGGAGGTTTCTGAGGACCTCAGAAAAAGTGTTGTTGATGCTCATCAGGCTGGAAAAGGTTACAAAACCATCTCTAAAGAGTTTGGGTTCCACCAATCCACAGTCAGACAGATTGTATACAAATGGAGGAAATTCAAGACCATTGTTACCCTCCCCAGGAGTGGTCAACCAACAAAGATCACTCCAAGAGCAAGGTGTGTAATAGTCGGCGAGGTCACAAAGGACCCCAGGGTAACTTCTAAGCAACTGAAGGCCTCTCTCACATTGGCTAATGTTAATGTTCATGAGTCCACCATCAGGAGAACACTGAACAACAATGGTGTGCATGGCAGGGTTGCAAGGAGAAAGCCACTGCTCTCCAAAAAGAACATTACTGATTGTCTGCAGTTTGCTAAAGATCACTTGGGCAAGCCAGAAGGCTATTGGAAACATGTTTTGTGGACGGATGAGAGTAAAATAGAAATTTTTGGTTTAAATGAGAAGCGTTATGTTTGGAGAAAGGAAAACACTGCATTCTAGCATAAGAACCTTATCCCATCTGTGAAACATGGTGGTGGTAGTATCACGGTTTGGGCGGTAGTATCACGGAAGGTGGGTCATGCAGCAAGACGATGACCCTAAGCACACAAGTCGTTCTACCAAAGAATGGTTAAAGAAGAATAAAGTTAATGTTTTGGAATGGCCAAGTCAAAGTCCTGACCTTAATCCAATCGAAATGTTGTGGAAGGACCTGAAGCGAGCACTTCATGTGAGGAAACCCACCAACATCCCAGAGTTGAAGCTGTTCTGTATGGAGGAATGGGCTAAAATTCCTCCAAGCCGGTGTGCAGGACTGATCAACAGTTACTGGAAACATTTAGTTGCAGTTATCGCTGCACAAGGGGGTCACACCAGATACTGAAAGCAAAGGTTCACATACTTTTGCCACTCACAGATATGTAATATTGGATCATTTTCCTCAATAAATAAATGACCAAGTATAATATTTTTGTCTCATTTGTTTAACTGGGTTCTCTTTATCTACTTTTAGGATTTATGTGAAAATCTGATGATGTTTTAGGTCATATTTATGCAGAAATATAGAAAATTCTAAAGGGTTCACAAACTTTCAAGCACCACTGTACCTCTAACAGATTTTGGTAAGTCAGATTGTATGCAGGTCGGTTTGTAGGTTGTCTAGCAAGGTTACAGTCCGCAGAATGAGGCTGTCACGGCAGCACTACTTGTACCAGGGATATAAATATGAAAAGTTACCTTCCCCATTCAGTCACATAGGAGTACATCAGTTGTTCACTATTCCCTCGCTGTTTATCAGCGACATCAGTAATTATCTTTCCCCGTCCACTTTTTTGTTAGAGAAACGGAATTTCAATTTTTTTTTCATAAAAACTTTTAATGAAATAATCTCCAGCCAGGGGCAGCTTCAAGTCTTACTCGCTATGCGGAGCTTCTGTGTCTTGCACTCAAATGACGTCAGAGCATTGCCGGAAATGACTGGGGGGATTTTTCTGATTGGTTAAAATATTTGCAGTGGCGGCCTCCATGAAATCGTCCATTCTGCATAGAAACTTGACTTTCGCAGATGGATATTTTAGTTGTGTGAGCTCCTTATTTTCAATTATTCACATGAATTGCTACTTTATATCATACTATCTTTATATCATATATACTTTATATATTCTATCTTCATAACTGTATTTTAAAAATGGGTTTGCTTTTCTTTTAATTTATGTCCTCAGTAAAGAAGAACATGTCGAAGTACAGTATCAAAGCGGTCCCACTCACGCTGTACAGTGCCTGCTTCTCTCGGTCCAGCTTGACAGCAGTGGTGATAACCCCAGTGATGGCGTCAATGCGGAAATTCTCCCAGTCCCGGTTCCCCGCTCCAGTCTGCAGGAAACTGTAACGCACCTCTCCATTCACACCTTCATCCTCATCTGTCGCAAACACCTCATACACCACCAGCCCTGGAGGCTGCTCCTGAAAAACAGGGAAAATGTTTCAGTGAATACAGATAAGGAATCTTTCTATAACTAGTAAACCTGAATACAGTAAATTATTTCTTGGAGTAGATCTGTGGGTGTATGACTGAGTTCAGGAGAGGATGATAAAAATAACCTGTTCTTCTACTTCTATTCAGGAGCAATTTGTAAGCACCGTTGCTTATGAACCACTGAACAGGACAAAGAGGAGCAAGTTGTGACTTGTTTTTGAAATGCAGAAGATCTGTAGTGACCGGATGAGTGCAATCAGCACAGCGATAAACAACAGCAGAGATAAAGGGAAATGAGTCATACGCTGCGTGACTGCAGACAAGCCATACTGTCCTTGTCCTTGAATGAAGCAGCATCAGGAGAGAACTGTTATTTCATGATTTCTCAATAAACCAGACTATTTGGAATAATTATATTTCTCATAGATTAATCAAACAATAGCAATTAGGTGAAACTTTGTATTTTTTCTCTGATGACATGAAAATGGTTCTTGTTTCCACAGTTTAGACTTTTGTTCCTGAGGTAATGCAAGATAAAAGGTGCTCAAATGAAAGCAGGAAAGCACTGAGGAGGATGGATGGATGGATGGATGGATGGATGGATGATCATTTACTGGGTTTCAGTCATGTGACTTTTCTTAGTGGTTTTACCGGAAGTGAAATAGCTGGTGGTCTAAATGGCTGCCATAGTGCAAACAACTCGTGATAATTTATCAGAGTATACTCGTAATCTAGAAGCCGCTGCTCACTTTAGATATATTCAAAAGCAATGTGCAATGGAATCGACCCCTACAGTCTGGGAAAGAAGGATTTGTCATACGATCTAGAAAACTATCCTTCAGTCGAGTTCCCCAACATCTCGAACTATCTGGTGTTGCAAACATCCACCGCAAAACAGATGAACGCGTGGAAGAGTATGAAGGCTTACAACTTTTTTTGTATGTGGCTGGGTAAAGGACCTCACTATCAAGTCACTGCCAAATGAATCCTATATTGTTTTTGCCCGTGTAAGTACTTTAAAAAAAAAAAAAAGCTTTTCCAGAGGTGGACAGTAACGAAGTACATTTACTTGAGTACTTTTTGAGTATCTGTACTTGAGTATTATTTTTTTTTGGAAACTTATGACTTTAACTTCACTACATTTGAAAGGCAAATATTGTACTTTTCACTCCACTACATTTCTGTCAAGGTCCTCATTACTCGTTACTATGAAGCAGCTTTGAAAGTAGATGGGTTTTTTTTCTTTTCTAAAATGTGATTGGTTTTTTCACAGGTGACACTGAGAGCCTATCACTAGGGTCACGTCCATAGACTGTATAAAATCAAGTTCAATGATTTCTCAGTAGCATTATTTGAATACGATCAGTTGATGGCAGAATGGAAGGAGGCGTTTCTTCTGGGGAATGCACACACTCATGGCTATACCTGGAACCCGTGTTTCAGTTTTCTGAAAGGATTAAAGATTCGTTTCGTTTTAAATGTTTGCTTTGTTTGCCAAAAACGGACCACATCACAGCCTACAAAACCTCGCCATCCAACCTGCAGAAGCATCTTGAAGTATATAAATATCTTGTTCCAAGAGAAAGCTTGCAACGAAGTCTTTTAGAGCTAGCGATAATGTTGCAATAGCTGTGCAGTCTGGTTAGTCAAAGGACTTTCTATGGATTTGCCCGCCAAGTTGCCATTGCCTTGTCCACGGCTAACATTTACACAAAGCTAGTTAACTTGGACACTGTTAGTTAGCATGTAAAAACGGAGTTACGTTAACATGAATAACGTTAACTTATGTTTAGTCCTTTCAGAAATATGTTTTCATATAATCTTGCCAAATAAACAGAATGTAGAAATCTTTCTTTTCTAGTAGCATTAGCTACACAATATGATTTCGAGTTTGAAAAGAGTTTGCTACTGTAGCATATCAGGTGGAGTTTCACTGACTAGCTAGCTTAATGTTAAACCACCATGATGGCACAGCATGCGTTCATTTTGTGAATTCAGGTAACGGCATTAGGTTTTGTAAGCATTGTGGCAATAATACAACAATGCATTGACAGAAAATGTACTTTTAATACTTAAGTATTTTTAAAAGCAAACTGGAGTATACTGTATTTGTACCTGCAGTATACTCCAGTTTGGTGAACCTTGGTGGTTGATCGTTGATGTCTTCAAGGTAGATCCTGACTTCCTGTAGAGTTGGGTCATGGCTGGCATGGAGCACCACGAGTACTTTAACTTAAGTAAAAATTTGACTGTACAACTTTCACTTGTATCGGAGTAACATTTGAGCAGTGGAATCTGTATTTTGACTTAAGTAATGAAGTTGGGTACTTTGTCCACCTCTGAGCTTTTCGTTCACGTCTTTACAACTGTAGGTGCAATTTGTAATTAAGTGATCAATCTCATTAAATCAGTCTCATTAAATCAGTCTCATTAAATAATACCTTTAATTTTGGTGCTTAATAATAAATTATCAAACAGCTAAATTATGGTATATTCCAAATTATTATGGTCACTACCAATGCAACAATAGTGGATCACTTACCGTATTACACAACTCATATGCACCTTGGAATTCTTTGAGATTGGATGACTTCGAAAATATTGGTACAACAAATAAACACACACAGTTTCAATAATAATTGAATTTATTATAACAAAGATAAAATTGAATAATAGCAGCTGAAATGCATTCAATTGGTCATCACTGATATGTGTGTGTGTGTGTGTGTGTGTGTGTGTGTGTGTGTGTGTGTGTGTGTGTGTGTGTGAGAGAGAGAGTTGGGAGGGGCAGTCCCACCTCGTGTTTTAAGGAGAACAAAGGGATGTATGTGTGGGGGAGGTGACCATGTGGTGAGGACACAAGACTAGCCTGGATAGTTAACTAATGCCGCTTTTCCACTACAAACGCGGCTGAGCCGTGCCGTGCTGAGTCGAGCTGAGTCGAGCTGAGCGGGGCTGTTGGAGTTGCATTTCGACTACAACCGCGCTGAACCGTGCTGGCTGGAAGTGGGTGGACACATTGGGTGGAGTTAGCGAAAGTGGGTGGACGTCATGTGATGTCGTTAAGCAGCGCAAACAGTGACATCAGTGACAGTGGCGGAACAAGTCAGAGCCGGGCCGGGGGCGGGGCAAATGACCGGGCCCTTTATTAAAGCTTATCATAACATCATTTTAGGCTACAAAATGTCCGCAACTGCGGTGTTTACCAATTTCAACACTACCGGGTGCAACTATGTTATTTAGTACATCAAGTCCTTCAAACGAACATGTAACTCAGAAACAAAAAACATTAGGATACTGTACATGGCTCATAATAAAACATCAATAGCCTATACTGCGCACATTATTTGAAGGGCATACGAATGAGCGCTCAGAGGTTGCAACGGTGACAGGAAGAGTCAGAAATAAAAGGAGGGCGGTGCAAACCTCACTGAATGCACTGTGTTTACCAATTTCAACACTACGGGGTGCAACTATGTTATTTTGTACATTAAGTCCTTCAAACGAACATGTAACTCAGAAACAAAAAAACATTAGGCGACATACTGTACATGGCTCATAATAAAACATCAACAGCCTACTGCGCGCATTATTTGAAGGGCATACGACGAGCCTTGCGCTCCGCAAACTCGTGCACGATGCTCTGTATGTCACTGATTCAGTGAGCTTTTAAGCGGTAGTCTCACGACCCGAATAGTAAACAATAAACATGGAGGACATGGAGTCGTTAGTGTTGCTGGTCTTGGTGCTGTGGCTTGTTGTCACCGACAACGCGGACAGATACTGGCAAGAGTGTATAGATGAGGTGAGGCGCATAAGGCTTCAGAAATTCTCGTAATTCTTCTTCTTCCGGGTTTGCGGTGTTTACAGATCCCAGCGCGCTCACGGGGCGTGTGTGGGCATGTGAGGACACTCCTCCTCACCAATCAGTGCACAGGGGAGTGTCTGCTCACGCCCCCAGCCTCACTCGGCACGGTTTGGCTCGCTTCAGCCCCACTCCAAAACGGTGCGAGTTTTAGGGGCTAAGCAGGGCTGAAGCGAGCTGAGTCGTGCTGGTTTTTGGTAGTCGAAACGCGAGCCGTGTCGGGCTGAAGTGAGCTGAAGCGAGCTGAAGTGAGCTGAAAAAGGGTAGTGGAAAAGGGCCATAAGGTGTGTTTGTGTGTGAGTGTGAGGCCTTGTGGCCTAAACAAAGACTAGCCTGGATAGCTAACTCCACTAGCTTATGACACTACTAAATCCACTGAAATCTTGATGAGGTCAAAATATGTGTAATGATGAAATTAAAGTGTTAGAAAGGAAAAGAGAGCATGCAAAACCTATCTATTAAACAAAACAACTGAGAGAACATAGAACAATGATGGAACACAAAATCAGTGTGCACACTTAAACAGTTCCTGAGTTTAAATTCACACTGCTTCATAAAGCTAATTCCTAAGACTAGTTCTATGCCCAAAAATGGCAGTCTTACTTCAGTATCTTGCTTCCAGTGCAAGATTACAGAGAATGTTCAGAGACTTTTGGCGTCCACAGGAGCACGTGAGTCGCTTCCGTGGAAAGCAGAGGATTTCTTGGTCCGAACACTCCGTAGTTCGTGCAGAAAAGTCTCTGATCAAACAATGTGCACAGCACTTTTAGTCAGAAGGAATCCGGTCGCTTCTAACTTTTAATTAAACTGCTTGGGCGGCAGTCGTAACGTTACTGATAATAGACAAACAAACCGGCTGTAGCTCAACCAAGAGAGAGAGATAGCACGATTTAAGTAGTTCTACCGTGGCCAATGGTAAACAAAAACCATGCTGAATTCTTACTTGCAAAGCAGACGTCTGTATCTTGGATGCTCTGGTGAGCGGCCTCTTTATCTCTGTAGAACGCGCCGGTTGCGACGAGATTCACAGCAACAAAGAGGCCGAGTTGGAAGTTTCCGGGTTACTTATGGGATCATGGAGGAAGTGACATAGGTGATCCCACCCAGCCGTGACGTAGGTCACCGCGGAAGTTAGTTGATGGGAGTTGTAGTCCTTAGACGGACTGTTGTAGTTCTTAGACAGTAGGTGGCAACTGTACCTACATTCCCCCTTTTGGTCTCAGGGGTATGACGAAGTCGTAGCACTGAGAGCACAGTACCGTACAGTCCACATGCCCGTAGCCCTTGAGGTAGCCTTGCTCTGTACAGTCCATGGTGTCCTGTGAAAACTGTGTAATCTCATGAGTCCCAGTAAGACAGTTGGAGGCAGAGGCATTTTGGGCATATAATCACTCTATAGGCATTTGGGCATATAATCACTATCTAACTAAGTCAAAATTACATCTATAAAAAAAATTAAACATTAACGCTACATATATACTTCATTTCCTACGCATAAAAAAACAAGAAAAGAGAAGAAATGAAGGAAGAAAAGAAGTATTAGTGTTTGGGCAGGGGCTTCAAAGTTTGGGAGAATAGCAGGGTACAAATAATTTACAGCAGGGTGCAAAATGGTAAAATGTCTGCCAGCGGCAGACATAATGCACACAAAGCGTGCAGGGATAGATAGATAGATAGATAGAGAGAGAGAGAGAGAGAGAGAGATATGCAAGTACGAATTTTTCATGGGGCGGGATGGTTTGGAACAGGCCATCTAAAATTGGGATAACATTTACCCGGGACGGGTATTTGAGGCGGGTCGTCTAGCTTAAGCTTGATTAGCGTTGTTACGCACGCCAGTGTTTCCCACAGAAATTTTGGAGACTATGGGGGAGGTGCGGGGGTTGTTTAAAATTGAGTGATATGTTAAATATTAAGTTATTACTGAAAAACTACTGATTAAAAAAACAAACACTGAGAAATGGTCCTATAAACAACTTTACCAATATAAAAGATTACCAGGACTACAAAAATGCAGAAAAATAGGCTTTACTTATCCAAATGCTCCTGTTGGTTCAAAAGTTAAAGTGCATAGAACCTCACAGCACAACATGAAGTTACCTTAAAATATAATATAAATGCCTCAGCTTTCATGTAAGAAAAAAAACTATTAATACTAGTGCTGTGTGCAGGCAGTCTCTCCTGAAGACTAAATTAAACAATAATTATAAACTAATAAAATAAATGGCTCAGGCTTCATAGAAGAAAAAAACAATTTGAACAGAATCTCACAGTATGATGCTGAAGCTGCCTAAACAATGGAAAATAAAATACCATTTTGGGAAAAACGTTGGCATCCATTAATTTCTTGTATTAAGTAAAAAAATATGTTGCCAGATAGTGCTGACGTTTTACAGCCCAAAATATGTTCAAAACCCGCCAAAATGCACTTAAAACCGCCCAAATTGGGCGGGAAAATGCGCAATCTGGCAACACAGGCAGCAGTAATGGCTGCACTCAAGGATGTAAACACAATCTGGCAACACAGGCAGCAGTAATGACTGCACTCGTGTCAAGGATGTAAACACAGTTGACGCGGCAACTGACATACATGACATAGTGGATGTAATTTACGTTCACAACTTTTTTTGCTGTCAGAAATATTTAATATTAAATTTTGTGACTCGACTGACAATAGCCGGCGGCATAACAAGCCATAGCCGGCGATTTGCCGCCTGTGACCGGCTACTTTTGAGACTGCTGTTGGGTTGGTAAACCTAATCTTCTAGAAAGGTATTGGGTTGGTGAATGTGACTGGGAATGTCAGTGTATGCTTATGGGTGAGTGAGGCGTACAAGCTAGGTGGACAGAATGGGCCTAACTATCATCCCCCCCTTTTGGAGTGAGGACTGTTCAAAAGGCTTGATTTGATTGTTATGGAAAAAAAAACATGAGGGCGTTTGATTAGGCCTGGATGTCCTAACGCGATACGCGACGGGGGACAGTTTTCCACGATCAAAAGGTCCCGACCAGTGTGGTAGGAACTTTTTGAGACTTCTACCGGCTTGGTAAAGTTAAAATATAGGACTTTGTCGTCTATTTGATATTCGTGATGGGGGGCTTTTCGGTCGTAGTAGGCCTTTTGTCCTTTTACGCTTGCTTCGATTTATCTGTCAAGGGGTCTGACCTCTCCTGTAACAGTCTTTTAATCTCAGCCAACTGGGCTTTTAAAGAATCCAGCTCTGAGCGGAACTCACCAGGTTGGTCTGAGTCACTGTGTCGGTCACCTCTACCCCTACGTTTAGAGCTAAGGTCGGAATGCTCCTGCCATCTCTGGCCAGAGCAGGGATGACGGTCTTGCTGCCAATCGCTTTGTTCCTTACGACCCTTTCCATATGATGGGCGGTTGCCATGGTCATTGTGGCCTTGCCCTCGGGTCCCTCCTGACCTTACCTTGCCGATTCTTCCACTCACCCTGGTGCTGGCTCGGCAAGGGGCGGTTCGGACCGGGATTTCTCCGGGGGGGTCCCCCTTTTGGAGCTTCACCTCCTTCTAAGGCTAGCGGGGGCCCGTCTGCACTCTGGAGACTAAGGACTCTGGGTTCATCATTGTTTCTGTTTGTGGTTTTGACAATGGTCTCCCTGGTCATTTGGGCTAGTTGCCTAATTTCCCTCATCGAGTGGAAACCCTGTCGACACACCAGTGTGACTCGAGTCTGCACGCTTGGGTGGAGGTTATGTAAGAAGAGGGATTTGAAGCCTCTATCTTCTTCCAAGCCTGGTGCGCTACTACCCTGGAAATAGGCAGTACGTAGCCGTCTATAATATTCACGAGGTGCTTCAGACCGTTTCTGCCTAATTTGTATTGCACACAAGGTCGCGGAGGTTTCGTCCGTGTACGGCGCATATTCTTCCCTCATGTACTTGCGAAGTTTCGAACAGCTATTGTGAACATTTGGGGGTAGAGTCTCTAAAAAGGCACGAACGCTGCTACTGGAGGTCTTCCAGATCAGTTTAAGTTTCTCTCACGTTGTGGCTTTCGGTAGGTCCATCAGGCATCGGTCAATTTCTCGCAAATAATCATTCACATTTGTTCTTTTATTCTCAGGATCGAATCGCTCAACATCATTGGCAAGTAGGTCAATTTGCCGTAAGCGAAGAGTTTGGTGCACGTCCTTGTGCGGCCTTCTTGGCTCTCCTGAGTACTCACTATCTAAGCTACTCTGGTGTTGCTCCCGTTTCGCACAAGATTCATAGGCTGATTCATCCGACGATGGATCAGGGATACTGTAGCACACTGAACTGGGTGTGCTATGGGTCTGGGCTCGGGATGAGCACAGTACGGCTCCACCCTGGCTAAACGACGAAGTCGTGTAGCAAGTTGATGGAGTTTGGCGGGGTGTCTGGTCCTCGACCAGGTAATCTACGGTGTCCGGTTCGGACGCCTCTTCCTGCTCTGAGCTTCGGCACATTGTTGGGGGTCTTTCACGCCCCCCGTGCCCTTCTTGTGGGGTCTGCTCCTCGGCAGCCCTCTTGGCAGCCTTTTCGGCTTTCTCTAGCCTTTTGGCGCAATCATCAAGGGAGTTCTTCAAGATCTCACGCTCCCTATGTAAATCATTATTATTGGCTGCCAGCTCGGCGTTGCTGGTGGTCAGCCTTTCAACCTCTCCGTGGAGGCGTCTGATTTCTGAATCAGTATTTTGGAAGTACAACAGGAATAGCTTACCTGGTGCCACTTGGATACTAATAGTTGTTCCTTTTGGATCTCTCATATGTTTGTTCGAATTGTCTATGCTGTTTTGGCATTCACTCTTACTCGTGTTCCTAATGTTTGCCTTTTCAGAGGCAGAGCAGTGAATGAGGTCTGCGATGACTTCAAGGAGAGACACGTCTTGAGCGTTGTCTTCAATTTCTGAGACACGAGGGGATGCCATTTTACTTAGATTGGATATTATGTAATTAATTAATGAGTTAATTTATTAATTAATTGCTATTAATTTTGGAAATGCTATCTCTTATCCTAAATTAAGAATAGGTTATTAGTATTTTGTGATATGGTTATCACGCTACTGTTAACCGTTTAACACACCTGGGGATAGGCAACTGCTGAATTAAACTGATAATTTATCTGTTGTTGCAACAATATTCAAGAAGTCAACACCAATCTCCTCACACGGGGCACCAATAATTGTAGGTGCAATTTGTAATTAAGTGATCAGTCTCATTGAATCAGTCTCATTAAATCATTAAATCAGTCTCATTAAATAATACCTTTAATTTTGGTGCTTAATAATAAATTATCAAACAGCTAAATTATGGTATATTCCAAATTATTATGGTCACTTCCAATGCAACAATAGTGGATCACTTACCGTATTACACAACTCATATGCACCTTGGAATTCTTTGAGATTGGATGACTTCGAAAATATCGGTACAACAAATAAACACACACAGTTTCAATAATAACTGAATTTATTATAACGAAGATAAAATTGAATAATAGCAGCTGAAATGCATTCAAATGGTTATCACTGATATGTGTGCGTGTGTGTGTGTGTGAGAGAGTTGGGGGGGGCAGTCCCACCTCGTGTTTTAAGGAGAACAAAGGGATGTATGTGTGGGGGAGGTGACCACGTGGTGAGGACACAAGACTAGCCTGGATAGCTAAGTAAGGTGTGTTTGTGTGTGAGCACGTGGTGAAGACAAAAGACTAGCCTGGACAGCTAAGTAAGGTGTGTTTGTGTGTGAGCACGTGGTGAAGACAAAAGACTAGCCTGGATAGCTAACTAAGGTGTGTTTGTGTGTGAGTGTGAGGCCTTGTGGCCTAAACAAAGACTAGCCTGGATAGCTAACTCCACTAGCTTATAACACTACTAAATCCACTGAAATCTTGATGAGGTCAAAATATGTGTAATGATGAAATTAAAGTGTTAGAAAGGAAAAGAGAGCATGCAAAACCTATCTATTAAACAAAACAACTGAGAGAACATAGAACAATGATGGAACACAAAATCAGTTTGCACACTTAAACAGTTCCTGAGTTTAAATTCACACTACTTCATAAAGCTAATTCCTAAGACTAGTTCTATGCCCAAAAATGGCAGTCTTACTTCAGTATCTTGCTTCCAGTGCAAGATTATAGAAAATGTTCCAAGACTTTTGGCATCCACAGGAGCACGTGAGTCGCTTCCGTGGAAAGCAGAGGATTTCTTGGTCTGAACGCTTCGTAGTTTGTGGAGAAAAGTCTCTGATCAAACAATGTGCACAGCGCTTTTAGTCAGAAGGAATCCGGTCGCTTCTAACTTTTAATTAAACTGCTTGGGCGGCAGTCGTAACGTTACTGATAATAGACAAACAAACCGGCTGTAGCTCAACCGAGAGAGAGAGATAGCACGATTTAAGTAGTTCTACCGTGGCCAATGTTAAACAAAAACCACGCTGAATTCTTACTTGCAAAGCAGACATCTGTATCTTGGATGCTCTGGTGAGCGGCCTCTTTATCTCTGTAGAACGCACCGGTTGCGATGAGATTCACAGCAACAAAGAGGCCGAGTTGGAAGTTTCCAGGTTACTTATGGGATCATGGAGGAAGTGACATAGGTGATCCCGCCCAGCCGTGACGTAGGTCACCGCGGAAGTTAGTTGATGGGAGTTGTAGTCCTTAGACGGACTGTTGTAGTTCTTAGACACAACGAAGCACTGCAAGTTGAAGTGGAAACAAACAGTTCGCTTGATTCTCACTTGTGTTCGCTTTTATCTCTCAGGTAAATCATTCACAAAGATCATCAGAAACCCCTTTAAAGACCTGGATCTTAGTTAAACGAAATGGAGAAGTGATCACGGCGCATTGTAACTGTATGGCTAGGGAAGAATTTTGTCACGATCTTCATGCATATGGACTTTGTGAGGAGTGAGGAGTAAACAAAGAAACAGCTGGGGACTTTAGCACTTCGTGACTAAAAAAAAAGTACTGTAAAATAATGACATGTACAGTAGCAAGAAAAGTACTTGGAAAACACTAAAGCTGAGAGGGATATACAAACCTTTCACCAAGTGATCACTGCACACTCAAGCATGCTTCAACTTTGATTTCAGTCAGAGGTTCAAAAGCCACCTTTCTTGACATCTTTTTGTGAAATCCTGCGTTCATTCGCCCTTTTTTGTTAGTTCACGGGGAACCCTGAAGAAACTTTTATCAGTTTCATAGTCTGATCGATTCGAACAACCTAAAACAACGCAAGCATAAACCATTTTTCATGCGAGTAATGCACCTTCTCCATACAAACGCTGTGTCAACTGAGCTTTGGTACACCACCAGCTAAAGTTCTGAATAACTAATGAGGCGGATGTGACATCACGTGAAACCCAGCAATTCAGCCATCCATAATGCTAATGCTTACACTCTCACCTCGAGGATGTGCATGATGGTGCCATTAGCTGGTCTGACGAAGACGGGTCTGTTGTCGTTTACATCGATGACAGTGATTTGGAGAAGCGCCGTGCCCCAGAGAGGTGGCCGACCGTGATCCGTCGCCACTACAGTCAGGTTAAACCTCTCAAAACTGTGCAGCAGGCGCAGAGAACGAATCAGACCAGTATCGGGATCTAGAGAGAATGCATCTGGGAGAGAGAGAGAAATTTCTTTTTGCTGTTGGGTCAAAAAAACTAAATGGATCTTTGCAACCGTGTGTGTGTGTGTGTGTGTGTGTGTATGCACGCTGACCTGCTCCAGGCCCCTGTAGGCTGTAAGTAAGCAGGGCATTCTCTCCCTCATCCAGGTCCGTAGCTGACAGTGTGATCACAGATGTGCCACTTGGCTCATTTTCAAACACCGTGGTGCTGAATACGTGCTTGGAGAAACGTGGTCGGAAATCATTCACATCCAGCACCGTCACCAGGACCTGACACAGAAAATATAATGAGAAAGAAAGATGGGTCAGGGAAAAAAATAATAATCAATTTGCTGTGAATGAAAACATTCTTAAATTGTGACATTTTAGAAACCTTAGTCTCTTCCTCAGCTTCCGAACAGAAAATAAAATACAATAAAATCCACCCAGACATCATACAGTGAAACAATTCAGCACATAGGATTTCTGTGAACACTGCTGATTCTGAAAAAAAGTAATTCATTTTATTCAGCATCATGTCATTAAATTACCTGCACTGAATTTTCCCGGCGGTTGTTGGGGCTGCCTCCAGGATTGTCCCTGGCTATAGCTGTAAGCGTATAGTGGTCTTTAGTCTCACGGTCCAGAGGAGAGAGGATGTAGATGTCCCCCTGTGATGAAGAGCAGAATGAGGGAAGAAACATTATAACTTACTTACTCATATAATGGAGTGTGTCATAGCCAGGATTTGAATGTTGGGCATACAGTACTGTACAAAAGTCTTAGGCACCCTATTATTTTTTTTCCCATACAAACTTTTTTATAGATTTCTATTTTATGACTTCCACATTAAGCAGCATGATGGCGTAGTGGTTAGCACTGTCGCCTCACAGCAAGAAGGTTCTGGGTTTGAACCCAGTGGCTGACGGGGGTCTTTCTGTATGGAGTTTGCATGTTCTCCCCATGTCTGCGTGAGTTTCCTCCAGATGCTCCGGTTTCCCCCACAGTCCAAAGACATGCAGGTTAGGCTACTTGGTGGCTCTAAATTTACTGAGTGTGAATGGTTGTTTGTCTCTATGTATCAGCCCTGTGATGATCTGGTGACTTGTCCAGGGTGTACCCCGCCTCTTGCCCATAGTCAGGTGGGATAGGCTCCAGCTTGCCTGTGACCCTGCACAGGATAAGCGGTTATGGATAATGGATGGACTTCCACATTATCAAGTCCATACTAAATCATTCTAGAGTTCCAAGTGTATGTTTTCCAGCACAAAATTAAATCTCATCTCATCTCATTGTCTCTAGCTGCTTTATCCTGTTCTACAGGGTCGCAGGCAAGCTGGAGCCTATCCCAGCTGACTATGGGCGAAAGGCGGGGTACACCCTGGACAAGTTGCCAGGTCATCACAGGGCTAACACATAGACACAGACAACCATTCACACTCATATTCACACCTACGGTCAATTTAGAGTCACCAGTTAGCCTAACTTGCATGTCTTTGGACTGTGGGGGAAACCGGAGCACCCGGAGGAAACCCATGCGGACACGGGGAGAACATACAAACTCCGCACAGAAAGGCCCTCGCCGGCCACAGGGCTCGAACCCGGACCTTCTTGCAGTGAGGCAACAGCGCTAACCACTACACCACCGTGCCGCCTACAAAATTAAACGTTACAGGAAAAAGAAAGTTG
Source organism: Neoarius graeffei (assembly GCF_027579695.1). Taxonomy (NCBI): domain Eukaryota; kingdom Metazoa; phylum Chordata; class Actinopteri; order Siluriformes; family Ariidae; genus Neoarius; species Neoarius graeffei. Next base: position 13,453,798 of record NC_083575.1, on the reverse strand, counting down.
GTATCTGGGCAGCATATTACATAAGAGAGCACTTTTCAGATTAAGAAAGAAAACATAATGAAGGCTACTGCGTTTTGGTGCAAAATTAAGACGCGAGTGTGACAATCAAAGTGTCCAGAAGAACTGTGGCTGGTTCTGTAAGTTGCTCAATAAAACCTACAGCTCATTTTTTATAAAACTGCACTCACTGTAGTGGAGAGTACTTTTTAAAATTTTTATTTATTTATTTATTTTAAGCAAAGGGTCATCTCACACCAAATATTGACTTTATTTCATTTATGGCTTACTGCTTATAGTATTTTTTTAAATGTTGAAACATTTAGTTTCATTTTTTTAAAGACATTTTTTGGTCTAAAGCGTTTCTTTACACGTGCCTAAGACTTGTGCACAGTACTGTATGTGACATGGAAGGAATACATTTGCAATAGATTTTTTTTAAATTAAGAACAGCGTGTCATATGTTTTATCCATCCATCCATCTTCTACCGCTTATCCGGATCCGAGTTGTGGGGGTAGCAGCCTAAGCAGAGCAGCCCAGACTTCCCTTTCCCCGGCCACCTCCACCAACTCTTCTGGGGGAATACAGGCCAGCCAGCCAGGCCAGCCAGCCAGGCCAGCGTTCCCAGGCCAGCCGAGAGATGTAATCTCTCCAGCGTGTCCTGGGTCTGCCCCGGGGTCTCCTCCCGGTGGGTCATGCCCCAAAAAATTCCCTTGGGAGGCATCCAGGGGGCATCCTAACAAGGGGTGGTCCTAACAGGTGTCCACCAGCGGGTTCGGGGATTACCACCACGACAGGCACCAACAACCTTGCAGCCACAGCTCTGCATGGCTGCTTCAGCAATGGAGGTGTGGAATATGGTCCACTCAGACTCAATATCCCCATCCTCTCCCGGTATGCAGTTGAAGCTCTGCCGGATGTGACAGTTGAAGATCCAACAGACGGGAGCCTCCATCATACGTTCCCAGCATACCCTCACTACTCATTTGGGCCTGCCTGGTCTGTCCGGCCTCCTCCCCCACCATCTGATCCAGCTCTCCACCAGGTAGTGATCAGTTGACAGCTCTGCTCCTCTCTTCACCCGAGTGTCCAAGACATAGGGTCATAGATCAGATGAAATGATTACAAAGTCAACCATCGATCTGCGGCCTAGATCAGGCAGGCCGTTCCTCCCAATCACACCCCTCCAGGTCTCACGGTCATTGCCCACGTGAGCATTGAAGTCTCCCAGTAAAACAATGGAGTCCTCTCATGGTGCACTGTCTAGCATCCCACTCAAGGACTCCAAGAAGGCCGGGTACTCCGAACTACCATTTGGCACATAAGCGCAAATGATAGAGTCCGTTCCCCGACCCGAAGGGGCAGGGAAACGACCCTCTCATTTACTGGGGAGAACTCCGATGTTAGTGCGCCAAACTGGGGGGCTACCAATAGCCCCACCCCTGCCCAGCACCGCTCACCTTTGGCAACTTCAGCATAGAAGAGAGTCCAACCCCTCTCCAGGAAATTGGTTCCAGAGCCCAAGCTATGCGTTGAGGTGAGCCCAACTATATCTAGTCGGTACCGCTCAACCTCACGCACAAGCTCAGGCTCCTTTCCTACTAGAGAGGTGACATTCCATGTCCCAAAAGCCAGTTTTGTCAGCCGGGGATCAGTACGCCAGGGCCTCCGCCTTTGGCTGCCACCCAATCCACTGTGCACCAGACCCTTACAGCACCTCCTGCGGGTGGTGGGTCCACAGGAGAGTGGTTCCATGTTGCTCAATTGGGCTGGGCCCGGCCGGGCCCCACGGATATAGGCCCGACTACCAAGCATTTGCCAATGAGCCCCTCCCCCAGGCCTGGCTCCAGGGTGGGGCCCCAGTATCCCTGGTCCAGGCGAAGGTACTCGGATACCTGTTTTTTCTTTCATAAGGGTTCTTTTTGAACCGCTCTTCGTCTGACCTCTCATCTAGGACCTGTTTGCCTTGGGAGACCCTACCAGGGGCAACTGCCCTGACAACATAGCTCCTAGAATCCCTGAGGCACTCAAACCCCTCCACCACGTTAAGGTGGCAATTCAAGGAGGGGCATATGTTTTATCTATTTGTAATTACATTTACAAGTAGATGGCCTTTCAATTTCATGAAATCAGTGAAATTTAGTTCCCTCTGAAATGTGGTCATTGTGATGTATGTTTATTTTTGTAATATCTCACAAAATATCAGTTCATTCTGTGGCTGAGAACTTGTTTAATTTGAGGGGATTTCTGAGCAAATGATGTACATGAAATCGCTCGCTTCGCACAGTCAAGCAGACAGAGGAAGTCCGTGTGCACAGGTTTACCTTTGACCGTGCACTGACAGTTACATCATTCTGTCATTAAACGAACAGCTGATCACACCGAGGTGCCCGCTGACTGCTGATATTTATTAGTCCTGCGTTTCCTTTCCTTCATATATAACGTAACATCTTTTCTTCTCGCCTTCAGTTACTGCAGTCAGTCTTTCACATTTCATTCGCACACTCACATCCTCCATTTTTCTCTCCTGTTTCAAATTTGTATCCCACAATGCCTTGCGCAAACGGGGAAAACCCACCATGTGATGCACAACACAGCATCTTGAATTGGGTCATGGTGAAGCAGGAAAAAATAGTGGAGAGTTTAGAGCCACGTGGCCCTAAATTCATTAATTGTTCTATTTTTAAAAAATAAATAAAATAAAATAAAATTGGAAGTCTGTGATTCGAATTCAGTAGCTTTCAGTCCACTAAACAAAAATAATTGGGTGTCGGGGAAAATCTTTATGACCTAAACTTGAAAAATCTGAAAGGCAGTCTACCTTTTAATATTGTGGATGGTCACTTGATCAGATCATTACTTATACATTTTTCTTTTTACATTTGTAATATTCCGAGTGAATCAGAAAACTTCTGACAAAATCAGAGTTGAGAATTCAACAGCACTCTGAGATTAAAAAAAAAAAGATATTAAACATTTCTTGGATCGTTACTGATACTTCAATAACATTCCAACTTGTGTGGGCTATTTTTGTGCACTTAATCGAGTGTAAAATTGTCTTCCTGTATACTTAACCACACCCACAAACTCTCTCTCCCACGCATACACACACTTACTGTAGATGGGGTGATCCCAAACTTGCCCTCTCCATCGACCAGACCATATTCTATCACTGCGAACAGTCCTGAGTCTGCATCTGTAGCGCTCACTCGCACAATGATGGTACCCAGAGCCACATCCTCAAATACTGGCTTCTACACACACACACACACACACGTTGAGATGTTAGACAATTAAATTATGTCCAGCGAATATATATATATATATATATATATATATATATATATATATATATATATATATATAGAGAGAGAGAGAGAGAGAGAGAGAGAGAGATACATACATACATACATACATACATACATACAGTGGTGCTTGAAAGTTTGTGAACCCTTTAGAATTTTCTATATTTCTGCATAAATATGACCTAAAATATCATCAGATTTTCACACAAGTCCTAAAAGTAGATAAAGAGAACCCAGTTAAACAAATAAGACAAAAATATTATACTTGGTCATTTATTTATTGAGGAAAATTATCCAATATTACATATTTGTGAGGGCGGCACGGTGGTGTAGTGGTTAGCGCTGTCGCCTCACAGCAAGAAGGTCCGAGTTTGAGCCCCGTGGCCGGCGAGGGCCTTTCTGTGCGGAGTTTACATGTTCTCCCCGTGTCCGCGTGGGTTTCCTCCGGGTGCTCTGGTTTCCCCCACAGTCCAAAGACATGCAGGTTAGGTTAACTGGTGACTCTAAATTGACCGTAGGTGTGAATGTGAGTGTGAATGGTTGTCTGTGTGTCAGCCCTGTGATGACCTGGCGACTTGTCCAGGGTGTACCCTGCCTTTTGCCAGTAGTCAGCTGGGATAGGCTCCAGCTTGCCTGCGACCCTGTAGAACAGGATAAAGCAGCTAGAGATAATGAGATGAGATGAGACATATTTGTGAGTGGCAAAAGTATGTGAACCTCTAGGATTAGCAGTTAATTTGAAGATGAAATTAGAGTCAGGTGTTTTCAATCAATGGGGTGAAAATCAGGTGTGAGCGGGCACCCTGTTTTATTTAAAGAACAGGGATCTATCAAAGTCTGATCTTCACAACACATGTTTGTGGAAGTGGATCATGGCACCTCAGAAAAAGTGTTGTTGATGCTCATCAAACAGGAAAAGGTTACAAAACCATCTCCAAAGAGTTTGGACTCCAACAATCCACAGTCAGACAGATTGTGTACAAATGGAGGAAATTCAAGACCATTGTTACCCTCCCCAGGAGTGGTCGACCAACAAAGATCACTCCAAGAGCAAGGCGTGTAATAGTCAGCGAGGTCACAAAGGACCCCAGGGTAACTTCTAAGCAACTGAAGGCCTCTCTCACATTGGCTAATGTTAATGTTCATGAGTCCACCATCAGGAGAACACTGAACAACAATGGTGTGCATGGCAGGGTTGCAAGGAGAAAGCCACTGCTCCCCCAAAAGAACATTGCTACTCGTCTGCAGTTTGCTAAAGATCATGTGGATAAGCCAGAAGGCTATTGGAAAAATTTTTTCTGGATGGATGATACCAAAATAGAACTTTTTGAGCCATTCCACCGAATCGGTGCCATTTCCGTCCCTAGAAAATTATATGTATAAATGCACATAAAAATGTACTTTAAAATACATTTCCTTATTACACAGAATGTCCTGCACATTGATCTGATTTCAAATTTAAGATATATAATCGTAAGGATTAATAAAAACTACCTAAAACACTAAAAAATAGCATGTGTTACCTGTCCCTGCACTCTAACTTTATACTTAACTATGAAATATTGTGATTAAAATCCTTCAGAAACAGTATTTATTTTGCACTGTCGTGTGACTCCATATCCTATCCATGGTTTAAATATATTTTTTTCATAAGAAATCCACATATCTTAGTTAAAATACACATTTTAGTCGTGTCCCTGGGTTTTCACTCAGTCCTGTTACCCAAACATATTACCCCATCTGACAAATTTGGAACATTCCATAAATCACGTGCTCGACAGGAAGTTACATCAGTTGTGTCTTCTGAAGGCCATGGGAAGACCAAAACTTAGTTCTCTCATTTACTTTTCTGTATATTTGATGATTTTTTAACTTTGACTGATAAGGTCAATGTCAACATACTGTCCTGTTACTTAAATTATTTCTTAGATGATATTTGTTTATTTTAAAAATACAGATTTTTGGTAAATCACTAGAATGTGCCAAGTGTGGTCATGCTATTAGCAATGACGCCATATGGCTTAATTCCATGTATTAACTAATCCTAGGCTAAAAACTCAGTCCTTTTACTTTCAGTCCTTTTACTCATATAAAGAGTATGCAGCCATCTTTGACTTCCAAACCTTGTAACAAAATAAATAACATAGCCTGAGGTTGACCAATACACATTTTGAATAGTTAAATATGTGTGTTATTATAATCAGTGTTGAAAAGATATAACAAATTAAGTTTAATTTGGGAGTGGTACAACAAGCAAATGGCACCCATTCGGTGGAATGTCCCTTTTGGTTTAAATGAGAAGTGTTATGTTTGGAGAAAGGAAAACACTGCATTCCAGCATAAGAACCTTATCCCATCTGTGAAACATGGTGGTAGTAGTAGTATCATGGTTTGGGCCTGTTTTGCTGCATCTGGGTCAGGATGGCTTGCCATCAGTGATGGAACAATGAATTCTGAATTACACCAGCAAATTCTAAAGGAAAATGTCAGGACATCTGTCCATGAACTGAATCTCAAGAGAAGGTGGGTCATGCAGCAAGACAACGACCCTAAGCACACAACTCGTTCTACCAAAGAATGGTTAAAGAAGAATAAAGTTAATGTTTTGGAATGGCCAAGTCAAAGTCCTGACCTTAATCTAATCGAAATGTTGTGGAAGGACCTGAAGCGAGCAGTTCATGTGAGGAAACCCACCAACATCCCAGAGTTGAAGCTGTTCTGTACGGAGGAATGGGCTAAAATTCCTCCAAGCCAGTGTGCAGGACTGATCAACAGTTACCGGAAACGTTTAGTTGCAGTTATTGCTGCACAAGGGGGTCACACCAGATACTGAAAGCAAAGGTTCACATACTTTTGTCACTCACAAATATGTAATATTGGATAATTTTCCTCAATAAATAAATGACCAAGTATAATATTTTTGTCTCATTTGTTTAACTTGGTTCTCTTTATCTACTTTTAGGACTTGTGTGAAAATCTGATGATGCTTTAGGTCAAATTTATGCAGAAATATGGAAAATTCTAAAGGGTTCACAAACTTTCAAGCACCACTGTGTGTATATATTAGTTATATAGTTTGCACCTCACAAGGTAATATTCACTTTGAACAATGTGTCCAGACAACATCTGGAGTTAACTATGGCAGTCTTTGATGCACTCTGCATGATACACTTTTGCATGCGTGCAAATATTCTCTCCCACTTCACCCTACACTCTGTTTTTCATGACAGAAGTGTTTGAGTATTTCTCTGTTTGAAGGCCATGTGCATGAATTCATCATTTATTACATCAGTAAACCGAGCTGACATTATATTAGTTTCCTCTCTGAAGCATGACAGGAAGTGAACGCTAGTCAAAATGTTTCAGAGAAAATCTCGACTATGTGGTGACTATTTTTTTCTAGTTTGTCTAGTGTCAGTCACAAAACCTTGAAGAGTGGAGGGTCAATTAACTTTGGTTGTTATCTTACATCATGATCTTACTCTAAAAGGCCTTTCAAGATTCAGTGCTTTCAGATTCAGATAATCCATCTGAAATTGTGCTGGAATTTACACCCCGTTTCTGAATATTTTGATTCTGACCTTGAAACTTTTGATCATATTGTTGTTCATATTATACTCTATTAATCCAATGTGAATTCAAGAAATGAAATGAAAATTCAAGTATGAAATTGAAAACTCTTTGAATATCCTGCTTACATCAGAAGGCTGCACACCATTTGCTATACAATTAAAAACAATCAAGATGCGATATACAGTGTCTTGTAAAAGTATTCTTCTCCCTTGGGGTTTGTCCTGTTTTGTTGCATTACAAGCTGGAATTAAAATGGATTTTTGGAGGGTTAGCACCATTTGATTTACAGAACATGCCTCCCGCTGTAAAGGTGAAAATTGTTGTTTGATTGTGACAAAAACAATAATTAAGATGAGTGTGCATAGGTATTCACCCCCCAAAGTCAATACTTTGTAGAGCCGCCTTTGGCTGCAATTACAGCTGCAAGTCTCTTGGGGTATGTCTCTATTAGTTTAGTATATTTAGCCACTGGGATTTTTTCCCATTCCTCAAGGCAAAACTGCTCCAACTCCTTCAAGCTAGATGGGTTGTGTTGGTGTACAGCAATCTTCAAGTTATGCCACAGATTCTCAATTGGATTGAGGCTTTGACTAGGCCATCCCAAGACATTTAATTGCTTCCCTTTAAATCACTCCAGTGTAACTTTAGCAGTATGTTTAGGGTCATTGTCTTGCTGCAACGTGAACCTTCATCCCAGTCTCAAGCCTCTGGCTGACTCAACAGGTTTTCCTCCAAAATTGCCCTGTATTTAGTGCCATCCATCTTTCCTTCAGTCCTGACCAGCTTTTCTGTCCCCGCAGATGAAAAACATCCCCACAGCATGATGCTGCCACCACCATGCTTCACTGTAGGAAAGGTGTTCTCAGGGTCTTGGGTTTGCTCCACACATGGCATTTCCCATGATGGCCAAAAAGATCAATTTTAGTCTCCTCTGACCAGAGAATCTTGTTCCAAGTGTTTGGGGAGTCTGCCATACGCTGTTGGGTAAACTTCAAACAGGTTTTCTTAAGCAGTGGCTTTTTACTGGCCACTCTTCCATAAAGCCCCACTCTGTGGAGTGTACAGCTTAAAGTGGTCCTATGGACAGATACTCCCATCTCCACTGTGGATCTTTGCAGCTCCTTCAGTGTTATCTTTGGTGTCTTTGTTGGGTGGCCTTTTCTTGTCAGGTTTGTAGTCGTGCCACATTCTTTCCATTTTGCTATAATGGATTTAATGGTGCTCCCTGGGATATTCAAAGTTTGGGATATTTTTTATAACCCAAACTTGATCTGTACTTCTCCACAACTTTGTCTCTGATGTGTTTGGAGGCTCCTTGGTTTTCATGTCGCTTCTTAGTAGTGTTGCAGAGTCAGGATCCTCCCAGAACAGGTTAATTTATACAGACATCATGTGACAGACCACGTGACACTTTGATTGCACACAGGTGGAACTTAATCAACTAATTATGTGACTTATGAAGTTAATTGGTTGGACCAGCTCTTATTTAGGGGTTTCATACGAAAGGGGGTGAATACCTATGCACACTCGAGATTTCTGTTTTTTCATCTTAATTATTGTTTGTGTCACAATAAAACAACAATTTTCAAGTTTTAAGCAGTAGGCATGTTGTGTAAATCAAATGGTGCTAACCCTCCAAAAATCCATTTTAATTCCAGCTTATAATGTGACAAAACAGGACAAACACCACGGGGGATGAATACTTTTGCAAGACATTGTATTCAGTTAAAAAAAGTGCACTTGCACAGTAATGTAATAGTTAATGTATTTTAGCAACTAATACATATTAATTCAACGAGTGAAGCTCTATATTTGCATTCTGTGTGCTCATTTTCAATGCTTCAAATGGAAAATTAATTTACTGAGAATCATCACTTGACAAAATTGGATTAGGTTTTCACAACTGCTTGTTCTTGGTACCATGTCTCCTGGCCTTTAGACTGTGCATCAGGATTGTGCACAAATAGAAGGAAAAAAGTGGGTGACAAGTCAAAATGTTATATTAATGATTATAAAACACAATATACACGATAAAATGTGATGTCTAAAGATCTTTACACATTTTGTGTCTCAAAACCCAGTCTGTTTAACAAAGGCAAAGAAAATTATAAAGATAACGACTTTAAAACAAAATCGGAGAGGAACTCGGGAATGAAAACAGTGGGTGTATGTTCCATGGTCTGTTGCATACTTTGTGATGAGGTGAAGCTTATCAGTTTCAGTACCTCCTACACCAAGCAGTGAAACTCCCTGTGTTCTTTGGACAGGATAGACCCAAATCCACCCCCCCCCCCCTTTTTTTTGTAAAAGAATATGCAGCTTCTCATCACCTGTCAACAGGGCCGCTGACAGCTTTGGCTGGGCCCGGGACAAAATGCTCTGAATGCCCCCCCCCCGGGTCAACCCACACACACACCCACCTCTCTTATCCCAGTCTCTACTCACGCGATTGGGGTGCTCTTGAAGGAGCAGCGATGGACGGGGGATTTCGGGCAGGGCTGGGGGCGAACGTAGTATACTGTGCGTGCGTACTGTCCAGTGTGAAAAGCAGAGAAGAACACACCACTCGAGAAACGGCGGGATATGATTGCGGGCTAATGTGAATATTCTTAGCTTCAATCAGATATATGAAACACAAATGTTATTAAGCCGTTGTGGTTATGAAATGATTCAATGCCCTGTGCGTTTGATATGGTGTTCAGTGTGACTTGCTCTCCCCTCGCTTGTAACATGAATTGCGTGCCGCGTGTGCCTTGGTTGGGGTTACTTTATGGGGCTGGAAAAAGTTGCCTGTGTCTTACCTGGCTCAGCTGCCCCACTGCCTTTGCTAGTACCTGCTGCATCATCTCATCTCATCTCATTATCTCTAGCCGCTTTATCCTTCTACAGGGTCGCAGGCAAGCTGGAGCCTATCCCAGCTGACTACGGGCGAAAGGCGGGGTACACCCTGGACAAGTCGCCAGGTCATCACAGGGCTGACACATAGACACAGACAACCATTCACACTCACATTCACACCTACGGTCAATTTAGAGTCACCAGTTAACCTAACCTGCATGTCTTCGGACTGTGGGGGAAACCGGAGCACCCGGAGGAAACCCACGCGGACATGGGGAGAACATGCAAACTCCACACAGAAAGGCCCTCGCCGGCCACGGGGCTCGAACCCGGACCTTCTTGCTGTGAGGCGACAGCGCTAACCACTACACCACCGTGCCACCCTGCTGCATCATCTGAATCTTTTTTAAATTATTTATGCAGTGAGCCCCTGAGTCTCTTGGTTTCTTCCTCTCTTTTTCTCTTTTCTTTTCTGTGCTCCTGACTTGTGCATGTTGGCAAATGACACGCATGCTGATTGTCGAAGCACTATGATCGAACGATGTCGTTTTTTTCCCCTTAAAGGTGGAGTATGAGATTTTGGAATAATGGTTCCCACAAGCCATATTTTGAAAAGAAACACGCCCGCCCTCGCCATGCTCCCACCCCCCGCGTCTCCACCCCCTCCCCCTTATAAAGCCTGAGAAAGTCAGCCTTTATAATGGGTGTCTATTGCATTACACACCAGTGGAGCTCGTTAAGTTAGAGTGTAGAGAGCTTGGAAAAATAGCTCAAACTTTCTCATTTAAACTGTTTTCAGCCCCCAATTTTCACTCCACACACATAATTTTCTCAAAAGTAGTAGCTACACTTGTCCTGATTCACACAATGTGTCTACCTAAACGATAGGATTTACAGTTTTTGAATGAAAGTAAGGAGAGGACAGGCGCGCTGCCCCATAGACTGCCATTATAAACTTGGCAGAAAAGTCACTCGTTTTTAACTCGCTCTAGTGTCCTCATTTTTTACACTACAGACAAAAAAAATACATCAGTGTGTTCAGGAGAGCCTTGTGGCGCTCACTGTGAAAGAATTTTGTGAATATCTCCTTCCGTTTTCGTGTAAATCCCCGTTGTTTGGAGGGAGCGCTCTGAGAAAATCCTGTGACACTCTGCTCGCAGCGCGCGGGTTGGGGGAGGGGCTGCTCGCTCTCTCTCTCTCTCTCTCTCTCTCTCTCACACATACACACACACACACACACACACACACACAGAAGAGACGGGCTGAAAGAGTCAGACCAAACCATTTTTGCATTAGGGGTGGTAGGGGGTTCTTGACGCCTTTTTCAAAGACAATAAAGGCAAAAGATCTAGAAATCATTTATTGAATGCAAATATAGCACATTTCTCCCCCAAATCAACACATTTTGAAATGAAATAAAATAATCGCAACTTCATGAGAGCCCAGTTCTGGGCCCCCCCCCATTCCTGGGCCCAGGACAACATACCCGTTTGTCCCCCCCGTCGGCGGGCCTGCCCGTCAACACCATCAAGTTTAATGTGAATATTAATGTTGTGTTAAATTTGTCTACGATTTTTTTTTGCACTTTTGTATTGTTTATTCACCTCGCACTGGATGTGTAAAGACCTTGTGTGTGTGAATACCCTATGTGCATGCCGGAACATGACGTAATTTCCGATAAAATGTCAGGATGGTTGTAAACATCCGGTAGCCATTGAAAGCGCACACTGTGCTGTCCATAGCTGCCAACACTCCCATTTTTTCCGGGTTTCTCCCGTATTTCAGACCCATCTCTACATGTACTAAATATGACATGTAAATGGACAAAATTATCCTTTCAACAACGTGCGGACAGCAGGTCTAACCACCACTGCTGTGTGCCATTCTGCACAGCATCAACTAGGTACAATTCTCACCTGAGCTTCGACACCTTTCCAAAGGACTCAGAATTGCAGAAACAGTGGGTTGTTAAGATAAGGAGAGTTCATTTTATCATCACAAGTACTTCCCGAGTGTGTTCGCGACACTTTGTCACTGATGATCTGATCGAGCCTCCCACTCCTGCTGGACGATGATGACTGCGACCTGGAGCTGTTCCTGTGCTTTTTCATTGGAATAACTATAATATCCCAACTCCACGACCTGGAGTATGGGAAAGAACAGAGTGTCCACCCAACACCGACCCAACAGAGATGCACACTGACCCTGATGATGATGACCCATGGCCGTGTCATGAACATGACTATTGCGCCAGTACTGAGCCTGCTGCGCTTGATCTCTCCCTCAATGAAAACGAAGAGCTATGCAAGGAGATATCAAGGCTCCGAAAACAAATTGAGGAGTTAACTGTCAGCAGCAAGTTCGGTTTGGAGCAATTTTCTGCCTCTGATGAGGACATATGGTTCTATACCAGGTATCCACTGTGAATGAGTTAGAACCATAGTTCTAACTTGTTAGAACTAGGAGTTTAATAAGATCCTAGAGAATGAGAAAATGCCAAATGAATGGAGAAAGAGTGTGCTAGTCCCAATATACAAGAATAAGGGAGATGTACAGAGCTGCAGTAATTACAGAGGGATAAAATTGATGAGCCACACCATGAAGTTATGAGAAAGGGTATTGGACGCGAGATTGAGAAGAGAGGTAGCAATCTGTGAGCAGCAGTACGGGTTTATGCCAAGGAAGAGCACATCGGATGCAATTTTTGCTTTAAGAATGTTAATGGAGAAGTACAGAGAAGGCCAGAGAAAGCTACATTGTGTGCCTGTAGACCTGGAGAAGGCATACGATAGAGTGCTGAGAGATGAGTTATGGTATTGTATGAGAAAGAGTGGAATGAATGAGAAGTATATTAGAGTGGTGCAAGACATGTATGAGAACAGTGAAACAGCAGTGAGGTGTGCAGTTGGAACAACTGAATGGTTCAAGGTGAAGGTGGGACTCCATCAAGGATCTGCTTTGAGTCCTTTCTTGTTTGCCATAGTGATGGATAGCTTGACAGATGGAGTGAGGCAAGAGTCACCATGGAGCATGATGTTTGCAGATGATATTATGATATGTAGTGAAAGTAGAAAGGAGGTTGAGTTGGGTTTGGAGAGATGGAGGGATGCATTGGAACGAAGAGGAATGAAGGTGAGCAGGAGCAAAACAGAATACATGTGCATCAATGAGAATGGGGATGAGAGTGTAGTGAAGATGCAAGGAGTAGACGTAAAGAAAGTTGGTGAATTAAAGTACCTGGGGTCAACTGTGCAGGAAAATGGGGGCTGCGATAGTGAGGTGAGAAAGAGAGCGCAGGCAGGGTGGAGCAGTTGGAGAAGGATTTCGGGAGTCATTTGTGATAGGAAAGTCCCAGCAAAAGTGAAAGGTAAGATGTACAAGACAGTAGTGAGACCAGCTGTGATGTATGGATTGGAGACCGTACCCTTAAAAAAGAGACAGGAGGCAAAGTTGTAGGTGGCGGAGTTGAGGATGTTAAGGTTTGCGATGGGAGTGACAAGGTTGGACAGGATAAGGAACGAGCACATCAGCGGGACAGCACATGTAGAGGGCTACATGTAGAATTAAGCTAAGAGAGATGAGACTGAGATGGTATGGGCACATCCTGAGAAGAGATACAGAACATGTGGGAAGGAGAATGTTGAGGATGGAGCTGCCAGGCAAACGAAAACGAGGAAGGCCAAAGAGGAGATACATGGATGTGGTGAGAGAGGACATGAAAGTGGCAGGTGTGGTAGAGAAGGATGCGGAAGACAGGGAGCAATGGAGACGAAAGATCTGCTGTGGCGACCCCTAATCGGGAGCAGCCAAAAGAAGAAGAAGAAGAGGACTACATATTTGCAATTCAATGCTGAGTATTGCTGGCAATTATGCAAATCTTGTTTTGGTTGTCAGAGATGATCTGAGTGATGACTGGCAAGGGACAGTAATTTCAACCAGGCAAGCTAAAAAAGGCTGAGGCAGCTCATGTCATCTGTCTGACAATGCAGGTGGTGTGCAGTACATACTCAGCCATAACACCGGCACTTCCACATACCGACCGGAAATATCATACCATTCTTACACCAAACGAGGAAGTGATGCATGCACCGAGGCCATTCTCTCTTCAGAGTCCTGGTACCTGATATGATGGCTGTGTGAAGACAGGGTTGTTGTCATTTACATCGACGATACGCAGATAAACAGGAAGTTCAGACGAGCGCGGTGGACTGCCCCGATCCTGAGTGCGCACTGTGAAGTTCAACCAGTGCACCTGCTCGTAATCCACTGTACGATTAGCTATAATCTTACCTGGGGGAGTAAAAAAAAAAAGCAACATACATACAGACATGAGACTACTCATTCAAATCATTTTTAAAAACCTCACTGTAGAAAATAATAATAATAATAATAATAATAATAATAATAGAAGAGCTATTTTCTACTATTTTACAGTATAAACATTAACACTATACTGAATCCAATAACACATATGGAATTATGCAGTGAGCAAGAAAAGATCAAAACATGTCCATCATGACACGTGACATAAAACTACATAAACAAGTAGCAGGTGCCATAAAGACTGTTTTCATCCATTTTGATGTCAAGTTGATGTTTACAGTATGTCGTGGTCAGGAAGGCCTGATCTAGATATCAAGTAGCCCTGTGAATAGTGGCCTCGGTGAAATGTTCCAAAATGTAATATCCATTAATTATCCGTAACCGCTTACCCTGTGCAGGGTCACGAGCGAGCTGGAGCCTATCCCAGCTGACTATGGGCAAGAGGCAGGGTACACCCTGGACAAGTCGCCAGATCATCGCAGGGCTGACATATAGAGACAAACAACTATTCACACTCACACCTACGGCCTTCAAACAACCATTCACACTCATACCTGTGGTCTTCAAACCCAGAACCTTTTTGCTGCAAGGCAACAGTGCTAACCACTACACCACCGTGCCACGCCACAAAATTTAATATATCCATAAAAACTGTGCATGTTACAGGTCAGATGGAATTTTTCAACCTAGGTTAGAATTTTCCTCACAAAGATGTGTTATAATAACACCCAATGCAGGATCAATCAGTGGCGAAATCACAGACACCTTCTCGATCGAAAGCGGACTGAAGCAGGGCTGTCCGCTTTCAACCCTTCTGTTCAACTTGGTATTGGAATGTGTTGTAAGACAAATGCCGCCTACTCGTCAGCCGATACAGCTGGGCAGCGCAAGCTTTGACAAGCTTGCCTTCGCTGATGACTTAGATCTTTGTGGAGAGACACTATCTCGAAGACACGCATCTTTATTTCAAGGAAAACGCAGAGAGAGTAGGCCTATCTGTTAACGATAAGAAGACAAAGCTTATGGAGGGCACAAGAGGAGTACCTCTGCTTGGTGAGATGGACTTTGGAGGTTCCAGGCACGAGGCAGTATACTCCTTTAAATATCTCGGTTCGACCGTCAACCAAGCGGATCTCATATCGGAGGAAATCCAGCTGCGCATTGCAGCAGGAGATCGATGTGCTTGGTTGTTAACAAAACTCTAAGAGCACGAATATTATCAAACGCAACGAAACTCCAGATTTATACCACTATCATAAGAACCATAGTGTTATATGGGTGCAAGACTTGGAGAACTACAAAAGCACTTGAAGAACGACTGAACATATTCGAACGAAGCATACTGCGCAGGATATGGGGCCCAATTCAAGACGAAGAAACCGGGGAATGGCGGATCTTGCATAACCAGGAGCTCATGGATCGCGCTCGCATACCGCCGATCGCCGACGTAGCACGGTCGTATCGACTTAGATGGGCTGGGCACGTCGTGCATATGGATGAAGATGCGCTCCCAAGAAGTGCCATGATCGGTCAGCCCAGAGGCCAACGGCCCATCGGTCGGCCACGAAAACGGTGGGCCGATAACGTCAGAGAAGACGTGGCACAGCATGGAGTGCCACCCGATGCCTGGATGGAAGTGGCACAAGATTGACGGCGCTGGCGACATCTGGTCAGAGCGGCTAGGGATCACCAAGGTCTGAAGCCGAAGTAAGGTTAGAATTTTTAACCCAGTTCATAATTTGCTACTTATATTAGGGAGACTTACTGTATCTAGGGTTAGGATTAGGGTCAGGATTTAGGAAGACTTTGTATTTTAAACTACTTGATGATGTAATAAGACTGGACTCATTAATAAATTCGAAATATACCGGTATATCCCTTCCTGGGGCGGCACGGTGGTGTAGTGGTCTGTGTCTATGTGTCAGCCCTGTGATGACCTGGCGACTTGTCCAGGGTGTACCCCGCCTTTCGCCCGTAGTCAGCTGGGATAGGCTCCAGCTTGCCTGCGACCCTGTAGAACAGGATAAAGCGGCTAGAGATAATGAGATGAGATGAGATATCCTTCCCTCCATTACAATTGTTGCTGGTCTAGTGGTTAAATATATCCTTGGTTAAGAATCAGAAAGTTTTGGGTTCAAATCCTGGTTCTGTATTAAAAAAAAAAGATATTTTTAAAAACCGCTAATTGGGTTGATTGGAATAGGTGGACTGACAGACAAGAGGAAATACTAGGTAGGTGTAGACAGAAAGGAAGTGGATTGAAGAAAGAGAGATAAAAGAAGTAATGGAAAATCCCTTTTAAGAATCTTAATAATGATCCAAAATTTTACCTAGGTTGGAAATTATGAACTAGGTTAAAAATTTTTAACCCAGGTTAAAAAAAAAATCATCTAGGTTGATGTTTTTTGACCTGTAACATATATATAAATAAAATAAGTAAAATAATATTAAAGAAATACTGGGAAACAAATAAAAAGAGTTTTTGGTGGATTTGGTACTGTGTTACTGGATTTGGTGATGTATTCATTTTATCAAATATATCTTGAGGAAAGTGTATAGTGAGTCAACGCATCCTGTCATACTGCAGGTATGTGTGTGTGTGTGTGTGGGTGGGTGGTTTTTTTAATACCAGTAGAGGGGTCCTCCAGTCTGACATAGCCTCCTCTGGGCAGATTTAACAGCTCATAAAAGATCTGGCCGTTTGGGCCTTTGTCCGGATCAACAGCGGACACAGAGAGCAGAGTGGTGCCGGGCTGAGCTCCTTCCAGAATGCTCTCAGAGAAGTTAGTGACACCGAACGGACGAAAACGGGGAGCGTTGTCATTCACATCCAGCACACTGATGGTCAGCCTGGCTGTCAAGAGTGGTGAAGGGAAACAGGACAGAAAGATGGGGAAAGTTTCAGAAAGGTTAAAATGGAAAAAAACTAAACTATAATATAAATATTTAAAAAGTAACAGGTTAATTTGTAAAGTAAAATAAAAGTTTTGAGATTATGGTACGGCGAGACGATAGGGAGAATAATTTGTTCTTTTTGATAGAATAAACAAGCAGCACAGTACTGAGAGGGTGAGAGAGCCTGAGAGAGAAACAGAACATCCACACTTACCATTGGGCACACTGACTGACATGTCAATAATGTCACTGGCATTGTCATGCACTGACACGATGATCTCAAAAGTAGCTACCAGTTCTCTGTTTAAAGGGTTACGTACAAATACAGCACCTGTAGATTCATAAACAGAAACACACAGAGCCTTGGGTCATTTTCAGGTGCAGTAACACTGGCGGAATCAGAGACAGAGATATTTCATTCAAGGAGACATTTAACATATTTGGAAAAAGTCTTCAGTGTCAGTGTTTTTGGTAACAGTCAGAGGTAACACTGTCCAACATGGGAGAGTCTTGAGGGCAGATAACGTTGTTACTTTGTGGCTTCTTGGGAATATGACAAATTTGGTGGGGAAATCATTGTTTATGGCTGTTAACGTAACTAATAACAGGAACTAACTTTCGGGAACATTTCACAACATTGATTATAACTACAGTGGTGCTTGAAAGTTTGTGAACCCTTTAGAATGTTCTATATTTCTGCATAAATATGACCTAAAACATCATCAGATTTTCACACAAGTCCTAAAAGTAGATAAAGAGAACCCAGTTAAACAAATGAGACAAAAATATTATACTTGGTCATTTATTTATTGAGGAAAATGATTCAATATTACATATCTGTCAGTGGCAAAAGTATGTGAACCTCTAGGATTAGCAGTTAATTTGAAGGTGAAATTAGAGTCAGGTGTTTTCAATCAACAGGATGACAATCAGGTGTGAGTGGGCACCTTGTTTAATTTAAAGAACAGGGATCTATCAAAGTCTGATCTTCACAACACATGTTTGTGGAAGTGTATCATGGCACTTCCACAAAGGAGGTTTCTGAGGACCTCAGAAAAAGTGTTGTTGATGCTCATCAGGCTGGAAAAGGTTACAAAACCATCTCTAAAGAGTTTGGGTTCCACCAATCCACAGTCAGACAGATTGTATACAAATGGAGGAAATTCAAGACCATTGTTACCCTCCCCAGGAGTGGTCAACCAACAAAGATCACTCCAAGAGCAAGGTGTGTAATAGTCGGCGAGGTCACAAAGGACCCCAGGGTAACTTCTAAGCAACTGAAGGCCTCTCTCACATTGGCTAATGAGAAAGCCACTGCTCTCCAAAAAGAACATTACTGATTGTCTGCAGTTTGCTAAAGATCACTTGGGCAAGCCAGAAGGCTATTGGAAACATGTTTTGTGGACGGATGAGAGTAAAATAGAAATTTTTGGTTTAAATGAGAAGTGTTATGTTTGGAGAAAGGAAAACACTGCATTCCAGCATAAGAACCTTATCCCATCTGTGAAACATGGTGGTGGTAGTATCATGGTTTGGGCCTGCTTTGCTACATCTGGACCAGGATGGCTTGCCATCATTGATGGAACAATGAATTCTGAATTATACCAGCGAATTCTAAAGGAAAATGTCAGGACATCTGTCCATGAACTGAATCTCAAGAAAAGGTGGGTCATGCAGCAAGACAACGACCCTAAGCACACAACTCGTTCTACCAAAGAATGGTTAAAGAAGAATAAAGTTAATGTTTTGGAATGGCCAAGTCAAAGTCCTAACCTTAATCCAATCGAAATGTTGTGGAAGGACCTGAAGCGAGCAGTTCATGTGAGGAAACCCACCAACATCCCAGAGTTGAAGCTGTTCTGTACAGAGGAACGGGCTAAAATTCCTCCAAGCCGGTGTGCAGGACTGATCAACAGTTACCGGAAATGTTTAGTTGCAGTTATTGCTGCACAAGGGGGTCACACCAGATACTGAAAGCAAAGGTTCACATACTTTTGCCACTCACAGATATGTAATATTGGATCATTTTTCTCAATAAATAAATGACCGAGTATAAAATTTTTGCCTCATTTGTTTAACTGGGTTCTCTTTATCTACTTTTAGGACTTTTGGGAAAATCTGATGTTTTAGGTCATAATTATGCAGAAATATAGAAAATTCTAAAGGTTTCACAAACTTTCAAGCACAACTGTAGAAAGATTACTGCATTGAATATATAGAGTGGCAGCTACAATTATCGACAGTCCATAATTATCGATACCTTTTCAGATTTACCAGTAAAAAACAATTTTACAAAGGTGAGTTTCAGTTACAACAGTTTTTATTGGTTAATTAATAAACCAGAAGACCCGCCTCGTCCTTTGATCTTGTCGTCTGATGACACAGCTCATTACCTGAGACGGAATTTTTTCAGCACGATCGGCAATTTGAGGAAAACCCAGAAGTTATCATCACAGGTAAACATGGTGGAAAGATCACGGACATGTTTTTACTTATCAAATTCACCGATATTTCATGATCTCCTCGTTGAAACCTACTTTGTTTTTACTCTTTCAGTTGACACTCGCCATTTTGTATCTAAATGTCAGTTTGAGAAGTCACGTGAGGTGTCAATAATAGTGATCACTTTCACTGATGTCCACCATTATTGACACCCTGTGGAATTAAGTGACATTTACATCTGTTATGGATCAATCTTTGTATAACATTGTTGAAGTAGATGAAGTAATTTTAAAAAATAAGTGCTGTGATTTATAATATTTTTTTTCTGATTCATAACAGGATGGAACGTTTATAGAGTATTTGGAATCCTATTGCAATTAATAGAATTAGACCAGAATTAAATTCCTAGCATATAAAAAAAAATACGTGCTTGAAATATTAAGATTTTTCTATCCTGTTCAGAAGTTTGTTTTTTTGCAGTTTGTTGTAAATATCTCCCACATATTACAATAGACATTTTATATTTTGAGATGTGAATTTAAAATCTCAATTAAAAAAAATCACTTGTTTGAAAATACTGAAGCTTCACCAATGTGAATCTAATTGCAACAAATTAGAACATTGTTTGAATTATTGGTAAACTACAAAACTATAAATTAATACAAACAACAATGAATGATGAACAAAATGCGATCTACGAAAATACTTAGAAAATGGAACAGAAAGATTTTCTGACACAGGTTCAACACTATCAGTTCATTTGTTTACAAACATTAGAATTACTTCCTCATTTACGTAAGCACAGACATCGATATATATTTATATAAAAGATATTTTGTACTAGGCGGCACGGTGGTGTAGTGGTTAGCACTGTTGCCTCACAGCAAGAAGGTCCTGGGTTCGAGCCCCGGGGCCGGCGAGGGCCTTTCTGTGCGGAGTTTGCATGTTCTCCCCGTGTCCGTGTGGGTTTCCTCCGGGTGCTCCGGTTTCCCCCACAGTCCAAAGACATGCAGGTTAGGTTAACTGGTGACTCTAAATTGACCGTAGGTGTGAGTGTGAATGGTTGTCTGTGTCTATGTGTCAGCCCTGTGATGACCTGGCGACTTGTCCAGGGTGTACCCCGCCTTTCTCCCGTAGTCAGCTGGGATAGGCTCCAGCTTGCCTGCGACCCTGTAGAAGGATAAAGCGGCTAGAGATAATGAGATGAGATGAGATATTTTGTACTAAATATAAGTCTATGTAAAACAAATTTTAAATAAAAAGTATGCTTTGTTAACTTAATACCGCACACCAATTATTTTTATTAATAATCATCTGGATGTCAATAATTGTGGAATGGTGGCGATAACTGTGGACAAAGGTGTTGATAATTGTGGAACGGTGTCATGTGATCTGATACGCTAAGTAATCGGGAATCAACTCATTTTTTTCCAGTGGAAGTTTGAATAATTATTCATGCACAATTTATGTATTGAAAGTTTTTTCTACTTTTGTAACGGCCAAAAAATCGTTAACGTGTTGATAATTGTAGCCGCCGCTCTAGCAATAAATTGGTATCTGGAAAAAATGTCAAAGCTGTTCCATGATAAGGGTTAAAATAGTTGCCTGATACTATGTGATTGTTATAAATAAATAAATAAATAAAAGGCAACACCATTTGACCAGTTGTACTTTATTGCTGTTCATCAGTCCATAGTCCTGGTACTTCCTGTCTCTGTGTCTTCTGTTTAATTCCTAAATCTATCATTCTGCCTCATCTTCTGCAGTGTCAAAAGTCCTGCTCCAACACCAACGACCTCTAGTGCTGAACACACCAATGTCTGATCTTGTCCAGACTGGTGACCCTCTGCCTACACTCAAACTTCTCCTTGAGCTTCAAATACTCCTTATTAAGGAAGTACTGTATGTCACACACCTTAGAGGAATTCTTGTTATAATGTACATATACAGTGTTTCTTCTGGGACACAACCTTTTTCTCCTAACAGACCCATGTTCCAGTCACAAGTTACTGCTCCAGTCTCTATCTTTTTCTCTGTAAATGTCTGTACCCCACTACAGTCTCTATGTCTCTATCCCTGGCCATTATATTGTATGTCTCATGTCTCCTCATCCCTGATACACTGTCTGTCTCTGTCATTGATCTCGACTGAGTCTCTTAGCCACAATTCTATTTCCAGTCCCTGATCCAGCGACAGTTCTACAACCAAGATCCTGACCCCATCCAGAGCTGGTAATGTCTCGGAAGCTTCTGTTGTTGAAACAGTTCCTATGATTGTCTTGGTCTTCCAGTTCAGCCTCTAAATATATCTCTGTCATGTCTCATGTCATCTCTTGCACCAGTCTGATACATAAGTGGTCTATGTGGACTTTGTCCCTGTGACCATCAATGTTCTGGCCTGTGGCAAGCTTTCTTAATGCGTCAGAGATCCCTGGTTTCCTCATCACACATTTTCCCATGCACGATCTTGCTTGCCTGTTTTGTAACTTTGATAATGGATTTACCTGTGCACTGGACCTGTGCACATCCAACCAGATCACGTTACACTTTAGACTTAATAGTGCTCACCTGTGTGAAAGTCAATCCCAAATGAATCCTGCAGACCGCTCACTTGGTTATTCCCATCATCCCTTGCTTCCACAGAGATGATATAATACTCAAGACGAGGTCGGAGGTCAGGATCCTCAGCAGCTAATGTGGCCACTACTACACCAGGGGGTGTTGACTCATTAACACTGATGGTTTGCACAGGCTGCAAGAATCGAGGACGAGAGTCATTTACGTCATCCAGCACAACAGTGAGTGTGGCTGTGCCTGAGAGTGGTGGCGTGCCCCGATCTGTTGCCATAACGACCAGCCGGTATGAGCTGCGCTCCTCACGGTCAAGCGTGGCATTGCCCACAAGGACAGCACCGGAGATGGGATCAACCACAAAACGGTCCTGAGCACCACTCTCTAAACGGTATTGCAACCAACCATTGGAGCCTGCATCGGCATCTGTGGCTGAGAGCTGTGTCACTACTACACCTGAAGAAAACATGCAAAAATAATCCAGAAAAATAGACAAAAAATGATACCTTTTTAATATCACAACCATGATGTCAATGTTGAGAACACCAAATAACAACCCGGACTCAATTGTACTGTTTGAACATTGCTGGAACCCATGGAAGAGCTATGAAAGCCACCACTTCCCCAATTTAACCCTTAGAGGGTGAAAAACAATACGCAGAGATATACAGTGGTGCTGGAAAGTTTGTGAACCCTTTAGAATTATCTATATTTCTGCATAAACATGACCTAAAACATCATCAGACTTTCACACAAGTCCTAAAAGTAGATAAAGAGAACCCAGTTAAACAAATGAGACAAAAATATTATACTTGGTAATTTATTTATTGAGGAAAATGATCCAATATTACGAAGAAGAAACCTTTATAAGAAGAAACCTTTATTTGTCACATGCACACTTCAAGCACAGTGAAATTCATCCTCTGCATTTAACCCATCTGGGGCAGTGAACACACGCGCACACACCCAGAGCAGTGGGCAGCCACACTAGAGCGCCCGGGGAGCAGTCAGGGGTTCGGTACCTTGCTCAAGGGCACTTCAGCCCAAGGCTGCCCCACATTAACCTAACTGCATGTCTTTGAACCGTGGGGGAAACCAGAGCACCCAGAGGAAACCCACGCAGACACGGGGAGAACATGCTAATCCCACACAGAAAGGTCCCTGCCGGCCACTGGGCTCAAACCCAGAACCTTCTTGCTGTGAGGCAACTGTGCTAACCACTTACACCACCGATCGTGCTAACCACTTACACCACCGTGCCGTGAGGACCTCAGAAAAAAGCATTGTTGATGCTCATCAGGCTGGAAAAGGTTACAAAACCATCTCTAAAGAGTTTGGACTCCACCAATCCACAGTCAGACAGATTGTGTACAAATGGAAGAAATTCAAGACCATTGTTACCCTCCCCAGGAGTGGTCGACCAACAAAGATCACTCCAAGAGCAAGGCGTGTAATAGTCGGCGAGATCACAATAAATTTTTGGTTTAAATGAGAAGTGTTATGTTTGGAGGAAGGAAAACACTGCATTCCAGCATCAGAACCTTATCCCATCCGTGAAACATGGTGGTGGTAGTATCATGGTTTGGGCCTGTTGTGCTGCATCTGGGTCAGGACGGCTTGCATCATTGATGGAACAATGAATTCTGAATTATACTAGCTAATTCTAATGGAAAATGTCAGGACATCTGTCCATGAACTGAATCTCAAGAGAAGGTGGGTCATGCAGCAAGACAACGACCCTAAGCACACAACTCGTTCTACCAAAGAATGGTTAAAGAAGAAAAGTTAATGTTCTGGAATGGCCAAGTCAAAGTCCTGACCTTAATCTAATCGAAATGTTGTGGAAGGACCTGAAGTGAGCAGTTCATGTGAGGAAACCCACCAACATCCCAGAGTTGAAGCTGTTCTGTACAGCGGAATGGGCTAAAATTCCTCGAAGCTGGTGTGCAGGACTGATCAACAGTTACTGGAAACATTTAGTTGCAGTTACTGCTGCACAAGGGGGTCACACCAGATACTGAAAACAAAGGTTCACATACTTTTGCCACTCACAGATATGTAATATTGGATCATTTTCCTCAACAAATAAATGACCGAGTATAATATTTTTGTCTCATTTGTTTAACTGGGTTCTCTTTATCTACTTTTAGGACTTGTGTGAAAATCTGATGATGTTTTAGGTCATATTTATGTAGAAATATAGAAAATTCTAAAGGGTTCACAAACTTTCAAGCAACACTGTAGCTCCTCCCTGTCCTGTACAGGAGAACCCTGTCACTCTCAAGTTCTTACCAGTGGGACTGTTTTCTGGAAGGCGCACAGTGAAGCTGGAAGGGCTGAACACTGGAGGATTGTCGTTCCTGTCCAGGATGGTAATGGTGAGAGGAACACTGCTGTTTAGCCCTCCAATGTCTTCACTGACCAAGAAGAGCTCCACTCGTGGATCAGAGAAGGCTTCCCTGTCCAACATGGCACCCTCACGCACTGATACCACAGCTACAGTGGACAAACAGTTATTTGTTCAATGTACTTTCAATTACAGTATATAATTCAATGTATTAAAAATTTAAATGCAATGTTTCAAAAATGTATTTCACCTGTGGTGGGGTTGATGGTGAAAAGATCCACCCTTGGACCAATCATGCCATATTTTACCACAGCATTGGGTCCAATATCTCTGTCTGTGGCCAGAACAGGCCCATTCAGGATAAAGACAGTAGTACCTGGGTGACAGTGAGAGATCAGTATGGTCTTTTTTATGTATTATCTTAACCAAGAGCAGTCAGGACAAGTCAACAATTTGTCACATTATGTTCATTCATATTTTTTTTATGAAGCAATTTATCCTCATCAAGGTAATGAAAAGCCTACCCTGGGAACACCGGGCACAAGGTGGGATACACCCTGGGGAGCCACCAGTCCATTGCACATACAGTACACACACTCACATACTCATTTAAACCTCGGGTCTGAACCTCAGACCTCAGGTTAATTTGAAGTAGCCAATTATACTGAGGGTTTTTTTTTTTTTAGGAAACCTAAAACCTTAGAGAAACCACATGGACACAAGGGTAACTCCACACTGACAATAACACTGGAGTCCCTGGGACTCTGGAACTCTGAGGTGACTACCCACGATGGTCACAAATACTATGTGAAAATTATAATTCACCAATTGACCATTGTTGGAGCAACCAGGACTGTCTGAAGTTTTGCCTTAAAGGAGGGAAATGCAATGAGTCTGCAAGGCTCTGAAAAAATATCGAGGAAAATACAGACAAGTAATCCTATTCATATCCTTAACCATGAAATATTTTTGAACAAAAATGCTTCATATAAAAACAATCAAAAGACTTCTTGGTAGTAAACTAAGACTTTGCATGCTCATATAAACCGAGCCACCAATTACATGGTTTCAAACCAGAGAAGTAATCTTTCTGCATGAAATCACACCAGGGCAATGGTTGGGAAATTCCACTCCTGAATGTCCATATGCTCTGCACATTTTGGTGATTATCCTACACTAACAACTGTGAGCTCAGTAAACACAGGAAAAATAAAGATGCACTGACCATGGAGTCCTGGGAAAACTGGGACTGAGACTGACCACAGCAAGAGACAAATTCAATTCAGTGATATAGATTTAGAATGTTAAAAAGCAAAGCAGGTTTACAGATATCTGGGTGGAGATCTAAATCCCTAATGAGCAAGCCAATGGTGAAAGTGACAAGAAAAAAAATCATTAATAAAATTTCTGACATCAGTGTTTAACAACCGAGACTTAAATTGTGGGACTGTATCTGATACTGAACACTAACAGGAAGTCTATTCCATAGTTAGGGCGGGGTGTTTGGAGGACAAATCTCTCTCTCTTAGGCAAACACCAAAACTTATTTTTGTATGCATAACAAAGTCACACCTAACATTTACAGACAGATAATCAGTAAGATAAGATCTATGCCAGGAGTGCATTTCTCTTAACTTCAACAACATTTTCCAGGTTATCCAGAAAAAAAAAAAACCTGTGATTGATGGGATTAAATGCTGGACTGAGATCAAGGATGAAAAGCAAGCAGACGCAGCTCTGGTCAGAGGCCAGTAGTTGGCCATTTATTATTTTTATTTTAACTTTCAAGTTTTAACACTTTGCTGTTTCAGTACTATGATGAGACCAAAACTTTCTTATACAGACCCAACCATAAAAGCACAAGACTAGATGTCACCAAGAAGTTTGTCTACATTGGCAGTACACTATCCAAGCTGGCCAACATAGATGATGAAGTTACCTTTCATATCTCTTGAGTTAGTGCAGCTTTTGGCAGACTCGAAGCAAATGTGTGGTTGTGGCAAAGCTTAAGCCTGAAAACTAAGCTAGAAGTTTATCATGCAGTTGTTTTGCCTTCACTCCTGTACACATCTGAGACCTGAACTGTGTACTCTCGCCATGCTAAACAGCTTAATTCCTTCCACCTGCGTTCTTGGAGAAAACTTCTCCACATGAGCTGGGAGGAAGATACCCCAGACACAGAAATTTTGCAGAGACCTGGCATGGACAGTATACAGTTGTGTTTAGAAGTTTACATACAGTGACATGAATGTCATCTTAGATATGGCAATATTTGGGCTTTCAGTAATTTCTTTGAACTGTTCTTTTTCTGTGGCAGAATGTACAGCATACATCTTTAATAAATATATAAATAACACTAGAATTCGGTGCACAAGTTTTAATTTTCTTTGGGTTTTCTGAAATCAGCACAGGGTCAAAAAATATACATACAGTAGACCTAATATTTGGGTAAAATGTCTATTCGCAAGATTCACCTTGACCAAACATTTTTGTTTACCATGAACAAGCTTCTGGAAGAATTCTGGTTGGAGATTTCATAACTCTTCATGGTAGAATTGGTAGAGTTCAATTAAATTTGCTTTTTTTCTTGGCATGGACTCAACTCGGTCCATATATTTTCAATAGGGTTAAATCAGGGCTTAAAGTTAGCCTGCTTTATCCTCCACAACCAGCTCTGATGCATGTTTGGGTTCATTGTCCTGTTGTAACTCCCAAGTCATGTTCAAGTTTCTGATGGTTAATGCTGAAGAATTCTGAGGTAGTCCTCCTCCTTCATTATTCCATCTGCTTTGTGCAATGAACCAGTTCCACTAGCAGCAAAACAGCCCCAGAGCATGATGATCCTACCACCACCACCAGCTGGTACAGTGTCCCTCTGTACATGGTGGTCACTGTGGCCAAACAACTCAATCTTTGTCTCATCTGACCATACGGCTATCCTCCAGAAGGCTTTTTCTTTGTCTGTGTGGTCAGCTTCAAACTTTAGTTAAGCTTGAAGGTGTCAATTTTGGAGCAGGGGATATTTCTTGGATAGCAGTCTCAGTCCATAATGATCTGAACTGTAGACAGTGATCCATCAGCTTCCAGTTCATGGCAGGGCTGTGCCATGGTGGTTCCCAGGTTGTTCCTGACCATCCAAACCAATTTCCTTTCAGCCGAGGGTGACAGTTTGGATTTTCTTGAAGCAAAGTGTCTTGGCAAAGTGACTACACCTCACAATAACTTGGATACAATTGTTTGAACTGATCTTGGAATTTGCAGTTGTTTAGAAATGTCCAAGAGACATTCCGGAGTTGTGTATATCTGTGATCCTCTTTCTTAGATCTGCACTGAGCTCCTTGGACTTTCCCATTTTACTGTTGGTCAACCCAATGAGTGCTGTAAACAAACCTTTTTTATGAAGGCACAGAGAAGCAACCAGCTGTAGTCAATTATGATCACTAACAGGAAGTTAAGAGACCTCAGCCTTGGCAAGATAAGAGACATTTTGGAAGTTTCAGCACCTCTGAATTAATAATGTAAGTGAGCGTATGTAAATTTTTGACCGTGTATGTATAATTTTGACCCTGTGTTGATTTCAGAAAACCCAAAGAAAATTAAAACTTGTGCACCAAATTCTAGGGTTTTTTTTAATTAAAGATGTATGCTGTATAATCATTCTGCCACAGAAAAAGAACAGTTCAAAGAAATTACTGAAAGCCCAAATATTGCCATGACATTCATATCCAAGATGACATTCATGTCACTGTATGTAAACTTCTGACCACAACTATACATTCTATACTGATGAGATCGCAGTTCCGCTGGGCTGGGCATGCTATCCGCCAGAGATGGGACCAAGTCACACATGTGCAAGTCTCAAGTAAGTCTCAAGTCTTAACCTTCAAGTCCCAAGTAAGTCCCAAGTCTTTTTTGTCTTGGGCAAGTCAAGTCAAGTCAAGTCACAGGCTATGTCAAGTCAAGTCAAGTCCTATAATAAGTCAAGTCAAGTCCAAGTCAAGTCACCTTAGGCGTATTGGCGTAATTTTAGCAGCAGAATATGAATTTAATACATTGAAAAGGCAATACATAAATAAATGTCAGTAAACATCCCTGGCACATGTGCCCAACCTGTTAAATATTTGCATTTTAAATACTCATGTTCTGTAAAATACATCATGGAATAAAACAAAACAGTAATAATGTCACAAAGTTATTTATTGATGGCAAAATTGACTGCAAGATTGAAAGCCAACTAAGTTTCTCACATTGTCATCAGCCAACAAGAAAAATAAACAGAGAATTGGCATTCTGTTATGTGCGTAGTTAAAAGAGGGTAGGACAACACCTTGGGTTAACAGGGGCGACACCTTGGGTTAACAGGGGCATGAGCTCCTCTAATCTCTAATCACGTCAGATGAGATGGTTATTATTAATAAGATACACGTGGAGAAACCTGAAGTGACTTCGATGTATGTTTGCGCCAGTAAAAAAAAAACCCCAAAGGATAGAGAAATGTGTCAGACATAATTTAGGTCTCAAAAAGAAGACCTGTTCGCCCGTGCAAAAGTGACATCATCTTACCCCATATGACAAGCTACAGAGGTGTGTGCGCTCTCTCGCTCCCTCGCTCTGCGAGGCTGCCTCAGCCTGTGCGGAGCGGGGACATACGACTTTGGCGCGGGAGTCTTGGTTCCCGCTATAATAGATTGTTACGAAAATAAATGTTAAATGAAATATGCATCCCGCGCATTCCTTTCCACAGGAACTTTGCTCACAACGTTTCGGTCGTGGCTAACGCACTGTCCTCTTTACCACAAGTGCAACGTTTCGGGAACAATACGGAAAGGACAGTGCATGGGATTCATCTTTCCTTGAACAATTACCCAGAGACTTTTTAAATTACCTCACTGGGAAATATCCAATGCACCTGTTCAGTTACAGAGTTGTGCTCTCCAAATTGTAGTCATTCAAACCATTGTTTTGGCAGCCTGGTAGCCTGATATACTAAATGTAAATTCATGGTTTGGATGACTGCACAATTTATTTTCGTAACACTGTGTTACAGCGGGAACCGAGACTCCCGCGCACAGTCAGCCTATTTTGCAGAGTTTAGTATTGCTGCTAGCCTGTATTCAAACAGCGAGTGGCATGCCGGTGAATCCAAATCGTGGCGCTTTTTTCAATAGTGCATGATAGGCAGTGGGACGGAGTTTTCTTTTCTTTTTTGATCGGGTAGTGTGACGAAAAAATGTGCAGGTTGCTGCACTGCTATTTCAAACGGCTATGATAAACTCCCCTGCCTCTATGCCCTATGGACAGTCTGGCTAATGTACACGAACACACTTACACGAATTTGTACTGCTCATGAACGTGTACATGTTCACAAGCTGACCATTAGCTTAACCCTGAAACAGAACAACAGGGTAGGAAGCTGCTTATGTTATTCAGCATCACGACTGCAAAGTGCACAATCAACTTACTACTACTGATATACAATATCATTAAACTTGACGTAACTACATTGCTTACCAGCATTCACATAAGAATTTCACAATAATAAACTGAATCCCTAGCTACATCTGCAATGGCTAAAATCCTCCTACCGCTCACTCTCGTGGCTAACATTGGCTAACGAGGAGTTTAGCTGCTATCACCAAATAACAACACATTAATAAACTTACTGGGCAGAATGGATCTTCAAATGCCGGACGAAATTGGAGGTCGTGGTCTGGCTGTCAGAAATCGTCACGTTGCAAATCTTGCACTGCGCCATTCGTCGTTTACCTTCTAGGCAGTAGCCCTTGAAGCCAAAAGTGATTACTCTTGGGATGGCTGACATGATGATATGATGTGAAATCTGTGAACACATCGTGGCATGGGGCGTGCCGGTATATAGCCCACGCAGAGAGCGTGCCTGATGGACAGGGCGGTGACAACGCAATGGCAGTGCAATCAAAATTACTGAAGTATGTGCATATTACATTTTATTTTCACAATAAAAACACGATGGAAATAACACTCAAGTCACTCAAGTCATTGTGTGTCAAGTCAAGTCAAGTCCCGAGTCTTAAACTTCCAAGTCCGAGTCAAGTCTCAAGTATTTTCATGTTTTGTCAAGTCAAGTCACAAGTCATGAAAACAGTGACTCAAGTCGACTCGAGTCCAAGTCCCCAAGTCTCAAGTCCCCACCTCTGCTATCCGCATGCCTGATGAACGGCTCCCAAAGCGATTCTATGGAGAGCTGACCACTGGTAAGTGTTTGGTTGGAGGCTAGAAGAAACGTTTCAAAGACTCCCTTAAAGTTTCTCTCAAGCGCTGCCACATAAACCCTGACACTTGGGAACAACTAGCCCTAGACTGCTTAGCTTGGTGTGATGCGATCCACAAAGGTGTCACACATTACAGGAGAGAAAGAATAAGCACTGCTATCCAAAAATGTCAAATACGTAAAGAGAAGCAACTACTTCAACTCCCTACTGCTCCATATACATTACATGTCTGTTCATATTGTCATCGTACATTTCGTGCCTGAATTGGCCTTATTAGCCATCTGCAGACTCACAAGCTATGAAGTCATGCTCATCTTCGTCTACGAAGGAGGAAACACACACACACACACACACACACACACACACACACACACACACACACACACACACTATGATGAGACCGAAACCCTGACTGAAATATTTCATGTAAAGGATGTGATTCCTATACAAGTATGAACTCTGTTTGTCTGAGCTACAACCTCATCTAAGAAAATGGAAATAAATGGGGATATTTGATATTGGCCCATATTTTGAAAATTCAAAGGGTCAGGTTTCTTAATCAGTGATCTGATAACTGCTTGTTTGAATAATTTTGGTCTTTTAGGCCACGGAAAGAGTTTAATATTTTTCACAGAGGTTTGTTTACATCTGGCAGTCGATCCATGATGGTTTTATATAAAGCCAGTGCATTATTTCAAAGAAAGATCCTGGCCTCAGATAGCAGAACATCATTATCTCATCTCATCTCATCATCTCTAGCCACTTTATCCTGTTCTACAGGGTCGCAGGCAAGCTGGATCCTATCCCAGCTGACTACGGGCTAAAGGCGGGGTACACCCTGGACAAGTCGCCAGGTCATCACAGGGCTGACACATAGACACAGACAACCATTCACACTCACATTCACACCTACGGTCAATTTAGAGTCACCAGTTAACCTAACCTGCAATGTTTTGGACTGTGGGGGAAACCGGAGCACCTGGAGGAAACCCACGCGGACACGGGGAGAACATGCAAACTCCGCACAGAAAGGCCCTCGCCGGCTATGGGGCTCAAACCCGGACCTTCTTGCTGTGAGGCAACAGCGCTAACCACTACACCACCGTGCCGCCAGAACATCATTATGTCTAATTACATTGGATTTTGTGTAGAACCAAAAGACGTTGCACAAATTACTTGAAACCCTGAGATGGAACTCCCCTGAGATGACATGAGGAAGAACCTTTGTGAGGAACCGGACTCAAACAGAGCCCATCGATTTCCATTCATGAAGAAGTAAGCAAGACTATAAAGGCTGCCTACCTGCAGGTGAATTCTCACTGATCTCTCCTCTGTAGCTTGATGACGTGAAGATTGGCCGGTTGTCGTTAACGTCCAAAATGGTCACCACCAGAATTTCTGAGTCCTGCAGTGGGACACAAAA
Organism: Neoarius graeffei; assembly: GCF_027579695.1. NCBI lineage: Eukaryota > Metazoa > Chordata > Actinopteri > Siluriformes > Ariidae > Neoarius > Neoarius graeffei. The sequence continues at coordinate 13,421,833 of NC_083575.1, read as the reverse complement.
AGAAGCTAAAGGAGGTGATCACCTGTAGATGTGTCACAAGATTGCACTCATGACTCATGACTAAAGCAATGCAAGATCAAATCATAAGTTACTCTGGCATGAGAATGATGGCTTTCCTGTTTTATGAAAACTTAGTTCAATTTTAAGGCCATTTTTTTCTTTGACCAAATTTAAAATCATCATTCCCATGAAGTTTGATTGGGTATCTAGTGCACTAGGTAGGGTTGACAACACCACTGTTATCCCCGATGTAACAAGTATATTTAATTAACAAGAAGCCTTATGCATATTGGAAGCTTACAACTTTGTGAATTTTAGCCTTAAAAATAGAAAATCAGGCTAAATATCAATGACAAAACAATACTCTGTCAATATGAAGTATATACTATAATGTAACTAAAAATAAAAAGCTGCAGAGTACTTACCCTTCGAGCAATACGAGGGTTCTCTGGGTTGTCCTTCACTGTGATAGTCAGTGTATATTCTGCAATTCTCTCCCTATCCAAGGGTCTGTTCACCTGAACCACACCTGACTGAGAGAAAGAGAGAAGAATAAATAAACAAATGCCACACATTAAATCCAGTTCAACACTGAAGCCAAGTGAAAGCGCTGCTCTGATATTAACTCCTCTTCCCAACTATAATCCACCGTCTGTCCCTGACACTCTCTCACAGTTTCATTGATGTAGAAAGCGCCGTCTGGATTGCCCCCTGTGATGTTGTATGTTAGGAGAGCGTTGCGTCCACTATCAGCGTCCTGTGCTCGAACCCGGGCAATGGAGGTATGGACAGGTGCTCCCTCACTCACACTGGTGTTCAGGGGCAAGTTCAGCAATACGGGGTCATTATCATTGATATCCAGTACCACCACACCCACTATCACCTAAAAAAATAAACACTTGAATTTATAAAGTAAGTCATGAAGCTTATCAATGTGTACAATTTTAGTTTTGGTTTGATAAAAATTAGCTGTATCAAAACAAATCAAAAGCTTTCGATGGCTGCCTTAATTTTACTAATAAACACTGAATATCATTTCCTGATCAGGTCATTTGTGACATGAAAGCAACTAAATTAAATAAAATTTAATTAAAACACATATGATGAAATAAAACTAAATACAAAAAAAATGTCAGAAAAAGATTTAATAATATAATTAAATAAAGTTTTAGAAAGTGGCTGGTATTTGTTATTGTGCAACAAAAATATTATATTATATATACAAATATTTGTGACTCTACAATGTTTTGCAAAAGTATTCATCCCCCTTGGTGCTTGTCCTGTTTTGTCGCATTACACGCTGGAATTAAAATGGATTTTTGGAGGGTTAGCACCATTTGATTTACACAACATATACTATAACTGTATCGGATCAACAATTAGAATGTTTTACTCCCCTTAGAAAAATTTAATTACTTTCATTAATCTCGGCATCAAAAGCCTCAACTTGTATACTAGATCCCTTACCTACACGTCTAGTCAAACAGATAATGCCTGGAGTAATTGAACCGCTTCTAAAAATAATAAATTCTTCTCTTAGGATTGGCTATGTACCCAAATCCTTTAAACTAGCAGTTATCAAACCCCGATTAAAAAAGCTGACCTTGATCCCTGTCAGCTGTCCAATTATTGGCCAATATCAAACCTCCCCTTTATCTCCAAGATCCTTTAAAAAGCTGTGGCACAGCAGTTATCCTCATATTTACACAGGAATAACATACATGAAATGTATCAGTCAGGATTCAGACCTCATCATAGCACAGAGACAGCTCTGGTTAAAGTAGTAAACGACCCACTGTTGGCGTCTGATCAGGGCTGTGTCTCGCTGCTTGTGTTGCTTGACCTTAGTGCAGCATTTGATACCATTGATCATTCCATTCTTCTGGATAGACTAGAAAATGCTGTGGGAGTTAAAGGAATGGCCCTCTCCTGGCTCAGGTCTTATTTAACTGATCGCTATCAGTATGTTGATGTAAATGGTGATTTTTCTAGACATACTGAAGTAAAGTTTGGTGTTCCACAAGGTTCTGTCTTGGGTCCACTGCTTTTTTCTTTATATATGTTACCTCTGGGTGATATTATTCGTAAACATTGTATTAGTTTCCACCGTTATGCTGATGACATACAGTTATATGTTTCTGCAAAACCTGATAAGAAACACCAGCTTAATAGAACTGAGGAATGTGTGAAGGACATTAGACACAGGATGCTTATTAACTTCTTTCTGCTTAACTCTGACAAGACTGAAGTACTTGTGCTAGGACCACATGCAGCTAGAAGTAGGTTTTCTGATTACACAGTGACTCTGGATGGCCTTTCTGTTTCTTCACGTGCAGCAGTAAAAGACCTCAGAGTGATTATTGACCCCAGGCTTTCATTTGAAACTCACATTGATAACGTTACCCGGATAGCTTTCTTTCATCTCAGAAATATTGCTAAGATAAGAAATTTAATGTCACTACATGACGCGGAAAAACTAATTCATGCTTTCGTTATCTCCAGGTTGGATTATTGTAATGCCTTACTGTCTGGATGTTCCAATAAGTGCATAAACAAGCTCCAGTTAGTTCAAAATGCAGCAGCAAGAGTCCTTACTAGAACTAGAAAATATGACCACATCACCCCTGTCTTATCCACACTGCATTGGCTCCCAATCAAATTTCGTATTGATTATAAAATACTACTATTGACCTTTAAAGCACTGAATGGTCTCGCACCACAGTACCTGAGTGAACTTCTGGTCCTCTATGACCCGCCATGCCTACTTAGATCAAAAGGTGCAGTCTATCTGCTGGTACCTCGTATAGTGAAGGCTACATCAAGGGGCAGAGCCTTTTCTTCCAAAGCCCCACAGTTATGGAACAGCCTTCCAAGTAGTGTTCGGGAATCAGACACAGTTTCAGCGTTTAAGTCTAGGCTGAAAACATATCTGTTTAGTCAAGCCTTGTGTTAATGGTGTTTATGAGGTAAAGGTGTAGATCTCGAGGGTCCTCAGAACTAGAGTGTTTTGGGAAACTGGGATGTATGGATGCTGTCAGTCCCCCACTCGCTTGCTCACTTGAGTTTGTTGATGGTGTAGTGGCTGCTGCTTTATGTCCCGGGGCTCCCTCATGCCTGTGTTACCTTCTGGCTCTCCCCTTTTAGTTATGCTATCATAGTTAGTTGCCAGAGTCCCTGCTTGTACTCAGTGCAATATGTATACTGTTCCTACTTATTCAGGTGACAATGGGCATACCTAACAACCTGTGTTTTCCCTCTCTCTCTCTCTCCCCCCCACCCCAAAATCTGTCCCTCTGAGTTACATGTCAATCCTGAGATCGAGATGCTGACCTCTTCTGCTCCTCGGACCTGCCTGATCCATCCTGGTGCCCTGTGTCTGGTTGGAGTCTCATCGCATCACTCCTGTGGAGGACGGCCCCATGTGGACAGTTGAAGGTCACACCTGGAGGATGCTCTGGACACTTACAGTAATGGTTTTATGGCTGAGGACTACAGTTGACTTGCTAACTTTAGGACTGCCGTTATCATGAACAGTTTTACACTCAAGTTTCCATCAATGAAGAGTTATAACATCAACGAAACTGACTTCATGTTAAAACTGTTAATATAGTCATGTTGTCTGTTGTTGCCCAAATGAGGATGGGTTCCCTTTTGAGTCTGGTTTCTCTCGAGGTTTCTTCCTCATGTCATCTGAGTGAGTTTTTCCTTGCCACTGTCGCCACAGCCTTGCTCATTGGGGATAGATTAGGGATAAAATTGGCTCATGTTTTAAGTCATTCAAATTCTGTAAAGCTGCTTTGCGACAATGTTTATTGTTAAAAGCGCTATACAAATAAACTTGACTTGACAACATGCCTACCACTTCAAAGGTGAAAATTGTTCTTTTATTGTGACACAAACAATAATTAAGATGAAAAAATAGAAATCTGGAGTGTGCATAGGTATTCACCCCCTTTAGGATCCATCCATCCATCCATTATCTGTAGCCACTTATCCTGTACAGGCTTGCAGGCAAGCTGGAGCCTATCCCAGCTGACTATGGGCGAGAGGTAGGGTACATCCTGGACAAGTCACCAGGTCATCGCAGGGCTCCCCTTTAGTATGAAACCCCTAAATAAGAGCTAATCCAATCAATTCACTTTATAAGTCACATAATTAGTTGATTAAGTTCCAGTTGTGTGCAATCAAAGTGTCACATGATGTCTGTATAAATCAACCTGTTCTGGAAGGACCCTGACTCTGCAACACTACGATGCAAGAAACATGAAAACAAAGCAGCACTCCAAACACGTCAGAGACAAAGTTCTGGAGAAATATAGATGACGGTTGGGTTATAAAAAAAATCCCAAACTTTGAATATTCCACAGAGGACCATTAAATCCATTATAGCAAAATATGGTACCACTACAAGCCTGACAAGAGAAGGCCGCCCACCAAAACTCACAGACCAGGCAAGGAGGGCATTAATCAGAGATGCAACAAAGACACCAAAGATAACACTGAAGGAGCTGCAAAGATCCACAGCGGAGATGGGAGTATCTGTCCATAGGACCACTTTAAGCTGTACACTCCACAGAGAGGGGCTTTATAGAAAAGTTGCCAGTAAAAAGTCACTGCTTAAGAAAACACATTTGGAGTTTGCCCAACAGTATGTGGCAGACTCCTCAAACACATGCAAGAAGATTTTCTGGTCAAATGAGACTAAAATTATCTTTTTGGCCATCATGGGAAATGCTATGTGGCACAAACCCAACACCCTTAGAACACCATTCCGACAGTGAAGCATGGTGGTGGCAGCATCATGCTGTGGGGATATTTTTCATCTGCAGGGACAGGAAAGCTGGTCAGGACTGAAGGAAAGATGGATGGCACTAAATACAGGGCAGTTCTGGAGGAAAACTTGTTTGAGTCGGCCAGAGGTTTGAGACTGGGACAAAGGTTCACGTTCCAGCAGGACACTGACCCTAAACATACTGCTAAAGCTACACTGGAGTGGTTTAAAGGGAACATTTAAATGTCTTGGAATGGCCTAGTCAAAGCCCAGATCTCAATCCAATTGAGAATCTGTGGCATAACTTGAACATTGCTGTACACCAACGCAACCCATCTAACTTGAAGGAGTTGGAGCAGTTTTGCCTTGAGGAATGGGAAAAAATCCCAGTGGCTAGATCTCATCTCATCTCATTATCTCTAGCCGCTTTATCCTTCTACAGGGTCGCAGGCAAGCTGGAGTCAATCCCAGCTGACTACGGGCGAAAGGCGGGGTACACCCTGGACAAGTCGCCAGGTCATCACAGGGCTGACACATAGACACAGACAACCATTCACACTCACATTCACACCTACGGTCAATTTAGAGTCACCAGTTAACCTAACCTGCATGTCTTTGGACTGTGGGGGAAACCGGAGCACCCGGAGGAAACCCACGCGGACACGGGGAGAACATGCAAACTCCACACAGAAAGGCCCTCGCCGGCCCCGGGGCTCGAACCCAGGACCTTCTTGCTGTGAGGCGACAGCGCTAACCACTACACCACCGTGCCGCCCCCAGTGGCTAGATGTGCTAAGCTAATAGAGACATACCCCAAGAGACTTGCAGCTGTAATTGCAGCAAATTTGGGGGTAAATACCTATGCACACTCCAGATGTCTGTTTTTTCATCTTAATTATTGTTTGTGTCACAATAAAACAACTATTTTCACCTTTAAAGTGGTAGGCACGTTGTGCAAATCAAATGGTGCTAACCCTCCAAAATCTATTTTACTTCCAGCTTGTAATGCAACAAAACAGGACAAACACCAAGGGGGCTGAATGCTTTGGCAAGACACTGTGCATATAATAAAGCACTGATAGATCAAAATGCTTGTTTTTCATTGAAGATACAAAGCTAAATATCAGGGGAATATTACATGCATGTGTGCGCGTGCGTGTGTGTGTATTTACTGTGCTGCTACGTGGAGGTGTTCCCAGGTCTTTAGCAGTAACTGTGATGTTGTAATAAGCTGTAGTCTCTCTGTCCAGTTCAACGTCTCTTCTGACTCTCAGCTCTCCCTCCACAGGAGAGACTATAAACTCATCTGGAACACATGACACAGAGAAACACCAAGAACATAAACCTAAAATGCCCTCACATGCAAACAAACATACTCTCAATGCACATAAAACACTCTCACATGTACTATTTCACATCTAGTCTCACATTCAAATTAAATGCTCTCATTTACATGCACATGTGCTTCCTCACCACGTTACTCTTTCACCTTCACAAGAAATATGCTTCAAACATTCTCATTCATATTGTATATCACATACTCTTGCTTTCATTTAAGATTCGGTAACTGACATAAAAAAAATACTCTCACATTCACATAACATGCTTTGACATTTATACAAAACACTAATTTAAACCAAAATGCTTTCACGTTCACTGTTTTTCTCAGCCATATTCACATAAAACACTCTCATATTCATTATAAAATGTGTGGCACTCTGAAAAACCTATTCAACATCTTCGGGTTTGGATCATAGTTGCAGATTTGTGGCTATAATCTCCTCCTTTGCTACCTTGAAAAAAGCAAAAATGTATTTCATTTAAAAAAAAGTTTTAATTCTTGAAAATTTTGGCTTTGTGCAAAGATCATGCGAAAGAAATAATTAGCCAGTTTAAAAAAATAGGTACCCTATGGGTACATGTGGCTACTGCTTATAAATAAAATTATTTTCTGATCCCATGCCCATACAGTAAATATAGCATATACACTACTGTTCAAAAGTTTGGGGTCACTTTGAAATGTCCTTATTTTTGAAAGAAAAGCACTGTTCTTTTCAATGAAGATCACTTTAAACTAATCAGAAATACACTCTATACATTGCTAATGTGGTAAATGACTATTCTAGCTGCAAATGTCTGGTTTTTGGTGTAATATCTACATAGGTGTATAGAGGCCCATTTCCAGCAACTATCACTCCAGTGTTCTAATGGTACAATGTGTTTGCTCATTGCCTCAGAAGGCTAATGGATGATTAGAAAACCCTTGTACAATCATGTTAGTGCAGCTGAAAACAGTTTAGCTCTTTAGAGAAGCTATAAAACTGACCTTCCTTTGAGCAGATTGAGTTTCTGGAGCATCACATTTGTGGGGTCGATTAAATGCTCAAAATGGCCAGAAAAATGTCTTGACTATATTTTCTATTCATTTTACAACTTATGGTGGTAAATAAAAGTGTGACTTTTCATGGAAAACACAAAATTGTCTGGGTGACCCCAAACTTTTGAACGGTAGTGTATACATGTTATCAAATCTACTTGCCTCATCTCTTGCAAGCATCACCAAGCTGTGAGCAGCATCAGGGCTTGTAGTGTTTTGGTTATCAATTTTGTTTACTGTGTTTTGTTCAAAATAGTGTTGTGAACTATATTTTCAAAATAGTAAGAAAGCACTTGTTCATGAATTGTCTTAAAAGCATTATTTAGTACTAATGAGCACATTTTGTTTCACAAGTGTAGTGTAAAGACTCTAAAATAAAAAAATTAAACTGAGTAGCAGAAGTTTGATATTGACTTTTCAATATATCTGCTAATAAGCTTAAAAAAAAACTTGCAAAACCTTTGATTTGACCTTTCAGAAGGACCAAACAAAAGCTGTGATAATCAAAAGGTAAATTTTCTTAAAATAAACACCACTTACTTGATATTGAATCAGTAGCCTTGGCAAACCACGGGGTGAATTTTGTTTATCTTTTTATCTGCCAATTATCTTCCGATACTACGAAGTTATAATGAGGTTTCTCTTATTTCATTTCTGGTTCTGATTGGTTCTGAAGTTTATCAAGAAGTAGAACGGGTAATCAAACTTGACCAGGATAAGTGCTGATTTGGTTACAAAGTTTTGCTGCTGTTACACTCATTTTTACAACATGATGACATAGTGACATAGTGAGACTGTAGCCACAAAAATTGTTTTAATATGTCTTCCCTGCAAAATTGTTGGATAAATATACAGTACTTATTTTATTTAGTAGCTACAAAATAAACCGGATTTAAATTGAATAAATAAATAACTAAATAAATCAATAAATGTATTTATTTATTCCTGCTTTCAGTTGGTATGTGGTTGACTTTCAATGGAAATCAGAATGAAACCTTTCCATGCAGTTTTTCATGATTGTTGAGATATGTGCAAAAGTGAAACATGTCTAAGTTGAGCAAAGCCTGTAGTTTGCAGAACTTCATTGACCAGAATATGCCACCATTTCACCATGTTTTGAGTAACAGCCAAGTGGAATATCATATTTCCCAAACTCTCGACTCACTTCAGGTGAAATATCACTGAAAGCATTTGAAGCTGTGTTTTGTCATGTGTCTTACACTTATGCCGCTTTTCCACTACAAACGCGGCTGAGTCGGGCTGAGCCGTGCCGTGCTGAGTCGAGCTGAGCGGGGCTGTTGGAGTTGCATTTCGACTACAACCGCGCTGAACCGTGCTGGCTGGAAGTGGGTGGACACATTGGGTGGAGTTAGCGAAAGTGGGTGGACGTCACGTGATGTCGTTAAGCAGCGCAAACAGTGACATCAGTGAGCTTTTAAGCGGTAGTCTCACGACCCGAATAGTAAACAATAAACATGGAGGACATGGAGTCGTTAGTGTTGCTGGTCTTGGTGCTGTGGCTTGTTGTCACCGACAACGCCAACAGATACTGGCAAGAGCGTATAGATGAGGCAAGGCGCATAAGGCTTCAGAAATTCTCGTAATTCGTAATTATTCTTCTTCCGGGTTTACGGTGTTTACAGATCCCAGCGTGCTCGTGGGGCGTGTGTGGGCATGTGAGGACACTCCTCCTCACCAATCAGTGCACAGGGGAGTGTCTCCTCACGCCCCCAGCCTCACTCGGCACGGTTTGGCTCGCTTCAGCCCCACTCCAAAACGGTGCGAGTTTTGGGTGCTAAGCAGGGCTGAAGCGAGCTGAGTCGTGCTGTTCTTTGGTAGTCGAAACGCGAGCCGTGTCGGGCTGAAGTGAGCTGAAGCGAGCTGAAGTGAGCTGAAAAAGGGTAGTGGAAAAGGGCCATTACATTAACTTCTCACACAGAAATAAACTCCATCGAGATCCACAATGTAAACTCCATCTTTTGGATATAAATATTCTGGCTTTTCCGAATGTTTATCCTGTAGCTGAATACTGTGGTGTTTATTTTGTTATTATAGCCATTACACCAACATATGAAACAAGCAAAAGCATGCCATTTATTGACTTTCCAACTGTCTCATGTCAAGTGTCCATCCATTATCTGTAAACGCTTATCCTGTGCAGGGTTGTGGGCAAGCTGGAGCCTATCCCAGCTGACTATGGGTGAGAGGTGAGGTACACCCTGGACAAGTCGCTAGATCATCACAGGGCTGACACATAAAGACACAACTATTCACACTCACATTCACACCTACGGTCAATTTAGAGCCACCAATTAGCCTAAACTGCATGTCTTTGGGGGAAACCGGAGCACCCGCAGGAAACCCATGCAGAGAACATGGAAACTCCACACAGAAAGGCCCCTGTCGGCCACTAGGCTGAAACCCAGAACCTTCTTGCTGTGAGGTGACCGTGCTAACCACTGCCCCACCATGTCATGTCTCATCTCATCTCATTATCTCTAGCCGCTTTATCCTTCTACAGGGTCGCAGGCAAGCTGGAGCCTATCCCAGCTGACTGGGAACACTGAGGCACTGGGACAGCGAAAGGCGGGGTACACCCTGGACAAGTCGCCAGATCATCACAGGGCTGACACATAGACACAGACAACCATTCACACTCACATTCACACCTACGGTCAATTTAGAGTCACCAGTTAACCTAACCTGCATGTCTTTGGACTGTGGGGCAAACCGGAGCACCCGGAGGAAACCCACACGGACACGGGGAGAACATGCAAACTCCACACAGAAAGGCCCTCGCTGGCCACGGGGATCGAACCCAGGACCTTCTTGCTGTGAGGCGACAGCGCTAACCACTACACCACTGTGCCGCCCCACCATGTCATGTATCATATGCAATAATTTTATAGATGGACCAACTTCAATTTCAATCTGTCCACACACTCCGCCTCAATGACACTCTTGGAGAACACTGTTAGTGTTCTCAATTTCTTAATAAAATTAAATCTGCTGTAACCACTAGTAACTAGTAACACACACACACACACACACACACACACACTGCTCTCACTGTTGGGGTCTCCAGCTGTGATGCTGTATTCCACTTTTCCATTAAGACCTGAGTCTTCATCAGTGGCCCTCAGTGTGTAGACTCGAGGTCCCGGCTGGCCCTCTGTGATCTCAAACGGACCCTCGAAGGACCTTGGGAACTGTGGGGTCACATCATTCACGTCTATCACATTCACCAGTACCTACAACACAGAAGAATGAACTGAGGTCTATATTTCCAACCATGTCCATATGTTTATTTCATTTTGTAACATGGCTGCTCCTGTCTAGAATTTTCTCAACGATTCACACGTTTCCTTTGCTGACTTTTATAAAACATTTAGACAGAAAGGCAGCAATTTGGCACAAGCTACTCGTATCTCAGCAGAAGACAAATTCACATTTACAGTATATAAAGGATAAACCTGATTAAGTATGGAGACTCGATGATATGATATATGATATGCATGTGTGTGTAATGCACTTTCTAACCAGTGTAAATATAATAAACTTTTTTATGGTGACATTTTAACATTAAAACAAAATAAGTATACACTATTAACTATTCATGTACATTGTCTTGTAAAAGTATTCATCCCCCTTGGTGTTTGTCCTGTTTTGTCACATTACAAGCTGGAATTAAAATGGATTTATGGAGGGTTAGCACCATTTGATTTACACAACATGCACTTTAAAGGTGCACACTTTTTTTTATTGTGACACAAACAATAATTAAGATGAAAAAACAGAAATCCGGAGTGTGCATAGGTATTCACCCACCCCAAAGTCAATACTTCGTAGAGCCACCTTTTGCTGCAATTACAGCTGCAAGTCTCTTGGGGTATGTCTCTACTAGCTTAGCACGCCTAGCTACTGGGATTTTTTCCCATTCCTCAAGGCAAAACTGCTCCAACTCCTTCAAGTTAGATGGATTGTGTTGGTGTACAGCAATCTTCAAGTTATGCCACAGATTCTCAATTAGATTGAGGTCTGGGCTTTGACTAGGCCATTCCAAGACATTTAAATCTTTCCTTTAAACCACTCCAGTGTAACTTTAGCAGTATGTTTAGGGTCATTGTCCTGCTGGAACATGAACCTTCATCCCAGTCTCAAACCGCTGGCTGACTCAAACAGGTTTTCCTCCAGAACTGCCCTGTATTTAGTGTCATCCATCTTTCCTTCAGTTCTGACCAGCTTTCCTGTCCCTGCAGATGAAAAATATCCCCACAGCATGATGCTGCCACCACCATGCTTAACTGTAGGAATGGTGTTCTCAGGGTGTTGGGTTTGTGTCACACATGGCATTTCCCATGATGGCCAAAAGGATCAATTTTAGTTGCATTTGACCAGAGAATCTTCTTGCATGTGTTTGGGGAGTCTGCCACATGCTGCTGGGCAAACTCCAAATGTGTTTTCTTTAAGCAATGGCATTTTTTCTGGCCACTCTTCCATAAAGCCCCACTCTATGGAGTGTACGACTTAAAGTGGTCCTATGGACAGATACTCCCATCTCCGCTGTGGATCTTTGCAGCTCCTTCAGTGTTATCTTTGGTGTCTTGGTTGCATCTCTAATTAATGCCCTCCTTGCCTGGTCTGTGAGTTTTGGTGGGCGGCCTTCTCTTGTCAGGTTTGTAGTGGTGCCATATTCTTTCTATTTTGCTATAATGGATTTAATGGTGCTCCCTGGGATATTCAAAGTTTGGGATATTGTTTTATAACCCAACCCTGATCTATACTTCTCCAGAACTTTGTCTCTGACCTGTTTGGAGGCTTCTTGGTTCTCATGTTGCTTGCTTAATCATGTTGCAGAGTCAGGGTCCTTCCAGAACAGGTTGATTTATACAGACATCATGTGACAGATCATGTGACACTTTGCACACAACTGGATCTTAATCAACTAATTATGTGACTTATGAAGTGAATTAGTTGGACCAGCTCTTATTTAGGGTTTCATACAAAAGGGGTAGGTGTTAGGGGTGTCAGAGAGGGGTAGTACCTCTTACAAATGGACAGTCGTGCTCTGTAGACTAGATCTGTAGAGTAGTTCACCTGTAATTGGACCTCACCTGTCACTCAACTCTCACCAATGGCTCCAAGTAACTGTTAGCATGCAACAGTGGCCACACCCCGGACAATGGCTTCGACTGGCCGTCTAAACCTGGTGAGGGTAGCCAAAGGGTCGCAAACCCTCAGTGACATAGGGCTTGTCCACCCACTGTATGTGAAGACTGGTCCCGTCTGACTGGGCGTACGAGGCTGTCAGACACTTGAGGCCCACCAGCCAAAAAGATGGTCCCAGCAGGTGTTGTGGACATGTAGGAGTCCTGGCCATCCACTGCAGCAGGAGGGGTCTCCAGGCATAACAGTTTCTGTGCCACTGGACCTAGGTTCCTTTTGCCGAGAGAGTGGGATTGCCCCTGTGCAACAGTTCTCCCACTTTAAACAACTCCCGCACAGGTGTCTGTGTACTCAACTAACCTGAAGGCCTGCAGTGACAGGGGAGTGGTGAAAGGGACAGGTGGAGGTAACCACTGGAGGTTCTAGTCACAAGCCTGCACGTAGGCGGCCTGTGGACAAGTGGTCGTCGTTCTTTGTAATGGGCAGGAGAGAACCCCGGCAGCATCCCAGGCGACTGAGCAGCCTCTTTAGGGCAGCACTGCTCACCCTATATAAGGAGGGGCCTAGAAAAGGTGGCCTAAAGAAAGATTGCCCAAAACCGTTCCGGTCGGCTCACCGTGACATAGTGGTTGAACCAAAGGTAAAGCAAAGAATGTAACCATCGGTGCATGGAATGTACGCACACTCATGGACCGAGATGTCGCCTCCAGACCCCAGAGACAAACAGCCCTTGTAGCCAAGGAACTAGAAAGGTATAATATAGATATTGCAGCAATTAGTGAAACCAGACTAGCAGAAGAGGGATCTCTGACAGAGTCAAGTAGCGGATACACTTTCTTTTGGAAAGGCAAAGCTCAACATGAGGCTAGAATACATGGAGTTGGATTTGCCATCAAGTCTAGTCTTCTCAGACAGATCCCAGACATCCCTACAGGTATCAATGAAAGGCTCATGAAGAGCCACCTCCCCATCAGCAACAAGCGTTTTATCACTCTTATAAGCGCTTATGCTCCCACCATGACAAGCACAGAGGAAGACAGAGAACAGTTTTATGCAGACCTGGACACCCTACTGCGCACTATATCTGCCAGTGACAAGCTCCTAATGTTAGGGGATTTCAATGCCAGAGTGGGCAGTGATTACGAACAGTGGAAAGCATGATAGGGAAGCATGGACTTGGGAAGGCAAACAGTAATGGATTTCTACTACTGAGCAAGTGTGCCAAACACAACCTGGTGATAACCAACACCATGTTCAGGCAGGCCAACAAGTACAAGACAACATGGATGCACCCAAGATCCAAACAGTGGCACCTCATCGACTATGTGGTAACTCGCCAATGCAACAGCAGTGATGTTCTCATCACGAGGGTGATGCACAGTGCTGACTGCTGGACAGACCACAGACTTGTCCGATCAAAGTGCAAGATCCACATACCGGTAATCCCCCAACATCACAAACGTCCAAAGCTCAGCAGACTGCCATTTAACACAGCCAAACTTCAATTTGTCAAATACCAACAAGAGTTCAAGACTACACTCGATGACAAGATAAAAGCCATGAGACCTTCAGCTGGTGGACCAGAGGAGAAGTGGAGCAGGTTCAGGGAAGCCATCATGAAGGCAGTCAGGGCAGTGCTGGGTCCAAGAACAGGATCACATCAGGACTGGTTTGATGAGAACAACGAAAATGTACAAACTCTACTCGATGAGAAGAGAAAGGCTTACATAGATTGGCAGAACCACCCAAACTGCATATCACGCCATGATAGATACAAAGTCTGTAAGGCAAGGGTACAGAAGGAGCTTCGCATCATGCAAAACAAGTGGTGGGAACAGAAAGCAGAGGAAGTGCAGCACTATGCAGAAACAAACAACCCCAAAATGTTGTTTAATGTCATCAAGGCCATCTATGGTCCCACCAGAAGTAAAACAGCCCCCCTGACATCAGCAGATGGTTTAACCATCATCAAAGACAAGGAGGGTATCAGGGAAAGGTGGAATGAGCACTTCAGCCAACTTCTCAACTGTCCATCTACAGTAGATCAGACAGTTCTAGAACAAATCTCCCAGGGAACAGTCCTGGAGGACCTTGACCTTCCACCCAGTGAAGAAGAGGTTGGGACAGCCATAAAGCAAATGAACTGTGGTAAAGCCCCAGGAAAAGATGGTATTCCTGCAGAACTGTACAAATTACTCGGGATGGAAGCATTTAAAGCATTTCACAATGTTCTCCTGTCCATCTGGGATGAGGCATGTATGCCTGCTGATCTTCGTGATGCCACTTTAATAGTACTACACAAGAACATAGGAGCAAAATCAGACTGTGAAAACTACAGGGGGATATCCTTACTTTCCATTGCCGGGAAAATCCTCACTCGCATCCTTCTCAACAGGCTCATCACAAACATTTCCAAGTCAAAGCTGTCCTCAACAGGAAGAAGGCTGCCTTCAGGAGCAAGGATAGGGAGGCAATGAAAGCAGCACAGCAGGAGGTAAAACACTGCATGAGGGAAGCTAAGGACAGCTACAGGAGAAAGGTGGAGCAGAAGCTGAAGGAGAACAGCATGAGGGAGGTCTGGGAAGGTGTGAAAACCATCACAGACCACAATACAAAGACCAGAGTCGTTGAGGGGACAGTGGAGAGGGTGAATGAGTTGAATGACTTTTTCAATCGGTTGAACCAGCCCACGTCCCCCCCCACTCTCCCTCACTGCAGCCATCTCTCCTTCTTCCCTCAACACACCTCCCCCCAGTCATCACAGCAGCCCCCTCCTCCCCTTCCTCAACACAGACTCCTCCATGCATTACTGCAGACCAGGTCAGAGGTCAACTGAGGAAGCTTCATCCCAGGAAAGCAGCAGGTCCGGATGAGGTGTGTCCCCAACTACTGAAGACCTGCGCTGCTGAACTGGGTGAACCACTCCAACGCATCTTCAACCTTAGCCTGCAGCTGGGGAGAGTGCCAACCCTCTGGAAGACATCATGTATTGTTCCAGTTCCCAAAAAGAATCGGCCCAGCGAGCTGAACGACTTCTGACCGGTGGCACTCACCTCACATCTGATGAAGATGTTGGAGTGGCTCTTCCTCAGCCTCCTCAGACCCCAGGTACAACATGCCCAGGACTGTCTGCAGTTTGCGTACCGGGCAGGTGTCGGTGTGGAAGACGCCATCCTCTACCTGCTACACCGAGCCCACTCGCATCTGGATAAGGGAAATGGCACAGTGAGGATCCTCTTCTTGGACTTCTCGAGTGCCTTCAACACCATCCAGCCCCTACTGCTTCAGGACAAACTGAACAGGATGCGAGTGGACCCCTGCCTGGTCACCTGGATCTCCAGCTACCTCACTGACAGGCCGCAGTACGTCAGGCTGAAGGACATCACGTCTGACACTGTGATTAGCAGCACCGGAGCACCCCAGGGCACGGTGCTGGCCCCTCTTCTCTTCACCCTGTACACCACGGACTTCTGCTACAACTCGGAGCTGTGTCACATTCAGAAGTTTGCCGATGACACAGCCATCGTTGGGTGTATCAGTGATGACAGAGAGGAAGAGTATAGGAGCCTGGTGAGGGACTTTGCTGTGTGGTGCAACAGGAACCATCTGCAGCTCAGCACCTCGATGACCAAAGAGCTGGTCATTGACTCTGGGAGGTCCAGACCAAGGTCACAACCAGTTCTGATCGAGGGAGTCGAGGTGGAGGCTGTGGATTCCTACAAGTACCTCGGGCTGTGGCTGGACAGCAAGCTGGACTGGACTTGCAACACCAAATACTTATACAGGAAGGGACAGAGCAGGCTATACTTCCTTAGGAGGCTGTGGTCCTTTAACATCTGCAGGAAACTCCTGTGGATGTTCTATCAGTCTGTGTTCGCCAGTGTCCTGTTTTACACTGTGGTGTGCTGGGGGGGGCAGCACATCCAAGAAGGACACATCCAGGCTGGACAAACTGATCAGGCAGGCCGGCTCTGTGGTCAGCATGAAGCTGGACTTTCTGGTGACGGTGGCAGAGAAGAGGTCTATGGACAAACTACTGAACATCATGGACGATGCCAGTCACCCTTTGCACACCGTCATCAGCAACCAAAGGAGCCTGTTCAGTGACAGAATGCTCCTTCCCAAGTGCAGGACGAACAGACTTAAAAACTCCTTTGTCCCTCATGCCATCAGACTGTACAACTCCTCTCTGGGGGGGAGGAGGGGTAACAGGAGGACAGAGGATGGGAAGGAGCAGTAGCCTAGCCTAACAATAAGCAATACCGGACAATGTGCAATATAATGTGCAATATCTCTCCTGCCACCGCCTCCCCCTTCTCCCCGCCTTTTTTTCCCTTCCTTCCCCCTCCCCTTCCTCTCTTCCCCATATCTTATTCTTTTTATATTTGTATATGTAAATACTTAATTTATTTTAATTTATCTAGAAGTTTTCTCTAATTCTTTTCTCTGTTTATCTGTAATGATGCTGCTGGAATCTTAATTTCCTTGAGGGAACCCGCCCAAAGGGATCAGTAAAGTTTTATCTAATCTAATCTAATCTAATCTAATCTAATCTAATCTAATCTAATCTAATCTAATCTAATCTAATTTTCGAGAACAACCTACCTGAAGCTCAGTGCGGATTCCGCCCGGGCCGCAGCACCACAGATATGGTGTTTGCGGTGCGTCAAGTGCAGGAGAAATGCATTGAACAGCATATGGACCTACAGTGGTGCTTGAAAGTTTGTGAACCCTTTAGAATTTTCTATATTTCTGCATAAATATGACCTAAAACATCATCAGATTTTCACACAAGTCCTAAAAGTAGATAAAGAGAACCCAGTTAAACAAATGAGACAAAAATATTATACTTGTTCATTTATTTATTGAGGAAAATGATCCAATATTACATATCTGTGAGTGGCAAAAGTATGTGAACCTTTGCTTTCAGTATCTGGTGTGACCACCTTGTGCAGCAATAACTGAAACTAAACGTTTGCGGTAACTGTTGATCAGTCCTGCACACCAGCTTGGAGGAATTTTAGCCCATTCCTCCATACAGAACAGCTTCAACTCTGGGATGTTGGTGGGTTTCCTCACATGAACTGCTCGCTTCAGGTCCTTCCACAACATTTTGATTGGATTAAGGTCAGGACTTTGACTTGGCCATTCCAAAACATTAACTTTATTCTTCTTTAACCATTCTTTGGTAGAACGACTTGTGTGCTTAGGGTCGTTGTCTTACTGCATGACCCACCTTCTCTTGAGATTCAGTTCATGGACAGATGTCCTGACATTTTCCTTTAGAATTCACTGGTATAATTCAGAATTCATTTTTCCATCAATGATGGCAAGCCGTCCTGGCTCAGATGCAGCAAAACAGGCCCAAACCATGATGCTACCACCACCATGTTTCACAGATGGGATAAGGTGGAATGCTTATGCTGGAATGCAGTGTTTTCCTTTCTCCAAACATAATGCTTCTCATTTAAACCAAAAAGTTCTATTTTGGTCTCATCCGTACACAAAACATTTTTCCAGTAGCCTTCTGGCCTGTCCACGTGATCTTTAGCAAACTGCAGACGAGCAGCAATGTTCTTTTTGGAGAGCAGTGGCTTTCTCCTTGCAACCCTACCATGCACACCATTGTTGTTCAGTGTTCTCCTGATGGTGGACTCATGAACATTAACATTAGCCAATGTGAGAGAGGCCTTCAGTTGCTTAGAAGTTACCCTGGGGTCCTTTGTGACCTCGCTGACTATTACACGCCTTGTTCTTGGAGTGATCTTTGTTGACTGACCACTCCTGGGGAGGGTAACAATGGTCTTGAATTTCCTCCATTTGTACACAATCTGTCTGACTGTGGATTGGTGGAGTCCAAACTCTTTAGAGATGGTTTTGTAACCTTTTCCAGCCTGATGAGCATCAACAAGGCTTTTTCTGAGGCCCTCAGAAATCTCCTTTGTTCATGCCATGATACACTTTCACAAACATGTGTTGTGAAGATCAGACTTTGATAGATCCCTGTTCTTTAAATAAAACAGGGTGCCCACTCACACCTGATTGTCATCCCATTGATTGAAAACACCTGACTCTAATTTCACCTTCAAATTAACTGCTAATCCTAGAGGTTCACATACTTTTGCCACTCACAGATATGTAATATTGGATCATTTTCCTCAATAAACAAATGACCAAGTATAATATTTTTGTCTCATTTGTTTAACTGGGTTCTCTTTACCTACTTTTAGGACTTGTGTGAAAATCTGATGATGTTTTAGGTCATATTTATGCAGAAATATAGAAAATTCTAAAGGGTTCACAAACTTTCAAGCACCACTGTATACGCAGTGTTTATAGACCTTACTAAGGCCTTTGACTCTATTAACAGGGAGGCACTGTGGTCCACACTCACCAAACTGGGCTGCCCATGAAAGTTTACTATGCTGATCAGGCTGTTCCATGAAAACATGACTGGGCAAATCCTTTCTGATGCTGACTACTCAGACTCTTTCAACATCTCCAGTGGTGTGAAGCAAGGGTGTGTCCTTGCCCCTGTGCTGTTCAACTTGTACTTCATGCAGGTCTTGCTCCACACAGTGAAAAACCTCGAACTGGGAGTATACATCAGGTACAGATCTGATGGATCAGTCTTTGACCTCCGCCGTCTCACTGCTCGAACTAAGATTGTGGACAAAACTCACCCAGGAAGTTTTATTTGCTGATGACTGTGCCTTTATGGCACACAAGGAGAGCCACATACAGGTGATTGTAGACTGCTTTATAGAAGCATCAAAGGTATTTGGTCTGACCATCAGCCTAGGAAAAACAGTGGTCCTGGTACAACCAGCCCCAAACACCACACAGCCCTTGCCAAACATCACCATAGACACAATGCAACTGAAATGTGTGGAACACTTCCCATATTTGGGGAGCACAATCTCTGCAGATGGATCCCTGGACAAAGAAGTCACAACCAGGATCCAAAAAGCAAGCCAGGCACTTGGGAGACATAGGGTAAAGGTCTTGCAACAAAAAGACATCAAACTGACCACCAAGATCAAGATCTATAAAGCAGTAGTACAACCCCGATTCCAAAAAAGTTGAGACAAAGTACAAATTGTAAATAAAAACGGAATGCAATAATTTACAAATCTCAAAAACTGATATTGTATTCACAATAGAACATAGACGACATATCAAATGTCCAAAGTGAGACATTTTGAAATTTCATGCCAAATATTGGCTCATTTGAAATTTCATGACAGCAACAGATCTCAAAAAAGTTGGGACAGGGGCAATAAGAGGCTGGAAAAGTTAAAGGTACAAAAAAGGAACAGCTGGAGGACCAAATTGCAACTCATTAGGTCAACTGGCAATAGGTCATTAACATGACTGGGTATAAAAAGAGCACCTTGGCGTGGTAGCGGCTCTCAGAAGTAAAGATGGGAAGAGGATCACCAATCCCCCTAATTCTGCACTGACAAATAGTGGAGCAATATCAGAAAGGAGTTCGACAGTGTAAAATTGCAAAGAGTTTGAACATATCATCATCTACAGTGCATAATATCATCAAAAGATTCAGAGAATCTGGAAGAATCTCTGTGCGTAAGGGTCAAGGCCAGAAAACCATACTGGGTGCCTGTGATCTTCGGGCCTTTAGACGGCACTGCATCACATACAGGCATGCTTCTGTATTGGAAATCACAAAATGGGCTCAGGAATATTTCCAGAGAACATTATCTGTGAACACAATTCACCGTGCCGTCCGCCATTGCCAGCTAAAACTCTGTAGTTCAAAGAAGAAGCCGTATCTAAACATGATCCAGAAGCGCAGATGTCTTCTCTGGGCCAAGGCTCATTTCAAATGGACTGTGGCAAAGTGGAAAACTGTTCTGTGGTCAGACGAATCAAAATTTGAAGTTCTTTATGGAAATCAGACGCCGTGTCATTCGGACTAAAGAGGAGAAGGACGACCCAAGCTGTTATCAGCGCTCAGTTCAGAAGCCTGCATCTCTGATGGTATGGGGTTGCATTAGTGCGTGTGGCATGGGCAGCTTACACATCTGGAAAGACACCATCAATGCTGAAAGGTATATCCAGGTTCTAGAGCAACATATGCTCCCATCCAGACGACGTCTCTTTCAGGGAAGACCTTGCATTTTCCAACATGACAATGCCAAACCACATACTGCATCAATTACAGCATCATGGCTGCGTAGAAGAAGGGTCCGGGTACTGAACTGGCCAGCCTGCAGTCCAGATCTTTCATCCACAGAAAACATTTGACGCATCATAAAATGGAAGATACGACAAAAAAGACCTAAGACAGTTGAGCAACTAGAATTCTACATTAGACAAGAATGGGTTAACATTCCTATCCCTAAACTTGAGCAACTTGTCTCCTCAGTCCCCAGACGTTTACAGACTGTTGTAAAGAGAAAAGGGGATGTCTCACAGTGGTAAACATGGCCTTGTCCCAACTTTTTTGAGATGTGTTGTTGTCATGAAATTTAAAATCACCTAATGTTCTCTGTAAATTATACATTTTCTCAGTTTAAACATTTGATATGTCATCTATGTTCTATTCTGAATAAAATATGGACTTTTGAAACTTCCACATCATTGCATTCCGTTTTTATTTACAATTTGTACTTTGTCCCAACTTTTTTGGACTCGGGGTTGTACTCTCTTCACTTCTTTATGGATACGAAAGCTGGGCCTTGTATAGCAGACATATCAAGCAGCTTGAGCAATTCCATATGAGGTCACTACGTAAAATGATGAACATTTCTTGGCAGGACAGAGTCACCAAACAGGAGGTGTTAGACTTAGCCCAATGCACAAGTGTTGAAGCAATTCTGCTGAAGTCCCAACTTTGCTGGACTGGCCATGTTATTAGAATGTCTGACAACCATATCCCCAGACAACTAATGTATGGGGAATTGAAGCTGGGCACACGGAAAAGAGGAAGGCCCAAGCTGAGATATAAGGACACACTAAAAAAAAAAAAAAAAACTCTCAAATGGTGGGGCATCCAACCCAGGGGCGCAGATACGTTTTTTGAACTGGGGGGGACAAAGCTGCCAGCAAACCAACCCCAACCCCACCCCCAAAATGTGTTGTGCGAGGAATATACTCTGATGCCCTCAGGGCGGCGACATTACTCAGCTAAGACAAAAAAAACATCACTTCTTCATCCCTGGAACCGTTAGCTTAGGCCTACTAATAAATAAAGAGTAGGAATCGAGCACACCTGTGATGTCTGGTGCTCTCATGTGCTATTTACCACTGACACGACAGGATGTCATGTGGGGTGTGTGTGTGTGTGTGTGTGTGTGTGTGTGTGTGTGTGTGTGTGTGTGGTGTGTTCTGGATGACTGCTGACTATTTTGTCTACCCTTTGTATTTATCTATAGCATCTAGGTCTGTGTATCCTATGTATTGATCCTATGTATTCAAACTTAATTACCCATCATTGAAAGAAATAAAGCTTATTGATTCTGATACTGATTCCAATCACTCCCCAAGCATGCCATATGCCGTATGCAAAAACTGTTTTATTTAAACATTAACTGACTTTCAGCACACTGATTCTTTAAGAAAACTAGTTTTAAAACCGCTAAGTTCCAACTGTTAAACATAGCGAGAGGCTAGGCTACGTGTGTGTGTGTAAAGTGTAAACCAGTGCATCCTGACTTTCTAACTATGCCTGTGTGTTGCGTGAGCGTCAGTCAGTCAACAACTCTTCGCAAAGTTTCCTTATGAAACAATATGCTCGCTGAAATTATGGCAGGGAATGCCAGATTAAACATTACAACTGCCTTCTGAGCACTGTATCTACAGGCTACCACCGAAAGAAGGAGGCTACCAGAAAGGCATCTCTACTCCGTACGATTTTACTTTCACTACGACATTATTTTGAACAGACTATCAAAAAATTGCAAGGTGATATGATAAAGTAAGGCACAGTTTACTTACAGTCGTTGTTTTTTGAAAAAACGATGCAATCGTTTTCTGCCTTTTCGGTTTGGCACCCTTCATCATGCCGTGCTGGGGTCCTGAACTAGGAGCTGTCCCCGATATGCCTGTCAAACTTGTTGTGGGTAACCATAGCAACCAAGCTCGAGCTCGCAACCTGTGCAGTCTGCGCAGCTCAACCAACCGAATATCAGTCTTTGTTTTGTTTTATGTGAGTTGTTGCAACTATGTATGTACTGCTGTGCACCTCAATAAACCGAATGGTAATTAGTCTTTTGATTTTTCCGTGAGGTTTACCTTATGCAAAGAAAGACAGCATAGACGTTTTTTCCTCCCTGTAGTGGGGGGGACCGAACGAGGTGAATTTAAATCTGGGTGGGACGAATCCCACCCGTCCCCCCCTCTATCTGCACCCGTGATCCAACCATCCTAAGTGGAGTCATTGGCTGCTGACAGAACAGCTTGGAGGGCAGTCATATCTCGAGAGACTACATCTTTCGAAGGGGATAGGAGGCAGCGCCTCAATGCTGCAAGGGTCAGACGCCACCACCGGCGCTTTAAGGGGGGGGCTTCAGGGGGCTCAAGCCCCTGGGCCACAGCCAATCAGGGGCCTTGTAATATTAATAAAATAATAAACTGTCGGAATCGTGGGCCTACATTAATGTACGGATAGAAATAAGGTTAGAAATAAATGAGCGCACAGTAGCCTGCTGTAAGAGACATGGTGGATGTGGTTCGCGAAACAAACACCCACAACTGTACCAGAATAAAATGTAACAAAATGTAACGTCACACACGAAAGCGCGCCAAAGACTACAGACTACTGAGACACAAATTTAGAGGCTTTGAAAAATGAAGCGTTCACATGTTAGCGGGGCGCATAAAAGGAAAAAAAAGAGAGATGCAGGTA
Organism: Neoarius graeffei; assembly: GCF_027579695.1. NCBI lineage: Eukaryota > Metazoa > Chordata > Actinopteri > Siluriformes > Ariidae > Neoarius > Neoarius graeffei. Next base: position 13,398,649 of record NC_083575.1, on the reverse strand, counting down.
ATGATAGAATCGTTGCCTAAAGTCACAGACTTTTTTAAGGTAAGGATCACCAATCTGTTCAGAATATCAGCTACTTATCAGTTATCAGCCTACCAGCAGCTAGGCTATGTGCAGCTAGGCTAGATATGCTATGATCTGTCCAACAGTAAAATAAATCAGTTATGATTTGAATACGTGTTGTGTGATTTGAGTTATAATCCTGTTAGTATAATAGCATATTTCGATGGGGATAATAAAATGTCTAAAACGGCATCTACTGAAGAAATTGATGAAAAGATTGTAGCCTATAATTTTCCCAGTTCGGGCAGCAGACAGAGTAAGCATACTGAGGGGAATAGCAATACAAAGCTAGCGCATATCCACATTTCTCGCTAGCTGTGTTGGGTGTGTTGTTAACCCGTGGGGATTTAAGTGAAATACTTGAGAAGTTCTGTGGTCAAGACAACGTTTTAAGGTAAGGACGCTTGATTATTAATGTTTGCCCGCCGTGGCTTGTTGTTGACGAAAGGCCCACATGATTTTGCCTTATGCAGCTACCGCTAGCGTCATGCTTTGAACTAGGTTAAGCTCATTTGCGCTAAAGGATGGGTTTATTGAAGGACTTTGATGTAGCTAGTTTCTTTTTAAAAAATCGTATGCTCAAAACAGTATGCCCGTGTTCATCATGTTTAACTTTTTTTTTGATGGAGTGCGTGAAATTGTTGCAAGTGGTATTTCGATGCAGTCATGTCAAAAAGGCAGTTGAATGCACAGTCTTATTCAAGGACAAGGAAGACTTGCATGATGCTTGAACATAGATCGGTAAAATAGACCCTAGTAGGACTTTCATTCATTCATTCATTCATTCATTCATTATCTCTAGCCGCTTTATCCTTCTACAGGGTCGCAGGCAAGCTGGAGCCTATCCCAGCTGACTACGGGCGAAAGGCGGGGTACACCCTGGACAAGTCGCCAGGTCATCACAGGGCTGACACATAGACACAGACAACCATTCACACTCACATTCACACCTATGGTCAATTTAGAGTCACCAGTTAACCTAACCTGCATGTCTTTGGACTGTGGGGGAAACCGGAGCACCCGGAGGAAACCCACGCGGACACGGGGAGAACATGCAAACTCCACACAGAAAGGCCCTCGCCGGCCCCGGGGCTCGAACCCAGGACCTTCTTGCTGTGAGGTGACAGCGCTAACCACTACGCCCCTAGTAGGACTTGGTTTTGTGTATTTCGGTCTGTAGAGTTATGAGTTTGGTTGCTGTCCATGGTGTTTACGTTTCATGTGGCCGCCGAGCCAAGTACCTTGACTTGCAGTGAATGTTTGTTTTCATGCCGCCAAGCTATTTTTATGTATTTAATTTTTTAAAAGGACTTGTCTGTAGGTGTGTGTGTTTTATGTTTACAACACATAGGTCTACATTATAGCGTACGCGCGCTTGTGTGGTTATCTCTGGCCATGCCCCTGCGTGAAAGTTGCGCAGTATCACTGTCCTGTCCGTGGTAATAATCAGAACCGGCTCTGTAATGATAATGCGCGCGTTCTTCTCTCCCTCTGTGGTCGGATATGTTGAGCGATGTGAGCGTGGGCCTTGTGCAGCTACGCTGAGCCAAACGTAACCTATTGTAGGCTTCTAGGCTAATTACGCGCTTACACTGTAAATGCTTGACACGTATTGCAAATAAAATAAGAGTGTTTTCCTAGCCAATGGTAAGGGTAGGGTTGACAGGTAGCCTATGAGGGGCCTAGCCCCTGGGCCACGGGTGTTGATAAAGCGCCCCTGGACGCCACAGGACGGCATCCACAGTAGTCCTGACAACAGACCACTGATGTACAAAGTGTGGGCATCTGTGCGCCTCAGCATTTGGTCTCAGGAGCCATATGAGATCCCACCCCCCATGATGAGAACACAGACAGTCTTCTTCGGCAACGAAGGACCACCACCATACGAAAAGGGGTGAATACCTATGCACACTCCAGATTTCTTTTTTTTTCATCTTAATTATTGTTTGTGTCACAATAAAACAACAATTTGCACCTTTAAAGTGGTAGACATGTAGTGTAAATCAAATGGTGCTAACCCTCCAAAAATCCATTTTAATTCCAGCTTGTAATGCGACAAAACAGGACAAACACCAAGGGGGATGAATACTTTTGCAAGACACTGTACCTGCCAAGTCAATGATTACCATATTACCAATTAACTCTGAAAAAAGTAAAACAAACCAAAATGCTACCTTTAAATGATATCTTGATACCTCAGAATGCTTGTGTTTTATTTTTCCATTTCCCTTTTTTTGTGACCTACACTGATGCAAAACTGTAAAGTATTTTAATTCTCACTTCCCCTTCAGTGATTACAAATAAAATACAAATTAAAAAAAAAAAAAACACACAAAAAAACCCCCAAACAAACAAACTAATAGCTCAGGGATGAAGGCATGCCGTATACAGACATATCTGGAGCCCTGGCTAGTGATTTGTCCAACTCTGAGATTAACTGACATACTATGAAAAGACAGCTGGATTTGCAGGTACATGGTCACACCTACAGTACCGTGTCTCTGTAGAGATTGCTGCGTGTTTCATGTACGCTTATAATCATCACTCACAGTGGCGCTAGATGTCAGTCTGAGTTGTGGGATTGGACATTGATCAGTAGCAGTGATGATCAATGTGTAGCGTCCATTACTGATCTCATAATCAACCTCTTTTATCACCGTGATCCGGCCCTGTGGGCATAAACACACACAGAGCTCAACGTTTCACCTTGATTTACATGCAAGACAAAGTGTTCTCAAGAACTGCCTGTTTTTACCTACCGTGGTGGGACTGATGCTGAATGTTTGAGCGACGTTGCCAAACGTGATGGCATAGTGCAGAGTCCCATTCAGTCCTTCGTCAGGGTCGGAGGCTGTAACCGTAGCAATGGTGGCCCCAAGCGTGTCAGGGCCCTCAGTGAGGATGGTCACGTACTCTTTCGCAGCAAAAGCTGGGGCGTTGTCATTCTCATCAATTATATGAACCCACACCGTAGTGGAGGTCTGCAAGGGATAACATGACAGATATGTTGGACTAGGAAAAGCGGTTTGGTAAATGAATAAAATATTAGAACTCATCGACATCTTCTGACCCATCAGAATCAAGTATTCAACAGTGCTGTATGTGTCAGATGTGGCCCCTTATAGGCTACTGAAGGGTTAGCAATATTTCTACTGTTATTGGGCTGGGGAAAAAAATGCGGATTGTTATTTTATTCATACAGGTTTGAACAGTACAGGATATCAGAAATGTAGTTCAAATCAAGACAAAAGTCTGACAGGATGTTTCACAGACATGCTGCATGATGCTTGACTGCAGGTGGTGTGAGCATCAGCACTCAAAAGTGAAAAAAGCACTAACACCTCTTAAGACAACTACAGAACTATTCAAAACTGCTTCTTTCATCTCAACCGTTATTGTCAGAAATCTCATCGGTGTTTATGTGTATAGGTCATGTGACCTATTAAAAAAAATCTGAACATGGGAAACATGAGTTCAAGCAAAAGAAGCACAAAGGAAGCATTTCCCTTCTTCTGCTTCTTCTTCACATTTTGCAACCAGCATCATGGTGCTTGTGCCAAGGCCCATGACATGGCTTTTTGAGCAGAGATGAATGAGGTAGTAGAGTGCATGCAATGAGGCTTCTGTAAACTTTGTCCTTCCTGTTTGTACAGTATGTACTGCAGTTTCACAGAGAAAAGAGACACCCAGACTGGCAAAAGCATGAGAAACAAATATGGGAAAGGAAATAAAATTGAAGATAAATATGCATGTGCGTGTGTGTCTGTACATTTTCAGTCTGTAAAATTTTCAGTCACTGAGCACTTGGAAAGGCAGCATACACACTTTACTCATCTCATCTCATTATCTGTAGCTGCTTTATCCTGTTCTACAGGGTTGCAGGCAAGCTGGAGCCTATCCCAGCTTTTTGCTTCTGTAAAGCACATTGAACTGCCATTGTGTATGAAGTGTGCTATATAAATAAACTTGCCTTGCCTTGCCCAGCTGACTACGGGCGAGAGGCGGGGTACACCCTGGACAAGTCGCCAGGTTATCACAGGGCTGACACATAGACACAGACAACCATTCACACTCACACCTACGGTCAATTTAGAGTCACCAGTTAACCTAACCTGCATGTCTTTGGGGGAAACCGGAGCACCCGGAGGAAACCCACGCGGACACAGGGACAACATGCAAACTCCGCACAGAAAGGCCCTCGCTAGGGATGTCCCGATCAGGTTTTTTTGCCCTCCGATCCGATACCGATCATTTGATTTTGAGTATCTGCCGATACCGAGTCCCGATCCGATACTTCTTATAATCCATAAAAAAATAATAAAGACGAGGAAAGAAACGGATCCAGGATGTTCCTCATTTTTTTTATTTAACACCTTATTTTAACATCCAACAACTCCGTTAGCAAACAGAGCACTTACGTGAGGTAGTTTGAACAATAAATAACATAAATTAAAAACATAACCTTAAAATACCTGGCAGGAATGTAAACAAATTAAAAAAAACTGCCACAGTGCCAGTAATTTGCTTTTAAGAACGCATCTCACAGTGGTATACAGTAATTTCAATTAAGGAAATGAACGTTTTTCTTGATGAAAACAAGCATTTCTACCCTTTCAGGTTTGAGCCTGTTTTTGTCATCCAACACGTTTGCAACAGCACTAAAAACTCGCTGTATTGTGTCGGGTGTTTGTTTTTCAGGTGCCGTATCAGGTTTGTTGTATTAAATGCGGCCCTTTCCTGTCCACCCCTTGAAATTCCAGCTTTACATATTTCACAGTTTGCTATGGCAATGTTGTCATCAACTTTGAAATACTGCCACACCACAGACATACTTTGCTTTCCGCTTCGAACTGCTTCCGTGTTCAACTTTGCCGGCAACGGGCAGCCAATAACCAATAGCGTCTCTGCTACAAAGTGATGTCATGCCGCACGTGTTTTTGTTGCTGTGTTGAGACAAGACGTCTGGTCTCACTCTGTGCCAACGCATAGCTATTGATGTGTTAAAAATGAGAATATATTATATAGATATATATCCGATCCCTGATCGGGAGGTAATGCCCGATTCCGATCGAGTCTGAAACCACGTGATCGGGCCCGATTTCCGATCACGTGATCGGATCGGGACATCCCTAGCCCTCGCCGGCCACGGGGCTCGAACCCGGACCTTCTTGCTGTGAGGCGACAGCGCTAACCACTACACCACCGTGCCGCCCCATACACTTTACTAAAAGGAATAAAAAATCATGGCCTGTTGTCAGGTAGTGTGTCTGTTTCAAGAGAAAAAAAAGTCCAACCAGACCATGTAAACAGCAACCTGTTATCGTTGCACACAATGTTGCACAACATCAACAAGACACTTAGTTCCTGTTATCACTTATGTTAGAGTAGCGATAAACATTTGCTCCCTCACCAGCTTCTCTTTTTGTCTCTCTTGAAGTGCATAAGTGAAGAAAATAATACAGTTTCTGGGCGCCATGGTGGTGTAGTATTTAGCGCTGTCGCCTCACAGCAAGAAGGTCCGGGTTCGAGCCCCGTGGCCGGCGAGGGCCTTTCTGTGTGGAGTTTGCATGTTCTCCCCGTGTCCGCGTGGGTTTCCTCCGGGTGCTCCAGTTTCCCCCACAGTCCAAAGACATGCAGGTTAGGTTAACTGGTGACTCTAAATTGACCGTAGGTGTGAATGTGAGTGTGAATGGTTGTCTGTGTCTATGTGTCAGCCCTGTGATGACCTGGTCCAGGGTGTACCCCGCCTTTCACCCGTATTCAGCAGGGATAGGCTCCAGTTTGCCTGCGACCCTGTAGAAAAGGATAAAGCGGCTAGAGATAATGAGATGAATGAGATGAGATTACGTGAGGCATTCGCCATGCAAGTCCCTGATGAAGAACTACTATCAGGACTGATGTTAGGGGAAAGTAATCAACACCTTAGAAACAACCAGAATGGAAAATTCAACACTGCTGTAGTGCAGTGTTTCTCAACCACTGAGAAGCACCCTCTAGTAGGCCGTGATTTTTTTTTTCAAAGTTGAAGATAATTTTTATTCATAGTAGGGTATAGTTGTTGGGTTGCATTCCATGTCACATCCACCTCATTAAACTATGGTCACACTACAGCTCATGATGTTTTGCAATGGGTTATTGATGAAAATGAGGCGTTTTGGTGGCGATATACACGTGAGCTAAAAGTTGTGGTCACACAGCACGCAAACACTTGACTGTCACACCTTCACGCACTTGAGCTTGGCGCAGCTCGAGCGGCCATGCTCGCTCACAAAGCATGTTGTGCGCGTGCTTAGGACCCAGTCGTTATGGGAAACACCAGATACTGATTTGAGCGCAATCAGCATGTGCAGATACGGACACTGTTTTCACATAGGCTTTGCGAAGTATTATCATTATCACTGTCACATTTGTTTCTAGCCATGTTTATAACGCTGGTGTGGTATTCATATTTTTGTTACTCAGCCAGTATTCATGGGTCTGGTGGACCTGCTGCATTTTGGTGTTTTAAATTCAACACAATCAAACAATTTTACATTAAATGCTTAACAGAAGTTTACTTCACCCCAATTACAAGCAATATAAACAGCATATATGGTTCATATTTGCCCTTTACCTTTGTTAGATTATGTTTATTAAAAAAAAGTGCGACTCATTTTTTTGTTTGTTTTGTAATAAAATGTAATTTTACAAAAAGAAAACCAATTATAGCCAAGATATGAGTGGAAAAAAGATGTTTATCTTCAAATTTACAAATGAAGCAAGGTTTTTCATAACAACTGATTTTTATTTCCTTGAATTTCATTCGAAATTGAACCCATTCAGTTCAATTTACACAATACAAGCTGAACACATACAGTAACCATGTCCGTCTATACAACACATCATCCCCATGCTCGTCTCCATTTTGGGACTGGCTGATGCTCCGTCTCATCCTCTTCTTCAAAGTCACTGTCAGACTCTGAATTTTCAGAAATGTGATCCTCACATTCTGAAACGTCTTCCTCTACATCATCAAAAGCTTCTCTCTCTTCCAAAATCATTTGCAAGTCCATCTGAGCAAAGAATCTTTTGGCCATCTTGATCAGTTGTGATAAAGAACCACACTGGAAAAGCTATATTTATTGTGTCCCACCCCCAATTTATGGGAACCTCTGTCTTGGTTCCCGTAAGACAGAGGGTAAAATGTGCAGGAATGTGAGAGCAGACAGGTGTTTGTGCTTGAATGGGAGGGGCAGAAACATAAAACTCTCACACACACAGACACTAACAGCAGACCCAGACAAGAGGAGGACAGAGTGAAGGTACGCACTTTTATTAGCCCTGGGTCCAGTGGACCCGAACATCCTGTATGTAATATAAACCTGTAGGGGGGGTGTACAGTGTGTGGTCATCGAAAATGTGTTCTAATATATGTTCTTCACAGAAAATGAGCCAAGGCCAGTGAGTCTGAAAAAATACTTAATTTTATCATTGTTCCTTTGATGAAAAAAAATGAAAACAGGTCCCACAGACCCGAACACCATACAAGGGTTAAATACTCTGCTTTATGATTCTGCTTTTGTTTTTGTAAATATCACGCCTGCTAATGAACACTCTTCCTGCATTTAGATCCGTCTACTGCTGTCTATCTTGTAGTGTCCTGATCCCCGGATCTTTAACCCAGCCACATATAAAAAGTTGTACTCCTCTGTGCTCTTCCGGGTTTTCATCTGTTTGTCCGTGTAGAACAATGTCTGCAGCACCAGGGTGTTTGAAATTTCAGGGAACTCAACGGGTGGATAATTTTCCAACTCATAGGAAAAATCCTTCTTTGTTAGCGGATCTATCCCATTGAGTGGTTTCTATATCCACGTCTTTTGAGTGTACGTCTTGGTTTTAATAACTTGCTTGTTTGCTGTACACAAACATGGCAAGAAGTTCTTGTGTTAATGGACCAGACTCCATTTTTGGATCATGAATCCTTTTTGATGGAGAATGCCCTGTATGCATACAGTTTTAAGTATAATACCTACAAGTAAAAACAGTCGGTTTTTAATTGCATTCATTTAATTCCTGGGCTCCCATCTGTAACAGAGAGTGATGTTGCATCCCATCCATTCATTATCTGTAGCTGCTTATCCTGTCCTACAGGGTCACAGGCAAGCTGGAGCATATCCCAGCTGACTATGGGCGAGAGGCAGGGTACACCCTGGACAAGTCGCCAGGTCATCACAGGGCTGACACATAGACACAGACAACCATTCACACTCACACCTACAGTCAATTTAGAGTCACCAGTTAACCTAACCTGCATGTCTTTGGACTGTGGGGGAAACCGGAGCACCTGGAGGAAACCCACACGGACACGGGGAGAACATGCAAACTCCGCACGGAAAGGCCCCCGTCAGACACGGGGCTTGAACCCGGACCTTCTTGCTGTGAGGCGACAGCGCTAACCACTACACCACCGTACCGCCCCCTGCAAATCAATACCAAGATGCCCTGTTGCATGCCATTAATAAACTTTACAGTAGATTATTAGATTGTAATAGAATAGATGAGGCAAAATACTTGGGGATCTGTTTTAATGGGCCCCGACTCGTTACAAGTATGAATAGGTGGGCCTTAAAGTAGAAAAGGTTGAGAACCCCTGCTGTAGTATACAGTTGTGCTTGAAAGTTTGTGAACCCTTTAGAATTTTCTATATTTCTGCATAAATATGACCTAAAACATCATCAGATTTTCACACAAGTCCTAAAAGTAGATAAAGAAAACCCAGTTAAATAAAAGAGACAAAAATATTATACTCACTCATTTATTCATTGAGGAAAATGATCCAATATTACATAATCTGTGAGTGGCAAAAGGATGTGAACCTTTGCTTTCAGTATCTGGTGTGACCCCCTTGTGCAGCAATAACTGCAACTAAACATTTCCAGGAACTGTTGATCAGTCCTGCACACCAGCTTGGAGGAATTTTAGCCCATTCCTCCGTACAGAACAGCTTCAACTCTGGGATGTTGGTGGGTTTCCTCACATGAACTGCTCGCTTCAGGTCCTTCCACAACATTTCGATTGGATTAAGGTCAGGACTTTGACTTGGCCATTCCAAAACATTAACTTTATTCTTCTTTAACCATTCTTTGGTAGAACGGCTTGTGTGCTTAGGGTCGTTGTCTTGCTGCATGACCCACCTTCTCTTGAGATTCAGTTCATGGACAGATGTCCTGACATTTTCCTTTAGAATTCGCTGGTATAATTCAGAATTCATTGTTCCATCAATCGTGGCAAGCCGTCCTGGCCCAGATGCAGCAAAACAGGCCCAAACCATGATACTACCACCGCCATGTTTCACAGATGGGATAAGGTTTTTATGCTGGAATGCAGTGTTTTCCTTTCTCCAAACATAATGCTTCTCATTTAAACCAAAAAGTTCTATTTTGGTCTCATCCATCCACAAAACATTTTTCCAATAGCCTTCTGGCTTGTCAAGTCAAGTCAAGTTTATTTGTATAGCACTTTTAACAGTAAACATTGCTGCAAAGCAACGTTACAGAATTTGAACGACTTAAAATATGAGCTAATTTTATCCCTAATCTATCCCCAATGAGCACGCCTGTGGCAATGGTGGCAAGGAAAAACTCCCTCAGACGACATGAGGAAGAAACCTCGAGAGGAACCAGACTCAAAAGGGAACCCATCCTCATCTGGGCAACAAGAGACAACATGACTATAACGTTAACATTCCTAACATAAAGTCAGCTTCGTTGATGCTATAAACCCCCCACCGACGGAAACCCGAGTGCAAAACTGTTAACATGAACCACAGTCCCAAAGTCAGCAAGTCAACTGCAGTCCCCAGCCACAAAAGCACCTCTGCAAGAGTCCAGAGTGTCCTCCAGGCGCGACCCCCAACTGTCCACATGGGGCCGCCCTCCACAGGAGCTTGTCCACGTGATCTTTAGCAAACTGCAGATGAGCAGCAATATTCTTTTTGGAGAGCAGTGGCTTTCTCCTTGCAATCCTGCCATGCACACCATTGTTGTTCAGTGTTCTCCTGATGGTGGACTCATGAATATTAACATTAGCCAATGTGAGAGAGGCCTTCAGTTGCTTAGAAGTTACCCTGGGGTCCTTTGTAACCTCACCGACTATTACATGCCTTGCTCTTGGAGTGATCTTTGTTGGTCGACCACTCCTGGGGAGGGTAACAGTGGTCTTGAATTTCCTCCATTTGTACATAATCTGTCTGACTATGGATTGATGGAGTCCAAACTCTTTAGAGATGGCTTTGTAACCTTTTCCAGCCTGATGAGCATCAACAACGCTTTTTCTGAGGTCCTCAGAAATCTCCTTTGTTCGTGCCATGATACACTTCCACAAACGTGTTGTGAAGATCAGACTTTGATAGATCCCTGTTCTTTAAATAAAACAGGGTGCCCACTCACACCTGATTGCCATCCCATTGATTGAAAACACCTGACTCTAATTTCACCTTCAAATTAACTGCTAATCCTAGAGGTTCACATACTTTTGCCACTCACAGATATGTAATATTGGATCAATTTCCTCAATAAATAAATTACCAAGTATAATATTTTTGTCTCATTTGTTTAACTGGGTTCTCTTTATCTACTTTTAGGACTTGTGTGAAAATCTGATGACGTTTGAGGTCATATTTATACAGAAATATAGAAAATTCTAAAGGGTTCACAAACTTTCAAGCACCACTGTAAGTATCCAAAAACATGCCCACAAATTAGCCTTAAGTTTTCTCTTTAAATATAATCTGTATTAATTTTATTCTTATGTCAAGATAGACTTGTGGTATTAGCATCATCATCATCTGATGATAAGACTTTATTTTGGATTGATATGTGTAGTTTTATAGTTTAGTCAAAATAGGTTTTGTAGTAGTAGGTGTACAGTATTTGAGATGTAAAAGTACAGTCATCTGTAGTGTTCACTTTTGTACGAGCACTGAAACCTGTTTTTTTCCCACTTTCTCTATCACTCATTAAATTTAAATGGTGAAACCTTCTTTCATAGGGATATGCCTGTCTACTTCTTTGTTTCCACACTGCTCACTTTCACTCATGCATTTATGGAACATTCTAGACTTGGGAATTAGGAAGACAGTCCGCAGGTTTGGGTTGGTTTGGTTTGGTTAGTGTTAGAGTGAAACCAGTGGTGAAACCAGTGCATTTGAATAAAATTAGCATATCTAGAAAATGACATGGGCTTCTTGTTTGTTCCTGTTTGGCTTGTTTGACATGCTGATCTCCAACAAGTGCTATACTTCACAACAGGTCAGTGCTAGTTAAAGTGAAATCTCTTACACACACACACACATACACACACTATCAAACTATTCTCATTTTCTGTTATCAAATTACAGAAGTCCCTCCTGAGTGAAAAGAGCTTGGTGTGCAGAGAAAACTATTTTTCAATTCTAGTGATTTGTCAGAGTTGAATTTCATTTTCAGTGCGATAAATTCTTTAAATGAGTACAAAACAAAACCCCCACGTTGAATTAATACTTACGGTACAGCATCGCATTAAACTCTAACTTTATGGATGCATACAGCATGCATTTGTAAAAATTTTGTTTCAAACATGTTCATATTATTCTATTGTGATTTTTTTAAATTGAACTATTTATTTTGCTATTTATTTATTAAGTATACATTATGTGATCTTTCGATCGTTTTGGATGTTGACAACTACAGTTCTCACAGTCGGATTCATAATTTTATTATTATTATTTTTATTATTATTATAGTAGTAGTGGTTGTATTTATAACATTAATATTCCATCATTATTCCTAAATAAATAAGCGGGGGGGTTAAAAAGCACTTTTAATATGATGAAAAATGTTTTGAGTGGGTGGAAAGGTATAAGGCTCTAAAGAGCTTCCCAGCTCTAAAGATAAAAATAAATAATTTTTATTCAAATAAAAATAGATAATTAAAAAAAGAGACTACGCACTCCATGTTTATCTCACATGTAATGTATGTCACATCAGTTGGAGTATTCAGGTGGATTTTTTTTTTCAGCCCGTCATCTATTTTCATCTACTGTATGTAAATGACTTCACAGAAACTCCAGCAGACACACACGCAGGGGATGGGACGTCTGCAGGGGCGGATACGTGTGTGCGTGTGCGTGTGTGTGTAGAGAGAAACAAAAGAGGATTGCCTGAGACCAGTGTGTACAAACATCTGCTCTGCACATTCAGCGCTCCTCAGACGTGTTGTGCCAAAAACAGGGCAAAAAAAAAAGTTGTCAGAAACCCAAGCGTTCTGGCTGATTGTTTACAGTCAGAAGCAGGAGCAGTGGCATTTAAGAAGTTCAAGGAAACGTACAAGGAGTGGATCTACAGTAGAGATGGAGTTGTTTTCAGCTGTGTGGCTTTGCCTTCACCTCGTTATAGCTGTTGAAGGTAAGCGGTTGGAGAGAGGCAAGTCTGTGTGTGTGTGTGTGTGTGTGTGTGTGTGTGTGTAAGACACTATAAACTTTTCCCAGCTGCAAGCCTGTTGGTCCTGTCCCTTCAGCAGGAGCAACGGGTTTTAGACAAATACAAATCTACTTCCACCTTTACTGCTTGAGTCAACACACAAATCCTGTGATATGAATTTGAGCGTTGTTTTAAATATCGCCTCGCACTGACATTACTGGAACACTGCAGGTGTTCAGAAGTGCTGAGGATTTTATCCTGAATTAGTACTCAGTGTTAATGCAGGACTGAGGATTTTCTGCTGTGGTCAGTGTAGGTCCCAAGTTGAATCGTGCTCCAGGGTTAAGTAGGCGTTGCATTCATGAAACATGGGATTACACCACATTAAGTGAAATGTTTTCTGAAATCATTTTTTAAAGGATTGTGTCATGCTGGAAAATTTGCCTGTTACACAAACAGTCCTTGAACTGAAAGTTGCTACATGAAGCAGGATTACACAACAGCCGGAGTTTGTGCAACCTTTCTGTTGTTGTTTTTTTTCCCTGTTTATGAATTTATTAATTTCTTATAATTTAGTTGCAAAAGTCACTGCAGTCCTGCTGTTGTATCCCCCCCCCCCCCCCCCCCCCAAATGTGTGAAATTTGCCTTCCTTATTGATCCTATAAGAGAAACAACACAACACAGCTGCTGTCAGTATAGGTACGAGCATGATTCTTGCTACAGCTTTGTGAAAGTGGATTTGACTTGTTTATTATCTTATAACTGTTCAGGTTCCACCCCTGAACATCTGGTAAATGATTTGAATCTTTTGCGCAGGCCCATTTAAATGAATCAACCTCGGTTTGCGTTTGATTCATTCGATTCACCACCATGAAGAAAAACACAGGAAACAGGACATTGTGTAATTTAAAGTATTTAGGAGACCTATTGTATGTATATAGAGAAAGACTTCAGAGGAAAATGTAGTTTAAAAAAAATCAGCCTATTTAAGAGTAATCATGGATGTAATCCAATATCAAGTGTATTATCTTTATTCGCATGTATTTACATGGCATTTTAACAAAACTTATATACGTGAGCATTTACATATTCCTTTGTGAATACAAAGTAATCAATGTAATTGAATAAAATGGTGATATTAATATTATTTACTTACTCCTCTTCGTCCCCTGTGGGACATAAGGCTTCAATGAGCTCTCTCCATCACATGCGGTCCTTGGCAGCATGTTGTGCTTCTCCCCACGACAGGTTCATCTTTTGAAGCTCCTGTACCACAGTTCTACATCAGGTGTTTTTAGGTCTTCCAGGTTTTCTTTTTCCAGGTGGTGTCCATCTTAAGGCAACTCTTGGGATTTGGTTTTGCTCCATCCTTAACACATGTCCAAGCCCTCTTAAGCATCTTAATGTAATGTCCTTGGTGATGCTTTGACTGCTGGTTTTCTTGTATAGTTGTTGGTTAGAAATTTTGTTGGGCCAAAAGATCTGGCAGGTTCATCTGAGGCATCTGATGTGGAAGACCTCAAGTCTCCTCATGTCTGTACTGACGACACGCCAACACTCTGAACCATACAGGAGGACAGACTTTACGTTGCTGTTGTACAGGAGCATCTTTGTTTTCAGGCTGTATTGTTTGGACCTCCAGATGGATCTACGTTGGGAGAAGGCACCCAGTGCCTTTCCCAGCCTTGCTCTAATGTCTTTATGGACAGCGCTGTCCTTGCTGATAAGGGTGCCAAGATAGGTGAAGTCCTCTACAAACTTGAGTGGTGCTCCATTCACCTGGATGGGTGCTGTAAGGGGTGGAGTTTATGCACATCACTTGGGTTTTGGAGGTGTTAATGTTAAGTCCAACCTGTCTGGCATATTTGTTGAGCCTGTCAGTTTTCGATTGCATGTTAGAGTGGTTTGTTGAAAGGAGAGCAAAGTCATCTGCAAAGTCAAGGTCTTCCAACTGAGAGGACAGGGTCGATTGGATGCCTCTGGGTTTGTCTGCTGTTGTGTTGGTTGTGATCCAGTCTATTGCAAGTAGGAAGAGGATGGGAGAGATGATGCGCCCCTGTCTCACTACAGACTGTACAGGAAAACACTCAGTGAGAGTGTTGCCCATAAGGACACTGCACTCAAATTTTCCATAGAAGATTTTTATGATTGTAATTATCTTAGGTGGAATTCCGTAGTACTGGAGTATCTTCCAAAGAGTGTTCCGATGGACACTGTCGAAGGCTTTCTTAAAATCAACAAAGTTGATGTGCAGGGGTGTATTCCACTCTAAGCACTGCTCTAGGATGTTTCACAGTGCAAAGATCTGGTTAGATTAGATTAGATTAGATTAGATTAGATTCACTTTATTGATCCCACTTCGGGGAAATTCATGTGTTACAATAGCAAGAAAATGTCATCCAGATAAATAAAAACTGAAATAAAAACTAGACAAACGAAAGATTAAATACAGAGGGCTATCTGCATTATCTACCTTGAAAAGTATAGAAATATTGCCTTATTGAGAGGCTCGGGAAAAAAATTGCACATTACAGGTAGACTTTGTGTGTAATATATATATATATATATATATATATATATATATATATATATATATATATATATATATATATATAAATAATACACACACACACACACATATATAAATAAAAGTATGTAAAAAATAATTTAAGACCTATATTATTGCACATAATAATTGCATCGATGAGGTAGAGGTAGTAGTGGTGAAGTAGTGCAAATAAAACTGACAAACAGGTTATTGGTGCTACATTACAAGTTGTGGGTGTTATACAGTCTGACAGCAGTAGGTATGAAATACCTCCGGTATCTCTCCTTCTTACACTGTGGGTGCACCAGTCTACTACTAAAAGAGCTGCTTAAAGCCCCCACAGCCTCATGTAGGGGGTGAGAGGGGTTATCCATGATTGATGTCAGCTTGGTTAACATCCTCCTCTCACCCACCTCCTCAATGGAGTCCAGAGGACAGTCCATACAACCTCTTCCTTTCCTGAAGCCTGCTTGTTCTTGTCTGAGCGTGGAGTCCATGACTGGCTCCATTCTGTTGAGAAGGACTCTGCAGAACACTTTGCTTGGGATGGACAGAATGCTGATTCCTCACCAGTTGTCAGTTTTTGGTGTTGCCTTTCTTTGGGATTTTGACTATGAGGCCTTTAGACCAGTCTTCGGGGATGGTGTCACTGTTCCAGATGTTTTGGAAGAGGTCAGTAAGGACCTTATGCCGCTTTTCCACTACAAACGCGGCTGAGCCGTGCCGTGCTGAGTCGAGCTGAGTCGAGCTGAGCGGGGCTGTTGGAGTTGCATTTCGACTACAACCGCGCTGAACCGTGCTGGCTGGAAGTGGGTGGACACATTGGGTGGAGTTAGCGAAAGTGGGTGGACGTCACGTGATGTCGTTAAGCAGCGCAAACAGTGACATCAGTGACAGTGGCGGAACAAGTCAGAGCCGGGCCGGGGGCGGGGCAAATGACCGGGCCCTTTATTAAAGCTTATCATAACATCATTTTAGGCTACAAAATGTCCGCAACTGCGGTGTTTACCAATTTCAACACTACCGGGTGCAACTATGTTATTTAGTACATCAAGTCCTTCAAACGAACATGTAACTCAGAAACAAAAAACATTAGGATACTGTACATGGCTCATAATAAAACATCAATAGCCTATACTGCGCACATTATTTGAAGGGCATACAAATGAGCGCTCAGAGGTTGCAACGGTGACAGGAAGAGTCATAAATAAAAGGAGGGCGGTGCAAACCTCACTGAATGCACTGTGTTTACCAATTTCAACACTACGGGGTGCAACTATGTTATTTTGTACATTAAGTCCTTCAAACGAACATGTAACTCAGAAACAAAAAAACATTAGGCGACATACTGTACATGGCTCATAATAAAACATCAATAGCCTACTGCGCGCATTATTTGAAGGGCATACGACGAGCCTTGCGCTCCGCGAACTCGTGCACGATGCTCTGTATGATCTTTTAAGCAGTAGTCTCACGACCCGGATAGTAAACAATAAACATGGAGGACATGGAGTCGTTAGTGTTGCTGGTCTTGGTGCTGTGGCTTGTTGTCACCGACAACGCCAACAGATACTGGCAAGAGCGTATAGATGAGGCGAGGCGCATAAGGCTTCAGAAATTCTCGTAATTCGTAATTATTCTTCTTCCGGGTTTGCGGTGTTTACAGATCCCAGCGCGCTCGCGGGGCGTGTGTGGGCATGTGAGGACACGCCTCCTCACCAATCAGTGCACAGGGGAGTGTCTGCTCACGCCCCCAGCCTCACTCGGCACGGCTTGGCTCGCTTCAGCCCCACTCCAAAACGGTGCGAGTTTTAGGGGCTAAGCAGGGCTGAAGCGAGCTGAGTCGTGCTGGTTTTTGGTAGTCGAAATGCGAGCCGTGTCGGGCTGAAGTGAGCTGAAGCGAGCTGAAGTGAGCTGAAAAAGGGTAGTGGAAAAGGGCCATTAGTTGATGTTAAAATGTCGGCCTTCAGCATCTCCGCATGGATTGCATCCAGGCCACATGCCTTGCCACTCTTTAGGGATAGGATGGCAGTTTTAACCTCAGAAAGGTCAGGGGGGCTGATGTTGATATCCAGAATGTAGTCTATTGTTATGATGTTAACAGGTTGTTCTGGTTCAGGGTGGTTGAGCACTTCCTGGAAATGTTGGACCCATCTGGCTGCTTGCTCCCGCTCTGATCCGCAAAAGTTGCCATTCTTATCCCTAATGTGGGTGCTTTGGCTTGTGTGGTTTCCACAGAGTGGTTTGGTGATCTTATATACAGTCCCCAGGTTCCCAAAGGCTGCAGCCTTCTCTGCTTCATTTGCCAGGCTTTCTGCAAAGGTCCTCTTGTCTCTCCTTGCACTCCTCTTCACCTCTTTGTCCTTGTTTTTATAGGCCAGCTTGGCTTTCTCAATAAGCCGTTTGGATTTGAGGTTCAGTAACCTTGCTTTTAGTTGTTTCCTCTCCTCAATTCTCTGCCAGGTGTTAGCTGATATCCATTCCTTGGTCCCTCTCTGTTTAAAGCCCAGCACCTTCTGTGCTGTTTCAAAGAATATGCTCTTGATGGTGTTCCATTTGTGATTTACTGTGGGCACTTCTTCTGTTGCAGAGGTAGCATCTAATGTGCTAAAGTGGTTTCTCAATTCCAACATAAATTCCTTGTTGGTCTTTGGATACTGGAGCTTTGCAATATCCAGCATCTTCTGCCACTGGTCTTGTGGCACCGACCTCTTCAATTTGAGCTTGATGGTGGCAACAAGCAAGTAGTGATTGCTGTAGACATCTGCGCCCCGGTATGCTCTCACATCTTGTAGTGACCTGCGCCACTTTCCATTAATTATGATGTGGTCAATCTGGTTGGTGGTTCTACCATCGGGTGACTTCCATGTGAGCTTGTGGACGTTCTTGTGTGGAAAAATAGTTCCACCAATGACCAGGTTGTTGTTCAGGCAGAAATCAACAAGGCGTTCACCATTGTTTCTTGTGCCATGCCCGTGTGTGCCCATTGCCTTCTCATAGTTGGAGTTGTCAGTTCCCACTTTGGCATTCATGTCACCAGTTATCAGGAGCATGTCGTGTTGGGGTACCTTATGCCCCTTTTCCACCAAATCAGTTCCAGGGCTGGTTCCGGACCAGTGCTTAGTTTGGAACTGGGTTTTCTGTTTCCACTGACAAAGAACTGGCTCTGGGGCCAGAAAAACCGGTTCCAGGCTAGCACCAGCTCTTTGCTGGGCCAGAGGAAAGAACTGCTTACGTCAGCAGGGGGGTGGAGTTATTAAGACCAACAACAATAGCAAGACCGCAAAAGCCGACATAACACCGGCTAACGTTAGCTCATAACAAAGGCTAACATAACCATCTCACATTCACTGTAAATAAGAGTCAAAACATTATTAGGTTATTACCTGTCTCCTAGAACGTAATCGCTGTCCACTCAAAATCTGTCGATCAACACAAACATAGTGGATCTGCCGTTTTCTGATCCCAATGAAGCACCATAAAGCCAGAAGCAGCAGCTGTACAAACGCGAAGTCATCCATTATTGTTGTTGTTGTTGCTGCTTCTTCTCCGTGTTGTTGTTGCTTCGATGTTCGCGCCAAGGTTTATGCAAATGCAGCGACGTAACTGACGTATACAGTGACATAATGACGTGGCTCCCCTTAGCACCCCAAGCTATGGAAAAGCAAACTGGTGCTCAGCTGGCTCGCAAGTTGAACGAGTTGTGAACCAGCACCAGCACTGGCCCCGAACCAGCCCTGGAACTGATATGGTGGAAAAGGGGTATTAGAGACTGCCACTTGGAGCTGCTCATACCAATCCTCTTTGTCCTCCTCCTAAGCCTCATTTGTTGGTGCGTAACACTGCAAGATGGTGAGTTTGCAGAACTTAGAGTTGAAATGCACTCTGATCAGCCTTTCACTTACTGGTTCCCACTCCAGCAAGGTTTTGGCTTTCTCTTTGGAGCTTATGATGGCTACTCCATGTGTATGGGCACTCTCATGGCCTGAGTGGAGGATGATGGATCCACTTGGCGTCCGTAGCCCTTCCAGTGACTTTCACTAATCCCCAGGATGTCCAAGTGGTATCTCTTCATTTCACTGAGGACTTGTGCTGTCTTGGAGGTCTCAAACACGGTTCGGACATTCCATGCTCCAAGGCGGATCTTGATCTTTGGCCCAAGCAGTCGCCCCATTGCACCCCTGACTTCCTTTCGGCTTTCATCAGGAGTGGTCATACTGCCACTCAAAGAGTGGCGGAGAACTGCTATGGGCCTGATGTCGATGGATTTGCTCATTTTAGTTTCTGTAACGGTAGCTTTTTTTTTTACAGGGTGGCGTTGTTAGCGCCACGCCCAACCCCCAACCTGGAGGGCCAGTGTGCTGTCTTTTGTCTGGTTACTCGCCTAAGACCAATCTGGTAAGGTTGGACTTGCTAGGAGCCAGAGGCTCCCCCCAGCATAGTTCTTAGGGTCTTTGAAGCGCGCAAGTCTCTCCACCACGGCAAGGTTACAGCACAAGGAGAAGGTGATATTAATATAAACTAGCTAAATGGTGACAGGAGCTATAAAAATATGCAAAGAGATGCATTTAAAATAATTTTAGAGATGAAAACACTCTGGGGAAAAAAAATACATAAACAAAAAAGTCTACCAAAACAATCAATGATTTCCTATGTATGAAATGATTCACTTGATTCATCTAAAGGGTTATTCTTGGGAATTGATTCATTCGCAAAACCACTGTCATGACTTCTATCGTTATTTCCATATCGCACTCCTGCTTGACCTCAGCAATAAAGTCAAAAGTCTAAATGTCAGATGTTCACACACTAATACTGGCATGTGTGAAGGATGGAAGCAGTGTATTGTCCTTAAAGTGCATATCACAGGTAAATTCAGGAGCAAGATCAATGTAATTCTCCTATTTTATATTAAACTTTGGTCAAATATCTGTCACATCTTGCATTTTGTGCAATTTTTTTTTACCTTGCGCAATACCAGAAAAATTCAGTTGAAATCAAGCCATTTGAGGCAAATTCATCCGCCTCTGAAAAAACTTGGCATTTGGATTTCCTGGCAAACATTGATTTCCGTGACGTCACATGCGGGACGCCTCCTTCTGAATCCTACGTCAGCGCTGGTTTGTTTATGAGAAACCAACCTGGTAGTTTTCTGCAAATTTCTTCAACGTTATCACGTAATTATTAAAATGGTTAACAGATGTATTGTAGGAGGGTGTAGCAACACCAATCATGATGGGATTAGTACTCACTGTTTTCCAAAAGACCGGACAACGAGAGAGATGGGAGCGCTTGGTCTACACAGGCTGTGCACTGAAACCATGCAAGCTCTCGCAGCCTGCTGGCGCTTCCGCAGATAACGTCACGAATCTGGCTCCAGACTCCCTTGGGATTTTTCCAGACGCGTTTTGTTATTTAATTTTTTCTACTGTAGACAGATGGCCTTGTGCAAAATTACCCTTCTGGATGAGTGCGTAAAGGGACATTCTTTCATATTAAAAAAAAACAAAACTAAATTGGTCCAGGATATGCACTTTAAGAAGATTTGGACTGAAGATAAAGGCAAATTGTGCATGCTGGTGTGAAGCTAATAAACAGCATGGGATTGATTGTGACCAAGTGCGGATATGGAGCTGAGAAACACAGCTGGGTATCTCCTCCGCCTCCAGCTGGGGTTTACTTATCCCAGTCAGCATGAGCTGACCTTCCAGAGTCCAGTAGGGACCTCTGAATAGACCATATTGATTTGTTCATTTCCTTAAACCAGATTGGAAGGCGTTATAGATCGGAGGACATGTAGAGCACCTGCTGAGTGTGGATTTGACTATGTTTTAAATGAACAAGGATACTGGTAGGTACGGTAGGGTTGCCAAGTTTCAGCAAGAGTTACAGCTCAAATACATGTCAAAAAGACCTGAAACTAACCCAACTATTCAGCCACTGGGAAGGGGAGCCTTGTGTTTCCACAGTGATTCATTTCTGATTTAGGGTAAAAGCAAGATTTATTTTTTTTTACCATCACAGTGTGATGACATAGCTCTCCTACTTACAGAAAACCCATTCTGATCTTCATCACTGTAATAACGATATAGTTCCCTCTACAACAGAAACAGTTCTTTATATTAGTGATACACTGCCTGCTCTTACAATTCCCCTTTGTTTGCCATCACCTATGTTTGGTTTCTACTGACCACAGCAGAAATCCTCACTTCTGCTGATTTACGGACACTAAATTACAGCCTACGCAAGATAAGATAAGATCAGCTAAGCTAAGCTAAGCTAACCTTTTATTATCCCACAAGGGAAAATTTACATTGTTACAGCAGCAAAACATAGAAAGAGGAAAAGATAAGGCAGTGAAGGAGTACTGCAAAAGTACTAAGTATACAAAAAAGGGGATATATATATATATATATATATATATATATATATATATATATATATATATATATATATATATACACACACACACACACACACACACACATATATATATATATATATATATATATATATATATATATATATATATATATATATATATATATAAATAAAAGAAATAAACTATAAATTTAAAGATAAAAATTAACAAATTTGCATAAATTAACAGGTTTGCAGATATACAGTTAACATAAGTGTATTACGCAGGTGGAATTGCACATGTAAGTATTGCACAGGTAGTATTACCCAGGTAGTATTGCACAAGTAAGTAGGTATATTGCACAAGAGCCATTTTAACAGTGTGTAGCTAGCAGTTCGCTGTAAAGTACTGATGCTGATAGTCAGTGAACACAGTATACGTTCAGAGGGGTCTCTATGGATGTAGAAGTGATCTGGACAGTATTGTGAGGAGTGTCTGGTGCTGTGCTTGGTGAGGTGCCGGTTGTACAGTCTCACAGCAGTAGGGAGGAAGGAGCTGCTATATCTCTACTTAACACACCGCAGATGGAGGAGCCGGTCACTGAAGGAGCTGCCCAGTGCTGCTACTGTCTCCTGCAGTGGATGGGAGGTGTTCGCCATTAAGGATGGCACCTTGGCCAACATCCTCCTCTCCCCCACTACGTCCACTGAGTCCAGTGCACAGTCCAGGACAGATCCTGCCTTCCTAATCATCTTGTTAAGTTTTTTCCTTTCCGCTATTGTGATACTGCTTCCCCAACAGACAACTCCATAGAATATGGCTGATGCCACCACAGAGTCATAAAAAGAGTTCAGAAGTGGACCCTGAACTCCAAAGGCCCTGAGCCTCCTCAGCAGGTGGAGTCTGCTCTGGCCTTTCTTGTACAGGGCGTGTGTGTGTGATCAGTCCAGTCCAGTTTATTGTTCAGATGAACACCCAGGTACTTGTAGCTCCTAATGATCTTAATGTCCTTTCTCTGAATGTTCACTGGGGTAGGTGAAGAGAACCTCATCCTGCGGAAATCCACCACCAGTTCCTTGGTTTTACTTGTACTGATCTGGATGGAGTTCCGTTGGCACCAGTCCACAAAGTTCCTTGTCAGTTCTCTGTACTCGCTATCATCGCCATCTAAGATATAGCTCACAATAGCAGAGTCATCAGAGAACTTCTGTAGATGACAGGTAGTTGAATCATATCTAAAGTCTGCAGTGTAAAGCTTGAACAGAAATGGGGCCAGGACTGTCCCCTGTGGAGCCCCTGTGCTGCAGAGAATGGTGTCTGACACAGTCCTTCAGTTTCACATACTGTGGTCTGTTTGTGAGATAGTCCATAGTCCATGAGGTAAGATGATGGTCCACCCCTGCGCTCAGAAACCTGCGCTCAGAAACATATCCTGTTTCTGGGTGTTGTTGTTCTTTTATTTCTAAAGTTTTGTCCTTTATATACATATGGCCAATTCCCACCAATCAGGCACGTCTCTCCTATCACATGACCGCTACTAACTAGGAAGGACAAACGTCATAATGTGCTTCCTTCCTTCCACGTGACACCAGCTGACCGCATCTTTTTGAACTGCTGCTCATGCAACATTAGGGGGCAGCATAACACATTTGGAGGAAAGTGGTATCCGCTCACTTCCATATTCCGTAATTGACAGGGGAGAGAAAGTATGCCACCCCTCCCTCCCTTGGCCACTTTTGCATCGATGGGATTCAAACTTGCAGTCTCCAGATTATACCCTTTTCTGTTGCACCATTTGGGAGCAATAAAGTGTTTAATGATAGGTGAAAGCAGAGGACCCCTCAAATGTTCCCATTGAGACCTTGTAAAGAGCCTGAAGTGTGTCCAAAGTGTGTATGTTTGTGTCTGTGTTGCCTTTGGGTTTATGGTAAACACTGAAACAATAGACATATAGATTGTAGTAGTGTACTTTCCATGGTTTTACAGTCAATAGATTTTACACACCGGCCATTAGGGCTGGGCAATATGGCCACATGATATCAATATCATGATAAATTGTAGCAATATACCATCTAAATCCCTACAACAGCCAACTATTTAAACACAAATTAAGTAATTCACTAATTGGTATGAAAACTAGTTGCTTGATTTTCATGTTATGTGCTCAGCTACGCACCAGTCTTGTTGGTACATTAGCAAATCAAGCGAACCGTAGTAGCTATGTACACTCAACAGAGGCACTAGAGATATCTGCTACTTCCTTCCAGGCTTTATTTCTTGTTGTCATGCCTCTGTACACATTTCAAGCTGATGTGTCAAACAGTAAATGGGAACGAACTGGAAGTAGGAACTAAACTTGTGAGTGGGGAATTGAAAAAACATGGGACTACATGCGCAAATGAAGGCACCATTCAAGCAAAATGTTTGGATTTGTCACTTTACGGTGTCATACCTGCATTTGCATGAATTGATGAAGTTTAAATGATGCTTTGTCACTTGTTGCTGTTACTGAAATCATGACGATGTGATGATGTGTAGTGTACATGCACGTACATAGAAAATGAATGGTTTCCTGTTGCTTGCGAGTTAGAGCATAGAGTAAGTGGTTAGAGTTTTTCGAAGAACACTACTACATTAGACTCCACTCTATTTTTCCATCTATTTTTCACTCTATGTTTCCATCAATGAAGAGTTATAACATCAACAAAACAGACTTCATGTTAAAACTGTTAAAAATGCTGTAATCACGTTGTCTATTATCACCCAAATGAGGATGGGTTCCCTTTTGAGTCTGGTTCCTCTCGAGGTTTCTTCCTCGTGTCGTCTGAGGGAGTTTTTCCTTGCCACTGTTCATTCGGGATAGATTAGGGATAAAATTAGCTCATGTTTTAATTCATTAAAATTCTGTAAAGCTGCTTTGCGACAATGTCTGTTGTTAAAAGCGCTATACAAATAAACTTGACTTGACTATTTACACTCAGCGCTGTGCATGACCAATCAACTGTTTTTGGCTTCTAGGCTTCGAGGCTTCTTTTCTCTGATTGGCTGAGATCACCAATAAAACAAATGTTGGGATCAGCTATTACTCATCACTGCCCGAGTTTATGCCCTGTCGTAATTTTCCATAAGGCACAAATCACATCAACAATTTTTTTTTTTTTCACAATGTGACACTATGTCACTCTAGGATGCGCTACTTTGGTACTGTCTAATGTTTACTGTTTTTAAACATTTCTGTAATATTTCAAATGTTTGTATGTTAAGTGTGTCCTTTGTTTTAAATGTTTTGTATGAGTGGAGATCACTTGGCTGCACACCAAATCTACCTTTGGGTACAAATAAAGTTATCTAAAAAAAAAAAAAATCACTGTTATGTGGTCACTGTAAATTGCCTTTCCTCATCATATCACTTTATGTTGTGTCTGACTCTCAGACCAGCATGAGGGAGTCTTCCTGAAATGATTCATGGTTAATACTTCAAGCAATCAAACCTTGCTTGCAATAAGCCATACAGTGTAATCAATGAATCAGGCTTCAGACTTGGACTGAGTGAGAAATGCAGCATGATCGTTAATAAGGACAGGCCGAGTGATATGAGGTCGCCAATAGCAGGATCTTTCCGCCAGCCAAAATAAAAGCATTAAAGTAATATGTGAAAGCTCTCCTGTGAGTGGAAATGAGCCTCCAGCAGGGAAAATAATGGCCACAGATTGGGAAGATCAGGAAAAAAGAGAATAATGGATTGGAACTGAATCAGATTTGACTCTATTGTCCATGTGAGAGACAGGAACAGGCACGGGGCCCGCGGCTACTTGCAATCACACAGCATGCACTTTTCCTATTGCTCTTCCTGATGGCCAGACACACACACACACACACACACACACACACACACACACACACCCTGACAACTAACTGCTTAGTTCAAAATCAGGTCAAAGCCTGTACATATGCTAAACAGTGTATGTTCTAATCCTGTACATATCTGCATATGGGAACAAGTTCAGGCGTCTCTTTGGATAAACAGCCGCAACAAACACTAACTGGGTTGCTCATTTATAAATATTACAAAGATGACATTTGCAACTGTACGTCTGCACCTGTTCATGAACATTCAGCTCATGGACCATCAGGTTATGCGTCTGTTTGTTGTCCATTGGTTGGAAACAAGACTCAAGGAGGATGCACTGCTTAGGAGTGGGTGAAATGACAACAAATATCATCACGAGATGATATACAATACATATCGGTATCGCAAAAAACAATATGTTTTGTAAAAACTCCAGTTAAACACAAGTGTTGCTTAAATAAATGAGAATTTTTTTTTACCAATTAAAGTATCACTGAATATATAATTTGTGAATGAGATTTTAACATCAACGCAGCGGCTTCCAATCAGAATGTGTAACTTATTTTTTTTTAAGTTATCGCAAAACTGATGATATCCCCGAAAAGGGTTTTATGACCAAATGTTTGTTGAATATTTATTGATAAATACTGCCAAGGAAATATTAGCAGAAGAAATGACATCAGTCACAGATGTAGTTTCAGTACAGTTTTGCCATGTAGCTTGTAATGCAGCTAGCTCAAGTTCGCAAAATTTTGTGATAATTTATTTGTTTAAAGTGTATCCTGTGAAAGTGTCAGCCTTTAATGCAAGATTAGCCAGTCCATTCTTTGAAGGTCTTTATTTCATTGGGCAACATTTTAACCAAAAAGGGATCATGACAGCGAGCAGACGAGCTATACAACTGTCAGACTGTTTTCCTGTTTTGATATGTTAGTTCATTCTGACCTTGCGATGAGCACCATATGATTATGGCTCACTATGACGCAGTTTGTAAATGTTCTCTTTGCCCAGAGTGCGATTAAGGGCTGCTGTATTTGTTGAAAGTTTTAGGGAACGCTGATCCAGTGAACAGAATAATGGGATTGTTGACATTAAGAAGAATGCAATGCTGCAAGTGCAAATGGATTTAAAGAAGCGTGGGGGGAAGGATCAAAACTCACAAAATGAGCCATTTAGTTAAGTTGCTTTTGCATTAAAAGAGAGAAGATTTATGGAATTTATGGAAGATCTGTTGTGTTGACATTAATGTGTATTAGTTTCCATAGAAACAGGTTGTTGTAATCTCCCAGGGGGGAGTAGCTTTTGTTTTATTAGGAGTGTTTTCTAAGGCAAGCAAAGACCAGAGCAGGAAGGAAGTCTCTGCCCCTCCAAATACCAGCACAACGTCTCTACCACTTACAAACATCCGGAACGTTCCTTCTATAGCCTGCGTTGCCCTCTGCTCTACTCTTCTCTTCTCTCTCTCTCCCTCTTTGTGCATCCGTCACTCAACTGGTATTCCTCTGTAGTTTATATCATATGCAGATGTTACACAGGACTTTTTCAGTGTTTCTCATGATCATATATGCACCCATGCAAAAACACACACACACACACTATGACAGCACCATAATAATGCTGCAGTCATACTTACTGAAAGTGTCATTGTTTGGGGACAGGGACGAATGTTAAACGAGTCACTGAATCGTCCTGGATTTCCCACACCACTTATTTTAACCTAGAAATACTCCTGAGCATAATGTAGCGAACTCTGAAACAGACCAAATGTGTAATTTTAAAGCCACTGGACTGTTGGGTGTGGTTGAATTCATGACTTATGAGTCAGTTATGCAAAAACACAGAGATATATGGTGATTACTGAATATACTCACATGGTGAAGTGGAGGGAAATATGTTTGGAAAAGGTTTTGTTAAAATTTGTATTATTCAAGACAAAAAGGGATATTTATAACCTACACTGACCAGTCTTTTGACTCTCAACTTCATAGCTTAAGCAAACTGAAACACAGACACACTCAGGACTAATAATGATGGACTGTGAAAATTCAATAAATAGTTCTTCCATACAGAAAAAAAAAAATCATCAATAGCAAATTCCTGTGATAGGACTAAAATGCTTGGGGATGTGCTGCTACAGGAAAACAATCAACATCAGGGTGGTAACAGTTACTCAACTTCCCCTTACACATTTCCAGTAGCGCTGATGAACATTAACCTCCTAGGGCTTAGCGGTCACATGCGTGGACAGCACTTTATGGAAATTCGGAACAAGAATCCACATATGTGGACATACTTTTTCTCTAAAAGTACATCTTATCAAAAGATGATGCTTAGTTTTTATTCTAATCAGGTTCTAATAAGCCCAAATAGCAAAGAGAAATAAAAAATGCATGTAAAAAAACAGCTTGGGCCTTAGGAGGTTAAAAGTTTACAAAACAAATTTTGATCTTTGTAGCAGATTCTTCGACAGTATAAGTTGCAGAAGACTTCAGTTATTCCTGTAGCTCCAAAAAGTTCACTTATACTTGTCATGTAGCTTGGAGTACAGCGAGCTAGCCAGAGTGCCAGCTTGGTACACAGTATGAGTTCTAAGCACATGGCCAGTGCTCAGACTTCTGCAAATATAAATTCAGCCTTTACACTTTTGACAGGGCCAGCAATTTCTGGTGCAGCATTGTGTGTGTGTGTGTGTGTGTGTGTGTGTGTGTGTGTGTGTGTGTGTGTGTGTGTGCTTGTGGAGTAATTGAGTGCTGCTCACCAAATCTTGTGAAACTTATAGGAGGAACCTTGGAGATTTAAAGCGCTTGAAAGTTACAACTGCAGCAAATAAATAAATAAATTTATGAGAGAGAGAGAGAGAGAGAGAGAGAGAGAGAGAGAGAGAAACAAATAGCTGGATAAAGAAGACGAGGAGAGTTTTGCTGACTTGGCTAGTATAGTTTTATAATGCCTGAAATAGGAGCTAGCAGGAATAATAGTAGAAGTAATCAGTAGCGGCTGGTGATAATATTTTTTATTTATTTATTTATTTTTTGGGGGGAAGGGGTACAGTGCATAATATACTAATCACTAATATATCACTATTAAAAAAAACATTTTATTAACAGTACTTTTTTCCCCTTATACTTACTTTTTATTTTGGAATAATGATTAAATATTAGGGCGGCACGGTGGTGTAGTGGTTAGCGCTGTCGCCTCACAGCAAGAAGGTCCGGGTTCGAGCCCCGTGGCCGGCGAGGGCCTTTCTGTGCGGAGTTTGCATGTTCTCCCCGTGTCCACGTGGGTTTCCTCCGGGTGCTCCGGTTTCCCCCACAGTCCAAAGACATGCAGGTTAGGTTAACTGGCAACTCTAAATTGACCATAGGTGTGAATGTGAGTGTGGATGGTTGTCTGTGTCTATGTGTCGGCCCTGTGATGACCTGGTGACTTGTCCAGGGTGTACCCTGCCTTTCGCTCGTAGTCAGCTGGGATAGGCTCCAGCTTGCCTGCGACCCACACAGAGACACACAACCATTCACACTCACGTTCACACCTACGGTCAATTTAGAGCCACCAATTAGCCTAACCTGCATGTCTTTGGGGGAAACTGGAGCACCCGGAAGAAACCCACACAGATACGGGGAGAACATACAAGCTCCACAAAGAAAGGCCCTCATCGGCCGCTGGGCTCGAACACAGAACCTTCTTGTTGTGAGGCGATAGTGCTAACCACTACATGACCGTGCCGTCCTCACTCCTACTACAATAACAATAATAATAAAAACAAGTGTTGCCAGGCCAAACAAACCTCACCCGGTAGCACTTATGATGAATATGAAGGAAGATATCGCAAAAAAAAAAAAAGTACCCTATGGGTCCATGTGGCTACTGCTTATAAATAAAATAGTTTTCTGATACCGTGTCCATACAGTAAATATAGCATATATATTTACTCTATGAGGCAGCAGCCACAAAAATGAAGCGTAATCCAAAAATGAACAATTTAAAAATCACAGAAGTAAAATATACCAAGTGTCTGTACTTTATATTATTCTACTCTTACGGTACCTCTTACAGTTTTCAAAGCTGAAACCTTTTGAACCGAGACTGATATACACATGCTATCACCATGACCCAACCTCTTATTTCCAGGAAATGGCCCGGCGCTAGAGCTCAGTGGAATGCACTTTCCCTCTGTAATAAGCATAAACATGTCGGAAAGTGATTTCTTTAGTCTCGTCCATTTATTTCGAATGGTGAACTGAATTGTATACGCTCACAGGCCATTTTAATCGGAACACGTGTGCAGTGCGCGACTGTTACACTCTTACAGCATGATGACATAGTGGCTAGCACCTCTGTATGAGGCAGTAGACACAACAAAAACGATTTTGAGATTTTTGGTGACCTTGACCGGATGACCCTCAAAAGGCTGGAGGTTCTATTTGAGAATGATGCCCATCAATCTAGAACCGGTTCTGTTCATAACTTTTATGGACAGAATTTCTAGGTGCAGCCAAGGGGCAGAGGGTGTCCGGTTTGATGGCAGCAGGATCACGTCTCTGCTTTTTGTGGATGATGTGGTCCTGTTGGCTTCATCAATCTGTGACTTACAGCATGAGCTGGGACGGTTTGCAGCCGAGTGCGAAGCAGCTGGGATGAGGATCGGCACCTCCAAGTTCGTGGCCATGACGCTCAGCCGGAAACGGGTGGAGTGCCTACTCCGGGTCAGGGGGGAGTTGCTACCTAAAGTGGAGGAGTTTAAGTATCTCGGGGTTTTGTTCACGAGTGAGGGTAAAGGGGAGCGGGAGTTGGACAGACAGATCGGGGTAGCGTCAGCAGTGATACCGACGCTAAACTGGTCTGTTGTGGTAAAGAGAGAGCTGAGCCAAAAGGCAAAACTCTCAATTTACTGGTCCATCTACGTTCCCACTCTCACCTATGGTCACGAGCTATGGGTAGTGACCAAAAGAATGAGCTCGCGAATACAAGCAGTAAAAATGAGTTTTCTCCACAGGGTGGCTGGGCTCTCCCTTAGAGACAGGGCGAGAAGCTTGGTCATTTGGGAGACCTACTCAGAGTAGAACTGCTGCTCCTTCACATCGAAAGGAGTCAGTTGAGGTGGTTCGGGCACCTTGTTAGGATGCCCCCTGGATGCCTCCCAAGGAAGGTTTTCTGGGCATGCCCCACCGGGAGGAGACCCCAGGGCAGACCCAGGACAAGCTGGAGAGATTACATCTCTTGGCTGGCCTGGGAACGCCTCGGTATTCCCCCGGAAGAGCTGGTGGAGGTGGCTGGGGAGAGAGAAGTCTGGGCTGCTCTGCTTAGGCTGCTACCCCCGCAACTCGGATCCGGATAAACGGTAGAAGATGGATGGATGGGCCTATCTATCCTGAAAGTTTCATGAAGATTGATCCAGCTGTTTTCCCATAATATTGTTAACAAACAAACAAACAAACAAACAAACAAACAAACAAACAAACAAACCTGACTGAAAACAATACCCCGCCCCCTCATGGACTCCGTCCCAGGCGAGGTAATAATAATAATCACTAATATATCATTTAAAAAAGTTATACACACACAAAAAAAAAAAAAACACTAAACAACTCAGGTTTTTGTCATCTGTCATCCTTTTGTGTAATTTGTACTTTGATTTGACACCGTGTGCTCTATCAACTTTCAGTTTCTCCTTCAAACATATTTCAGTGGAAAAATAATGATAGAGTAAATAATCCACATCCTTCATGTTTATTACACCTGCGACTGAATCCGTAGCATGCCAACTGGTGACGTATTACAGAAACATCAGCAAAACGGGCCAATATTAGCCCATTGAAGCTCAAAACTAGGTGAGCGTGTCACGCAGCGTAGTCACGGGACACGACAGCCGCTGATTGGCTGCATGACCTTCCAGCACTGGGCTCATTTCAGTAAGCCCATAGCCTTGCTTCATATCATTGTGTGTTTTTTGTATGATCGCTAGTGGTGCTGTTACACTCGGTTTACAAAACAAAAACAAAAAATAATCCTCTTTAAAAAAAATTTGTTCACCACAGATAAGATGATGTGGGCACCCAAAATATGAAACCTCATACTGATTTTTCTTTTACCTTTCAAAGACGGGGGGCTTAGCTCTGCAAGCCCATTGATACGAGCTGCTCCTGGTAATGATATGAAAACAACAACAACATCTTTCCACTGTTTTACAGTGGTCACATAGTTCATGAATGACAAATTAAGAATGGAGTCATAAAGTAAATGATAGTGCAGGTAGAAAGTTCAAAGAAAAGTGTTAAGTATTATAAAATATATATTTATATATGAGTAAAACATGGGACGTTTAAAAAAAAAAAAAACATAGCGAGAGGTAAACATATTGCCAAGCTTCTCTTTGCTACATAAAAAGAGAATGTTGCTTTATTTTATACTTTTCATATGTTTTATCCTTTTGGGTGTCACTAAACCAGCGAGCGTCATGTTTTGAAAAACTTTCCTCTCTCCATTTATGATCAAGTAAGCATTCTGAAATTTTACTATCGCAAAGCATTTTTATTTTTCATGAAAATCTAACACATGAAATAACAG
Source organism: Neoarius graeffei (assembly GCF_027579695.1). Classification (NCBI taxonomy): domain Eukaryota; kingdom Metazoa; phylum Chordata; class Actinopteri; order Siluriformes; family Ariidae; genus Neoarius; species Neoarius graeffei. Next base: position 13,366,825 of record NC_083575.1, on the reverse strand, counting down.
GCGGGGGAAATCACGTTTTAATTTTTTTTTTCTTCTTGACTGAGTCAAGTCAATAACGGTGTGACATTTTGACATTTTAAATTGAAATGCCAGCTCAGCATCTTCACACATACTGGCACAGGAGGAATGAATCATAGCTTAGCAAATGAGCTGGAGCTGAGTGATGACTGTAGGCTGTGTGCTCTTTCAGTATGCTTCAGTCCTGCACACATACAACACCTGCACACCTACACTGCTCAGGAAATAACCACAAACACTCATGTCTCAACATTTGTATATACATGAAGCTGTGCTCAAGCAACCACAGCAAGTCATTTAAATCACCGTGTGCTGTGCATTACTGAGCAACGTTCTGTCCTTTTGACTCTGATCTTCTCTTCAGGTTTTAGAGAAATGCAATTGTGGAATGTCTCATCTCATCTCATTATCTCTAGCCGCTTTATCCTGTTCTACAGGGTCGCAGGCAAGCTGGAGCCTATCCCAGCTGACTACTGGCGAAAGGCGGGGTACACCCTGGACAAGTCGCCAGGTCATCACAGGGCTGACACATAGACACAGACAACCATTCACACCCACATTCACACCTATGGTTAATTTAGAGTCACCAGTTAACCTAACCTGCATGTCTTTGGACTGTGGGGGAAACCGGAGCACCCGGAGGAAACCCACGCGGACACGGGGAGAACATGCAAACTCCGCACAGAAAGGCCCTCGCCGGCCACGGGGCTCGAACCCGGACTTTCTTGCTGTGAGGCGACAGCACTAACCACTACACCACCATGCCGGCCGGTTATCATTTATATTACAGCTTATTAACAGGGAATTGAAGAGGACAGGAAAGGTTTATTGAGTATTTATAGAAGGAGTCTCCTGTATCAGGGCTCTGTAACAGTCAGAGGTAAAGCTATGATTTTAAATTTAAATAAGTAACAGAGCCAAAAGTTTTCAGGGTAGGCATAGCGTTAATTATCTGCATTAATAAATATATCAGTAGCATGATGTAAGATTGAAGTCATGTGACTAAAATAAGATGAGAAGATAATCCATCCATCTGTTATCCATAAACGCTTATCCTGTGCAGGGTCGCGGGCAAGCTGGAGCCTATCCCAGCTGACTATGGGTGAAAGGTGGGGTACACCCTGGACAAGTCGCTGACGCATACAGTAGAGACAAACAACCATTCACACTCACATTCAAACCTACGGTCAATTTAGAGCCACCAATTAGCCTAACCTGCATGTCTTTGGACTGTGGGGGAAACCGGAGCACCCGGAGGAAACCCACGCAGAGAACATGCAAACTCCACACAGAAAGGCCCCCATCAGCTACTGGGCTTGAACCCAGAACCTTCTTGCTGTGAGGTGACAGTGCTAACCACTACACCACCGTGCCGCCCCTGAGAAGATAATGATGCTCTAAAATGCTACTGCCTCATGTAAACTAAGGGGTTTCTTTCATCAAGTTTGTTTTTCAAAATATCTCAAAAGGTTATCAAGGTTTTTGTCATCGGAGTTGTTTCGTAACAACTGAAGAGAAATATTTTTTTAAAGCAAAGTTGTAAATAGTTAATTATTGTTTCTTTTTTGTCTTTCCATCTATAGCTAACAGTGAATCCCGCACCAACCCGCTCAGTGTCTCAGTGCCCTACACCTCCTACATGTGCCCGGAAGGTGCCAATGTCACGATGGTGTGTGAACAGTCCGGCGCTCTGGAGCATTCAAATGACCGATTGCAGCACGTCTGGCTCTTCACACCGCACATGGACCAGCGGTGTCACGAGCGCCTGCATTCGCAACCCAGCAACCCTGTAGTGTACAATGCCCAGGCCAAGTCTTTCAGTGTCACCCTGCTGGGTGTGACATACGCCAATCAAGGACGCTACTGCTGCCTCGCACTGGACATACTGCAGGAAGGCAAGCACAAGCCGAGCGTGCAGCAGCGGGCATTCAGCCACGTGATGCTCACCGTCACGCCACGTAAGACAAACTATTACCTAGTGTTTAAGAACACATTACTTACAGCTTAGAAATGTCCTCTGACTGTATATAATTAAACATCCTATTCTTTTTTTCCTCGATTGCTGCAATGGCAACTGTGAACACATGTATATGTCTTGTTCTGTCTGATGAAATGAAGCAGCACGTACTGTTAAATACACAGCAATCTGCTGGGGTGATGCAACACCAAGACGAGTTACTGTTACCACCCTGAAGTTGATTATTTTCCTATAACCGCATGTTCCGAAGTGTTTTACTCTTCCTACACCACAGCAATTTGGCAATTTTTTTTTTTTTTATGAATTAAAGAAAATGTCATTGCTTTTATCCATTTGAGTTCCAACCAACACTCCTGTCAGAGGTGCTGTGATTGAAAATTAATCATCACCTTCTCTTCTGACCAATCAGATTTGAAAAGTAAACAGTACTGTGATATAATGCAGTTAGTTATATACCGTAATGATGCTTCGACTTATTGTAATATTTTATGAATGAAAAACTGTTTCTTGCTTTTTTTTGAGTCTATGATCACGACAGTATTTATATTATTGCCAATTTAATTTGTGTCTAGTTTAAATAAAATTCGCTATCCATATGTCATTCCGCAGGTCGCAACAACAGTCTGAAGTGCACAGAGCTGTTGGCGCCACTTCCCCAAGGTATACTGATGCTAACTATAGCTGTAGCATCACTTTAGGACTACACTGTTTTTTTTAATAATTTGAAATGTATTTGAGGATAATTTTGATAAATCGAGACCACTGACTGTCTCTATGATGTTGCATGTTCGGCTTCCTATTTTCAAAGCACAAATTCACACACATTGCTTGACTATTCTGTTCATTCGATTCTCTAGGGACGGTGGCTGCAGGTCTGGCTACTGCGGCATGCATTATGGGTATTTTGTGTCTGCCTGTCTTACTGGTCCTGGTGTACCGCCAAAGACAAAGAACTCACAGCAGCCGACGTGAGTATACACACACACTGCTAGTCAAAACAGCTTATTACTGGCTGATTGCAGTAGTGAGGTCACTGAATCCATAACTCATAACAAGCCAGATGAATGAATCAGTGTCTGGTGTCAGTCATGACAATATGCTTTGTGTGTACAGAAACTGTGTCTGTTACAATTTCATTTTTAATAGTGAGTGAATCCTTTAGCCCTTACTACAAGTGGCTTGAAAGCTTGGTGTGCATGTTTAACTTCACGTCCTACACAACGCTGCATTACAGGAAGTCATAGTCAATGATATTCTATTTCCTGTCACACAATGACCAGTTTTCCCCTTCCTGCTTCTCACAGGTGCACACGAGCTAGTTCGCATGGACAGGTGAGTTCCCACACCATCACTAAATCAGCTGCTGTGGCACAATTGTTTGACTAAAAATGAAATGGACACGTTTTGCCTTCATCCCCAAATATAAATGAAGACATTCTTGGTGTGTGAAATTCACTTTTTTTTGGCAAATGCCATAAACGAGCAAAGGCAGCAACATATCGAACAATTATGGGAAGCTTATTGTCTGCAATATCACACTATGCAATCAGTGCGTAAATCACCACACACCTACCTCAAACCGCACTGAGTTAAGTGATCGCAGACATTTTTATGTGGTTTCTGAAACAGTACGTAATGGAAAAAAGCATGCTTGGGCCGGGTGATCATGAGAATCATGAAATATTCCCAGGAGTCATGTCCAGATTTGGGCCAAGTATCTATTAACCTCACTGAACACTCTCTGTTCTATCTGGATGTGCTGCTTCTTAAAATTAGCTGCTTTCACATTGACTGGATGGGACTAAACCCTAATTCTGTGTGTACAAACAATCTGCTTACATCTGTTGAGTATGTTTGCAAGAACCCAGTTGCCTTCTAAGCTACCAGTGAAGACATCAAAAAACATTTCATCCAGTGGCTACCTGTTCATGATTACATTTATGGTAGGCACCTTTTTCCAAAGTGATTTACAGTTAGCAGCTTAGTGGGAAGGGGATTCGAGTTCTTAATCTTCTCATCAAGTGTTCAGTAGTCCAAAGCTCAAACCACAGAGCTACCGCTTTCCCTTTTCCATCCATTCATCTTATCTGAAGTTGGGTCACGGTGGCAGTAGGCTAAGCAGGGTATTCCAGGCATCCCTCTCTCCAGCAGTGCTTTCCAGTTTCTCCTGGGGGATCCCAAGACGCTCCCAGGCCAGATGAGATATGTAATCTCTCCAGCGTGTTCTGGGTCTACCCTGAGGTCTCCTCCCAGTTGGATGTGCCCGGAAAACCTCCAGAGGAAGGCGCCCAGGAGGCATCCTAATCAAATTGCTCGAACCACCTCAGCTGACTCCTTTCGACATGAAGGAGCAGCGGCTCTACTCCAAGATCCCTCCGGATGTCTGAGCTCCTCACCCTATCTCTAAGGGTGAGCCCAGCCACCCTACGGAGAGAGCTCATTTCAGCCGCCTGCATCTGCAATCTCATCCTTTCGGTCACTACCCAAAGCTCATGACCATAGTTGAGGGTTGGAGTGTAGATTGACTGGTAAATCGAAAGCTTTGCCTTCCGGCTCAGCTCCCTCTTCACTACGACGGACTGGTACAACGCCCGCATTACTGCTGACACCGCCCCAATCTGCCTGTCCATCTCACGCTCCATTTTAGCTTTACCTTTTTCTGCAACAAATTCTATAGTGTCAGCATCCATACTTTGATTTAATAAACCATGCTTTTTGGCAATTAGGTAAAAAAAAAACACCAATACCAACTGAGTTGTTCAGTAATCTCAGACATTTTTATGTGGCTTCTGACACACTACGTGACGGAAAGCATGTTTGGGGCAGGTGCTCATAGGAGTCATGAAATAGTTCCAGGAATAATGGGATTTGCATGGACCTGGAGCTACATTTGGCCCTACTCTGGTGCAATGATCATTTGGGATTGTGATCTAAACAAAGACAAAGAAATGTTGCAAAAGAATGAACAATATGGCAATATGAATGTCGCAGCAGCCATCAGGAAACCGGAATCACTTCCTTTCATAGCACATACTGTAGTTTGGTGACACCCTGAACCAACATCAGCCTGCGGGTTTAAAACCATCACTGGAGGGGCAAATGGTGTTACTGAACCAAACAATTCAGTTGAAGTGTTTTTGGTGATTTAGGCATGTGATAATGCTAAACAGGAAGTTATAAGCTTTCCTTACATGTTTGCTACATTAATCCCCATTTGTAGCTCCATTAAAGAATCTTCAGACACCAAGCACTTCCTGGCTACATTTGCAACAAGAAGGGCACTTGGTAGAGTGTATACCTCCGCCCAGCCACATATTATCAACATGAAAATCAAACTCACTTGCGCCTAGGATAATACTAAAGCTGGACGCCAAATTTCATCCAAATTTGTTCATTACTTTTTGAGTTACCGTACATTGGGAAAAAGGGAAAAAATCCTGGATCCAACATTTATAACTGGATTCGTAGCAAAATCTAACCAATTGTTCCTTGTCCCATACCTCACATTTCCTCAAAATTTCATCCAAATTCGTTCACTACTTTTTGAGTTACGCTGGGAAACAGATGAACAAAAGGTGGCGGAGGTAATAATGGGACAACTGTGTCAATAAAATATTTTATCGATGATGTAATTGTCCTTTAAGTGTTACGTTATTCTGCTTCTTTCTCCAGTGAAGCCCAAGGCCATGAGAACCCCGTGTACATGGGATCTCCGCAGCCTCCATCTCGCACCGTGGCTCAGATTCTGACGCGGCAGACGTCTGAAACAGGACGCCACCTTCTGTCCGACCCTGGCACCCCCTTTAGCCCAAACCCACAGGGAGACGTGTTTTTCCCTGCGCACGGTAAGAGTCAAGACATCCACGCTCCTTTAGAAATGTTTTTCTTCACTCAGCTAGATTATCTTCCTGCAAAGATCATGTTAATAAGCAGCCATTTGAACAAACATGGTGGTAAAAACAAGATAAACCATTCTACACCTCCTTCCTTTTACGAGAGACAAAGCAAACACTTATTACACATCTCCCTTTTGTATTTAGATGTATTCATTTCTGCACAAGGGCAGAGACCACACACACACACCTTCCTCTGTACACAGTGTAAACATGTCTGCTAACACACCTGCTCATTTACGTACTCAGTAAAAGAGTCAAAACACACAGTTTTATTATGTTGCCCAAAAGACACATCAAATTCATTTAAAGATTGCTTTCATATTTGAGTTTCCTTGGCCACAGACAAAGCGAACATCAGTAGCATGGCCACATTTTACAACACTCTCAGATCAAATCCCAAATGGCTGCTTATCCTCTGTGTGTGTGAGACGGTCTGAGAAATCAGATACAGTACAACACTGATATCGTAAAGTCCTTGGGATATTGGAAAAAACTTTGATATCAGAACTTTATGATAAGCCTAAAGTCACTTTTTAATAGAGAGCAAAGAAACACACTTTCAAATTCAATCTTTATTTGCAAACACATAACACATACATGCATTATATTTAATAGTAACAGCAATACATCAGAAGAAATCTTTGATTGTGGTTTGTTTGACACTGATCACATGGTGATTGACATCAAGATCATTTTCAATAGCTAACAAATCCTTCAAATATTCCTGCATCTTGGGAAGGGGTCGTCCAGGGAGGGCCACCATGTACCTTCGAAGTTGATTGAGACCTGCCATGGCACTGGCATATGATGGCTTGTCAGAGTCGTCAGATGTTCTCATTCTCATCTCATTATCTCTAGCCGCTTTATCCTTCTACAGGGTCGCAGGCAAGCTGGAGCCTATCCCAGCTGACTATGGGCGAAAGGCGGGGTACACCCTGGACAAGTCACCAGGTCATCACAGGGCTGACACATAGACACAGACAACCATTCACACTCACATTCACACCTGCGGTCAATTTAGAGTCACCAGTTAGCCTAACCTGCATGTCTTTGGACTGTGGGGGAAACCGGAGCACCCGGAGGAAACCCACGCGGACAACATGCAAACTCCACATAGAAAGGCCCTCGCCGGCCCCGGGGCTCGAACCCAGGACCTTCTTGCTGTGAGGCGACAGCGCTAACCACTACACCACCGTGCCGCCTCGTCAGATGTTTCTTCAGATATTTCTTAACTACTGATCAGATCAGCTCAAGCCCAGCAAGATCCTCAAGTGCAATTGATAATTACTCACTGCAGCCTGACACTCATTAAAAAGCTTAACACAAACAATGGTCAAGTGCAATCAGTAATTACTTAACAATCACTCCAGGCTAATGAAGTAATGGGCTGAGGAGACACAGTGAGTTAGGACACTCTGAGTTAAGATAACTTTGCAGGCTTCTGGGGTGCTTGACAGGAAAACTTTATGATAAGTGTAATTTATGGCCCCTGGGGACATCAAAATGACTTTACATTATACCTAAAATTTATGATAAGCAAGTTTATGATAAGCCAAAAGTTTTATATCATATTTAATGGACTTTATGCCGGGAAATGAAAATCACTTTACATTATCCATAACTTTACAATATCAGTGTTTACGATATCTGTGCTGTACTGTATATCACCGTGACTGAATTGCAACAAACAGGAAAAAAGATGGAAAATACAGGTCTTTCTGCCGATAACAATGCTAAGAAATAATTCATATATTTCACCAAAACAAGGTAGAAATGTTTTTCTTCACCTATTAATCTCAGTTAGATTATCCTCCTGCAAAGATCGTGTTAATAAGCAGCCATTTGAACAAATGTGGTGGTAAAAACAGCCAAATGAAGTGAATATCTGATAGCTATAGAGCATACAGTACTGTCGAGAAACTGATATCAGATTAGTTTTTGATCAGTTTACAGTAATCTGTAATCAGCTGTCAAAATGTCACACCACAGTTGGAATTAAACCTTTAAATGAGATGAAATTTTCCTTATTTTGCATTTTTGGTGCTATATAGGTTGTTAAAATGCTAGAAATATACTTCTGGTTGAGACATACAAACGGGAAACATATTTTCAGCACTATATTTAGTAGAATATGTGTCAGTTTCACCATGGTGAGGGTTTACGCACAGCACCACACGAACATGCTCAATAAAAAGGGGATAACAATGACTCAGTGCTGTAGTTGTGCGCGATTTGACCTTTAGAGCTCTTGACAAGAATCACCTGGAGGAAAAGCACGAAACACTTTCGAATAAGCGCCAGCTTGAAATGGACTACTTACACATGATCAAACTTTCAGGACTTTGTTCTTTCTACTCAGGAAATTGGTTAACGATTAAACAAAAATAGAACGTGATCGTAAACATTCAAATGTAGATGTGTGAGTGAATTTGAATATGCAAATATGATGAAAATTCAAATAGAATCTCATTTCATCTCATCTCATTATCTCTAGCCGCTTTATCCTGTTCTACAGGGTCGCAGGCAAGCTGGAGCCTATCCCAGCTGACTACGGGCGAAAGGCGGGGTACACCCTGGACAAGTCGCCAGGTCATCACAGGGCTGACACATAGACACAGACAACCATTCACACTTACGGTCAATTTAGAGTCACCAGTTAACCTAACCTGCATGTCTTTGGACTGTGGGGGAAACCGGAGCACCCAGAGGAAACCCACACGGACACGGGAAGAACATGCAAACTCCACACAGAAAGGCCCTTGCTGGCCACGGGGCTCGAACCCAGACCTTCTTGTTGTGAGGCGACAGCGCTAACCACTACACCACCGTGCCACCCCAAATAGAATCTGAACAGTGAAATTCGTTCTTAACACCCACCACCACCACCACCACACACACACACACAGCTGTAAGTATTTCTCCCTGAGAATTGCTTGCAGCTTGTTCCTGTTTATAGTCTGGAGTCTGTCACTACAAGGTGAGAAACATCTGGAAACAGGGAAGAGATATCTCTCTCTCTCTCTCTCTCTCTCTCTCACACACACACACACACGCGCTTACCAGAGGATTACAAGTGTTAATGACCACAAGCTCAGTTCCAACAGTTCAGTTCCCAAGACACTGATTGGACTCTGCCTCACTAGTAAACCTCACGTCCATTTAAGGAAACCCTCTTCATTGTTCTCTAGATTAGCGCTTAAAGGTCATGAAAGTTCCTCTTCAAAGCTAACTGTTAGGAAGCAAAGTTAATTTATACACTACACTTTGTTTGCACTGTACACTCATCCACTTTGAAACTGTAGATATTACATTTTGACTTGAAAAGTTCGTTCGCATTTGTTTGCGTGACGTCAGTGCTTTCCACTTTTTAAAGCTCAGTAGTTATGACCAACTGGGTTTCTCAACCATCAGTTCTCTACTGCCGACTTTTAGTTCCTATTTTAATTCTCCTGAACCTCATTTTGAACGTGGAAGAGAAACTCAGAAATACTGATTCAGCTCGAATGTTAAACAAACACTATAACAGCCAGGGGTCTGGCGAGCTAAACTGCAGAACATGCATGGTGTTTTTTAATGCGGAAGTTTTCATTTAAAAATAAATCAGTTTCAAATAATGGAAATGAAAATTAAATTCACTTCAGAGAAATGAAATCAACATGCCTGCTGTAATTTCTTATCTGGAGCTCATTAAGGATCAAAACACTAATGATCAGAACACACCCACAAGTATTGTATCACCTTCAAATGTGAATATCTGTTATTATTCTAGCCACATTCACTGGATCTGCATTTTGTTGCCTTGTACCTGTGACATGTGCAATGACAGTAAAGTTGGATCTAATCTAATATGAAAAATCGCACACTCTGATTGGCTACTCTACTACTTGGCTATCAGCTCATATACCGTGAGTAGAAAAAAACAAAATGGCGGCGCGTGTTGTTGAACCAACCGAGGACAAAATAAAAACTCAACTTGGAAACAACCCCCCCCCCCCCAAAAAAAAAAAAAATGGAATAAAAGTATTTGATGGTAAGAACGCATCTTTTTTTATTTTTCAAGAATTATTATAATAACATTCTTTACAACTGTCACTACTGTCATTTCGCCGGTTTGTTTACATTCTAAGCGGAAATGATTTTGTTGGACATTTTGTATAAAGTTTCTATTTATTGAATTTGCAAAAAATAAAAATAAAAATGTTCTGTTTCTCAAAATCCAGTGAATGTGGAAAGAATAAAACAGTTATTCCACTCAATCTCGTCGTACATGGATTATAGCTATCAGCTCATGTACGACTCGATTTTGTGGAATAACTGTTAATATTCACCATCTGGGATGTGAACTCATCATGCTGAGAGGTGTAACGCTGTAGTGCTTTGCAGAGAGGGACGTGTAAGGTACAGAGAGAGAAATGCAATGTGCAATAACAGTGCTGATGAACCAATATCACGGAGTACCGAGCAATGAAGGAAATTTCGATTTCCCCAACCTTGTCTCTGACATTTTTCTCAGTGCTCGTTTTCACAACTATACCTAGTTGCACAACGACACACTTCTGCCTTTCTGTTCTTCCCCTGAAATACGCTGATTATGGGAAAGGGTTACATGGTGTTTCTCTTGTTGCTCCATGATTCAGTTAGCTTTTGTAACATAACTCATATTACACACAAGCGAGACAAAGTAGTCTAAGCAGGAATGCAAATTTCCAATGTTATTCCTCAGTGTGTAGGACTTCCAGCTGTTCCAGATCATTCACAGGGACTCGTAAAGCAGATGTTCCACATCAACTGCTTAAAAGGTCTGGCCTGAGTTTCCCCAAAGCATCGCAGCACAAAGAGCATCGTTAAAAGGTAGAGCAAGCAGCACAATGAATGCTCTCTCTCCTATTTAAGATGCTCTTGGCGTTAAGAGGCTTTTGGGAAACTCACCCCTGTTCGATTGTTGATATGGTGATGTTTTCTGGAAGGAGATGTTGCGAAGTATTCTGTCAGGTATGCAGCGGTAGACGGATCTAAGTGCAGGAAGAGTGTTTATTAGCAGGGGTAGTATTTACAAAAACAAAACATGAGGCAATGTCAGAGTAACAAAACACAAATGAAACGAAAAGCAAAACAGAAAGCAGAGTTTTTAACCAGAGCCATAAACATGGCTATAAACAAACGTGACAGTGATGATAATACTTTACAAAAAGCCTCTTTGAAAGCAGCGTCCTTATCTGCGCGTGCTGATTGCGCTCAAATCAGCATCAAGTGTTTCCCATAACAACTGGGTCCTAAGAACATGCACAACGCGCTCCGTGAGTGAGCATGGCTGTTCGAGCTGCGTCAGGCCCAAGTGTGCAAAGGCATGACAGTCAAGTGTTTGTTCAAGTGTTGTGTGACCACAACTTTTAGCTCACTTGTATATCACCATGCATTGCCACCAAAACACCTCATTTTCATCGATAAGTAAAGCATCGTGAGCTGTAGTGTGACTGGAGCTTTACTGAGAAATAAAGTTCCATAGAAACATAAATTCAGGAACTACTCGATAGAAAATATGCTGACATGCTCTTCTCTATTTGCGTGCATGCAAATCTTTAGAAGAAAAGCATGTTGCTTTCAATGTGTACGTGTGTGTATACTAATGTGTTTTGTGTTGTTTTACAGAGCCCATCCCTGAGTCCCCCGACTTCTAGCCATTGTAGGATGGAGAGACGCTGCCTTTCTCAGCGCCCTGAAATGCCCTGCACTTTTCTTTCTGTCTGTCTTCTCTGCCTCCCTCCGTCCTCCCTGCTTTCTCTGCCCAGAAAGACAAGGAGAGAACAAACTCCCATCTTCTCCTTCTCCCCACACACACACACACACACACACACACACACACACACACACACTTTTCACCTGTATCAACAGCCAGGGGCCAGGAGGAGCTCATCTCATTTTGTGTTAGGGGAGGGAGGGTGCTTTTTCACAGACAGACTGGAACGTTCCATGACCCAGGAGAACAGTGGTCGGTTTCAAAAAGAGGAGTTACTTCACCCACTCATGAGCAGAAGCACTGAAAGGACACACTAGCTCATGCGTTAAGTTTTTTTTCTTCTTGCCTCATCTTTTTTTCTGAACTTTGAGACGGGAACTGCTGCGTCGCCTATCGGTCTCCATTTGTCTGGCGCTTTTTGTGTAGCACATTATGTACATGATGGGTCAGTGTGTCAGAGATCACCAGCTTGTAATGGGTATCTTTACCAAGCTACAATGACTGCCAAAGAAGACTCAAAACGTTCACTTAGCTTTAAGATATTGAATGAATATTTTGGGGGTTTATAAAGTTATATTATGTGAGTGAGTGAGTGAGTGAGTGAGTGAGTGAGTGAGTGAGATAGATAGATAGATAGATAGATAGATAGATAGATAGATAGATAGATAGATAGATAGATAGATAGATAGATAGATAGATTGATTGATTGATTGATTGATTGATTGATTGATTCGATCTTCAGCTGGGCCTGAATCAAATTTCTAACAATAAAAAGGTATATTGTGTGGATGGGTGGAAAGATTATTGCTAGATATATACAGTACTGTACAAAAGTCTTAAACGCATGTAAAGAAACACTGGAGACCAAAAATGGCTGAAAAATAATGAAATGAAATGTTTCAACATTAAAAAAATACCATAAACAGTAATCAGTAAGCCATAATAAATGAAACAAAGTTAATATTTGGTGTGAGACGACCCTTTGCTTAGTAGTCTCAGGTACAATGAGTGCAGTTTTATAAGGAAATGAGCTGTAGGTTTCTTTGACTGTCACACTTGCTTCTTAAATTTGTACCAAAACCCAGTAGCCTTCATGATGTTTTCTTTTGTAATATGCTGTAATATCAAATACAAACTTTTTGTTTCCTGTAACGTTGAATTTTGTTCTGGAAAACGAATGTTTGGAACTCTAAAATGTTTTTGTACTGACTCAATAAAGTAAAAGTCATAAAACAGAAATCTATAACAGTTTGTATTAAAAACAAAAAAAAAAAACAGGGTGCCTAAGACTTTGTACAGTACTGTAGGTGTGTATGTATAGATGGATGGATGGACAAATGGTTATAAATTGTGGTCTATCTCACTGTATATATGGGACAACGAAAACATTCTGCATCTGTGTCTTGATAAGTTTGTCTATAAAATGCCTTAAGTAGCCATCTGGTTGTACAACTGATGTTAAAAATGCATATGTTTTCTATTTTAGTGTATTTTGTGCAATAAAAACTTACAAGTCACATTTAGTCTTTACAGACATACAGTGTACGGTACACCAATCAGCTTTGAGAATTCATCATTGCAATTGCAATCAGAAGTTCACAGACACTCATCATGGACATGAATATCACAGCAATATTGGGCTTTCAAGAATTCTTTCAAGTGTACTTTTTCTGTGAATGGTTGTACAAAATACATACACACATTTAATAGTAAAAAAATTACAGCACACTGAGTATTTGGTTAAATGTCCTTTAGCAGGTTTCACCTTGACCAGTTGCTTTTGATAGCCATCAACGAACTTCTGACAGAATTCTGGTTGGATATTTGACCACTCTTCTTGGCAGAATTAGTAGAGTTCAATTAAATTTGCATGTTTCCTGGAACAGACTCAACTTTTGAGCACAGTTTGCTTGTTTTAATTTTAATCGTAGGGTGCTTAATCAATTTCACAAACAGCTTTAATGGGTTTGGGGTCATTGTCCTGTTGAAACACCCAACTGTGTCCAAGTTTATGATGGCTTGAGGTTCTTCATTATTCCGTTATGTGAGGAATTCCAGTTCCACTGCCAGCAAAACAGCCCCAGAGCATGATACTACCACCACCATGCTTAGCAGATGGTACAGTGTTCCTCTGTACTTCTGGTCATTGTGGCCAAACAACTTAATCTTTGTCTCATCTGACCATAAAACTTTCCTCCAGAAGGCTTTTTGTTTATCCATGTGGTCAGCTGCAAACTTTAATCAAGGCTGAAGACATCAATTTTGGAGCAGGAGGAAAGAGCATGTCTTTCTTGGATGACAGCTTCTCAGTGCATGGTAACATATGTTACAACTGTTGTCCCTGTGCCTTGGTGGTTCCTGGGTTGTTCTTGACCATCCGAACCAATTTCCTCTCATCTGAGGGTCACAGTTTTTGGGTCTTCCTACAGTCAAGTGACTTGGCAAAGTGGCTACACCTCTCGATAAATTTTACTTACGTACAATTGCTTGAACTGATTATCTTGGAATCTGCAGTTGTTTAGAAATGGTTCCATGAGACATTCTTGAGTTGTGTAAATCGATGATTCTCAGATCTGCACTGAGCTCCTTGGACTTTCCCATTGTACTGTGTGTTGGTAAATCCAATGAGTGCCGTCAAAAACAAATCCTTTTTATGTTGGCACTGAGAAGCTACCAGCTGTAATCAATCATGGTCACTAACAGGACGTCAGGAGGTCTTGGCCTTGGCAAGACATTTTGGAACTTTCAGCATTACTGAATTAATAATCTAAGTGAGTGTACATTTTTGGCCGTGTGTGTCTAATTTTGACTCTGTGTCAACTTGTACGATCATTCTACCACAGAAAGAGAACAGTCATTGCTGTGCATATAAATGTCTGACAGTATATCAATTAGAGACTAGGAAAAATGGGTTCAACTGATTGAGCAGGTCCTCAACGACACAAGAACAATTTGTTCTGCCATACAAGGCCATGACTATTTCACGCACGTAAAGAGAGAAAGAAAGATTCTACCAGACTGCAAGAACCTGAAACAGGAACTAGCAGAATATTTGAAATTGTAACTTCCTGTTTCAGAAAAAGGCACACTTGTGGGTTTCCTGTTTTTGCAGTTCACCAGTTTATACTTCCTGTCTTTAAATGATAAATTTGCCAGCAGGTATAATTGACACTTTTGTGTGAAAATCCAGTTCTGTCATCACTCTTACCACAAATTCTGAGGTTCACCCAGGAGTTCACTAGATGTTCAGTGTTTTACATTTAAAAAAAAAAAAATACGAGTGTAATTCACACAGCTGTTAATTTACCAACAAAATTTGCAGCGCTGCTCATAAATGGAAAAAATATATATATACTCGTGACTGAGAAGTGTGTTTTACCCACATGATCTTATCACCTTCCTGGTCACTTGCAGCACTAGGGACAAGAGAGTGATTTCAACTGCAACATATTTTGCAGCAACAGTGAATTTCCTTTCTATTATGAAGAATCCTGTTTGTTGGTTAACCAGCTAAAAGACGAATGAAATGAATATCATTCGTCTCACAGGTGCATCTCACTATGACATCCTTAAAAATAGTTAGGCTCGTGTGACTGCTTCATTTATCATGCATATTAAACAGGCAGTGATTCTCCATAAGGGGGAGCTCTTACTGAAATAGCTATGTGTATTTTGTCAGAATGATGTGGATCCTGGTACGATGCTACACTAGCGCATGAAAATTCATATTTTCCTTCACAGATTGTGCGGATCTGAAGTAAAAATTGCAAAAATCGAAATGCACTTATAGATTCTACTTCTGTCACAATATTGTCACAAAATAACCATATTCGAAATTTTTACTGAGATGAAAAACGTTTACTTGGCCATAGTCGCTGATCAATATGTCCATTTACATACAATTTCACTTTTTCAATATACGGCATATTTAGTTTTCGAAATGACACAATTAACTACAGAAGCCGAGAACAGAAGTGACAGCAATAATTTTTATATGTGGTTTTCTTGTGATAATGAGAAAATGACTGATTAATTAGCATTAATTACTTCATAAAAATTTTATTATATAGTTAATATTTATTCATTTAGTTTTTATGTAACCTAGTTATTTTTGTACTTTTATTTATTATTATTATTTTTTCATTCACTGATGATTTGTAGACAGGCAGTGTGTATAAAAGGCAGTGACTTCATCAATGTCAGATTATGACCTGCGCTTACTGGGAATTTCTCGTTCATGGGGAAAAATTGCAATCCCCAGTCTCAATCATGAATGTAGTTCAGAGGATTACCCACACCTCACTGTGTAGACCAGGCACACACTGATCTGACCAATGTGGCGAATGTCTAATCCCAGGCATCTCAGGACCTTACACGTGATTTCACATTCATATCAATAATGAATGAATGAAAAAATAAATGAATGAATAAATAAAAAAATATATACAAATAACTACATAAAACAAAAATATCCATCCATTATCCATAACCGCTTATCCTGTGCAGGGTCACAGGCAAGCTGAAGCCTATCCCAGCTGACTATGGGCGAGAGGCAGGGTACACCCTGGACAAGTCGCCAGATCATTGCAGGGCTGACACATACAGTAGAGACAAACAACCATTCACATTCACACCTACGGTCAATTTAGAGCCACCAATTAGCCTAACCTGCATGTCTTTGGGGGAAACCGGAGCACCCAGATGAAACCTATGCAGACACGGGGAGAACACGCAAACTCCCCATAGAAAGGCCCCCGTCAGCCACTGGCCTTGAACCCAGAACTTTCTTGCTGTGAAGCGAGAGTGCTAACCACTACACCACTACATCTAATTAATACATTTTTTTTCTCATTATCATGAGAAAATGGCATCAAAAAAAAATATTTCAAGCACTTCCATAATTAACCACTCTCCCCTCAATAAATAAACAGTTAGCGCCAGGATACTTTACATTATAGACACAGAGCTTTCAATCATCTATAAACATATATTAGTTATCAATAAGAGCATTACCATTTTCATCTCATCTCATTATCTCTAGCCGCTTTATCCTGTTCTACAGGGTCGCAGGCAAGCTGAAGCCTATCCCAGCTGACTACTGGCGAAAGGCGGGGTACACCCTGGACAAGTCGCCAGGTCATCACAGGGCTGACACATAGACACAGACAACCATTCACACTCACATTCACACCTACGGTCAATTTAGAGTCACCAGTTAACCTAACCTGCATGTCTTTGGACTGTGGGGGAAACCGGAGCACCCGGAGGAAACCCACGCGGACACGGGGAGAACATGCAAACTCCACACAGAAAGACCCTCGCCGGCCACAGGGCTCGAACCCGGACCTTCTTGCTGTGAGGCGACAGCGCTAACCACTACACCACCGTGCCACCCCGTTACCATTTTAATATAGAAAAGCTTCAGTTTATGTTTAGTCAAAATACTGACGCCATCTGCCCAGTATTCAGCCCAGACCAATACAAAATGAACAGCTAAATAAATAAATAGTAGTGTTTTCTGTACGAGTTCTTGTTTACTCTCTCTCAGCATCTTGAAAAGGAAATTGTATCAGACTGCAGTGTCTTCTGATCATGTCCTGCTGCTGCTTGAATACAGTCTCTGTTGTTCTGCTCCCTTAGGCCTCCATGGACTCCTCTAAAAAACCAAAACAAAACAAAACAAAAAAAACCACTCTTTCGAAACACATGGTCTTACAAGGTGCTGGACAGGGAGTTTCCCCTAAAGAGGAACTGACGAGAGGAAGTTAACATGCCCTTGGAATGTGGGTTTGAAATATGATCTGTGACCTCTCTGCCTCTTCTGATTGAATCATCTTTTCACCTTTTCACACTATTTCAAATTGGAACACCTGTCTTAGCTTGCATTACATTAAGAATAGAAATCAATCGAAATGAGAAACAGGAACCAGAATTGTGAATTCAACAGTGTTTAGTGTGCAAACAGACTATATAACATACGCTGGATGAGCAGAACTGTAATGTTACTCATGGAAGTAGCCGGGAAATTAATAGAGTTACACATCCATGCCAGACGAACTGTATTGAGCCCAGGTTATAGTGATGCTGGCTGGCACGGTGGTGTAGTGGTTAGCATTGTCACCTCACAGCAAGAAGGTTCTAGGTTCAAGCCCAGCAGCCAACGGGGGCCTTTCTGTGTGGAGTTTGCATGTTCTCTTTGTGTCTGTGTGGGTCTCCTCTGGGTGCTCCGGTTTCCCCCACAGTCTAAAGACATGCAGTTAGGTTAACATGGGGCAACCATGGCCTGAGGTTGGGCTGAAGTGCCCTTGAGCAAGGGCACCTAACCCACAACTAGCCGCCCACTGCTCTGGGTATGTGTGCGCGCTCACTGCTTCAGATGGGTTAAAAGCAGAGGTTAACTTTTACTGTGTGCTTAAGTCTGTGCTTGAGTGTACATGTGACAAATAAAGGTTTCTTGGCTCAAACATATAGTTTAGTTTAACTCTGAATGCACTGGAATCCAGTGTTGTTTTTTTAGACACACAAGCATCAGCAAGTGCATGTCTTATATAGAACCATCTTCATAATGTCTCCGTCAATACAGAATACACGTTATTCACTCAGTGGATGCACTGATTGCTATCAAAGATATTTGAAAACTCAATGTTATGCATACTTTCCAGTTGTAATATTCAAAATATGTTTTGAAATTCTGTCAGTTGAATGCACACACACACACACACACACTCACCGATAAGGGCGGAGCTCCGTCGTCCTCCACTGTGACGGTGAGTGTGTACTGCTGCTGTCTCTCTCTGTCAGGAGGTGAAGGTCTGGTCACGATCTCTCCGCTCATGCGGTCCATGCGGAACGTTAAATCCTGGTTTCCGTCTGTGATGTAATAGGACAGCACAGCGTTGGGCCCGATGTCTCGGTCTGTAGCTATGACACGCAGGACCGACGTACCGCCACCTACGTTCTACACAAAGAAACACAAACACGTATAAACTAATGGTTAAGATTCAGTGGTTAAGGTTCTGGTCTACTAATCGGAAGGTTTTGAGTTCAATCCCAGAAACACTAAGCTGTCACTGTTGTACACTTGAGATGTACACGTTAACCCTTTGTATTCCAGACATGCTGTATCATTGCTGATCCTGTTTCTTTGACTTAATCTTCCTAACAAGCTTGAATATGTGCAGGAAAGATTTTAACAACCCATTTCAATAAAATTTAACGGAAACTCAAGTAACAAATCACTTAAACTTGCTGCTGGCAAATTCCTTGAAACACAAATATAGAATTCACTACTCTACTAAAATTGAAAACACAAACATTTTCAATAATATACTGTATAATGTCTTCATCTCAATTTTCATTACTATAAAGCATATTTATTGAAAGACACACAAAATGTCTCGTCTTAGCTCAGAGACTCTTACTGCCTGCTTTCAGGCCCCAAGGCCCTGATGTGGTTTGATTGGCAGGCCGAGTCACACTCACCTCACTGACACTGACGTTGTAGCCTCGAGGACTCTGGACGACAGGAGCATTATCATTTACATCCATAATATTCACAGTAAGCGAATGATCCGTGAAGCGAGGAGGAGAGCCGTTATCTCTGGCCCGCACCTGGACATACATGCAAAGTATAAGAAAATACTGTGGACTGAAATGTGAAAGTCTGAAGGCCATGACACTGAACAACCTTTCTCTCATTGTGGTCATGTTTTTGTGATCACCAGGAGGCCCCTGACCAGAGGATTAAAATGTGTGAGCTAGGGTTTATCGGGACAAAAGCTCAAAGACAAAAAGCATCACTGTGAATAAAAAGAGGAAGTAGAGTGTAACAGGAACATCATGAATTGTACAAGAGTCAACAAAGAAGCTTGTTTCTATGACTGAGTACTTGGGACATCTCATCTCATCTCATTCTCATTATCTCTAGCTGCTTTATCCTGTTCTACAGGGTCGCAGGCAAGCTGGAGCCTATCCCAGCTGACTACGGGCGAGAGGCGGGGTACACCCTGGACAAGTCGCCAGGTCATCACAGGGCTGACACATAGACACAGACAACCATTCACACTCACATTCACACCTACGGTCAATTTAGAGCCACCAGTTAACCTAACCTGCATGTCTTTGGACTGTGGGGGAAACCGGAGCACCCGGAGGAAACCCACGCGGACATGGGGAGAACATGCAAACTCCGCACAGAAAGGCCCTCGCCGGCCACGGGGCTCGAACCCGGACCTTCTTGCTGTGAGGCGACAGCACTAACCACTACACCACCGTGCCACCCTATTTGGGACATGTTAGAGAAAAATATAATAATACAAAGCTGAGGGAGGAGGTCATATTCCGAGAAAAAAATACCCTCAAAATTTCCAAGATTAAAGTCGTAAATTTATGAGGAAAAAAACCAACAACCTCTGACTCTCTTTGAGATAATAAAGTCACATATTTGTGAGAAAAAAACTTGGAGAGTCTCTGAGACAACACTCACACTTTTCCTGGCTGTAGTGCATTTTGGGAATGTAGTTAAAACTCTCCTAGTACTTTATATTGTGTGAATAAATATAAACACAATATTACACCACTACACCACTATACCACTATACACAGTGGTGTAGTGGTTAGCACGGTCGCCTCACAGCAAGAAGGTTCCGGGTTTGAACCCAGTGGCCGGCGAAGGCCTTTCTGTGTGGAGTTTGCATGTTCTCCCCGTGTCTGCATGGGTTTCCTCCGGGTGCTCCGGTTTCCCCCCACAGTCCAAAGACATGCAGTTAGATGGACATGGGGCGGCCCTTGAGGTGCTGAGGTGCCCCTGAGCAAGGTACCGAACCCCTGACTGCTCTCTGGGCGCTGTGTGTGGCTCCCCACTGCTCTGGGTGTGCGTGTGTGTGTTCACTGCTTCAGATGGATTAAATGCAGAGAATGAATTTCACTGTGCTTGAAGTGTGCATGTGACAAATAAAAGTTTCTTCTAAGGAGGAAAGACTGCATTTCCTATAACTCTCAGCTCGGCTGTAGTGTCTGTAGTGTGATGACCTTGATCCAACCTTGCAAAGTGAAGCGATCTGGTTCCTTGACAAAAAAAAAAGAAAAGAAAAAAAGTGCCACTATTTTTCAGAGGTTTTTTTCTCACAAATTTGTGACTTTTTAATCTCAGAAGTTGAGATTTTTTTTCTTGGAATATAACCCCCCCCGGGCGGCAAGGTGGTGTAGTGGTTAGCGCTGTTGCCTCACAGCAAGAAGGTCCTGGTTCGAGCCCCGTGGCCGGCGAGGGCCTTTCTGTGCGGAGTTTGCATGTTCTCCTCGTGTCCGCGTGGGTTTCCTCCGGGTGCTCCGGTTTCCCCCACAGTCCAAAGACATGCAGGTTAGGTTAACTGGTGACTCTAAATTGACCGTAGGTGTGAATGTGGGTGTGAATGGTTGTCTGTGTCTATATGTCAGCCCTGTGATGACCTGGCGACTTGTCCAGGGTGTACCCCGCCTTTCGCCCATAGTCAGCTGGGATAGGCTCCAGCTTGCCTGCGACCCTGTAGAACAGGATAAAGCGGCTAGAGATAATGAGATGAGATGAGATAACCCCCCCATCAGGTTTGTCCATCCATCCATTATCTCTAGCCGCTTATCCTACTGTATGCAGGGTCGCGGGCAAGCTGGAGCCTATCCCAGCTGACTATGGGCGAGAGGCAGGGTACACCCTGGACGTCACCAGGTTATCACAGGGCCGACACATAGAGACAAACAACCATTCACACTCACATTCACACCTACGGTCAATTTAGAGCCACCAATTAGCCTAACCTGCATGTCTTTGGACTGGTGTTGTAGTCGAGTCACTAAACCTTGAGTCCGAGTCCAGTCTTGAGTCCCCAGTGTTCAAGTCTGAGTCAAGTCCAAGGAATAATGAAACACTTCCGCGGTGCTCCCCAGCCAGCAGCTCCAATCCTGGATCCAGCTTAATGAAGTCATCAGGAGGAACCATGGCAGCCAGTTCCGGCCCCTACTCCTCAACTGCCTTCTGCCATGGTGGGGCCCCTCCCTAAAGAGGCTTCAGAAGAGCTGGTGCTGACTGGGACATCATGAGCTAAACATACTGTATTACAGATAATACTAGCCTAGCCTCATTTTGTCATCACGCTTCAGCCAGATGAAATACAACCCTGATTCCAAAAAAGTTGGGACAAAGTACAAATTATAAATAAAAACGGAATGCAATGATGTGGAAGTTTCAAAATTCCATATTTTATTCAGAATAGAACATAGATGACATATCAAATGTTTAAACTGAGAAAATGTATCATTTAAAGAGAAAAATTAGGTGATTTTAAATTTCATGACAACAACACATCTCAAAAAAGTTGGGACAAGGCCATGTTTCCCACTGTGAGACATCCCCTTTTCTCTTTACAACAGTCTGTAAACGTCTGGGGACTGAGGAGACAAGTTGCTCAAGTTTAGGGATAGGAATGTTAACCCATTCTTGTCTAATGTAGGATTCTAGTTGCTCAACTGTCTTAGGTCTTTTTTGTCGTATCTTCCGTTTTATGATGCGCCAAATGTTTTCTATGGGTGAAAGATCTGGACTGCAGGCTGGCCAGTTCAGTACCTGGACCCTTCTTCTACGCAGCCATGATGCTGTAATTGATGCAGTATGTGGTTTGGCATTGTCATGTTGGAAAATGCAAGGTCTTCCCTGAAAGAGACGTCGTCTGGATGGGAGCATATGTTGCTCTAGAACCTGGATATACCTTTCAGCATTGATGGTGTCTTTCCAGATGTGTAAGCTGCCCATGCCACACGCACTAATGCAACCCCATACCATCAGAGATGCAGGCTTCTGAACTGAGCGCTGATAACAACTTGGGTCGTCCTTCTCCTCTTTAGTCCGAATGACACGGCGTCCCTGATTTCCATAAAGAACTTCAAATTTTGATTCGTCTGACCACAGAACAGTTTTCCATTTTGCCACAGTCCATTTTAAATGAGCCTTGGCCCAGAGAAGATGTCTGCATTTCTGGATCATGTTTAGACACGGCTTCTTCTTTGAACTACAGAGTTTTAGCTGGCAACGGCGGATGGCACGGTGAATTGTGTTCACAGATAATGTTCTCTGGAAATATTCCTGAGCCCATTTTGTGATTTCCAATACAGAAGCATGCCTGTATGTGATGCAGTGCTGTCTAAGGGCCCGAAGATCACGGGCACCCAGTATGGTTTTCCGGCCTTGACCCTTACGCACAGAGATTCTTCCAGATTCTCTGAATCTTTTGATGATATTATGCACTGTCGATGATGATATGTTCAAACTCTTTGCAATTTTACACTATCGAACTCCTTTCTGATATTGCTCCACTATTTGTCGGCACAGAATTAGGGGGATTGGTGATCCTCTTCCCATCTTTACTTCCGAGAGCCGCTGCCACTCCAAGATGCTCTTTTTATACCCAGTCATGTTAATGACCTATTGCCAATTGACCTAATGAGTTGCAATTTGGTCCTCCAGCTGTTCCTTTTTTTGTACCTTTAACTTTTCCAGCCTCTTACTGCCCCTGTCCCAACTTTTTTGAGATGTGTTGCTGTCATGAAATTTCAAATGAGCCAATATTTGGCATGAAATTTCAAAATGTCTCACTTTCGACATTTGATATGTTGTCTATGTTCTATTGTGAATACAATATCAGCTTTTGAGATTTGTAAATTATTGCATTCCGTTTTTATTTACAATTTGTACTTTGTCCCAACGTTTTTGGAATCGGGGTTGTACGAAGCTTTCTCTGCTGCCTGTTGCAACGCAGCTACCAACATTCAATTCCCTAGTTGTAAATCCAAACCAACCACGCATTACCTTTACCAGTTCTCGGCTATCATAACCACGGCAACCAACAGCAAGGTGATAATCCTCTGGATTCCAGCCAGCCTCTCTACAAGCATCAATCAGTTCCTCGTACCGCCTGTACTTCCGGTCTTCTGCATCTCCAAAGTTCTCTTCCCACGGCACTGTTAATTCAAGCAGGATCACTTGCCTGGCATTGACACTCCACACCACTAAGTCTGGACGCTGACTAGTTGTTACAACCGGAAAGACAAGAGAACTGCCCAGATCTGCCTCCACTTCCCATGTTCCCTGCCACCTCTCGTCCACTACTTGTTTCTTTGGGGATGGTTTTGTTGCTCCCTTCTTCCCTTCTTGATGAAACACAACTTTTCTTTGACACTCCTTCATTGGCAACTTCCCTTGAATAATATCCATCTTCATTTCAATAGCTTCTACAATGACCCTTAATACCTGATTGTGCCGCCAGGTGTACTGATCTTTCAAACCCATAGGGCAGGCGGACAAGATGTGACGCAGTGTGCCATACTGTCCACACTGGCACTTGCTGTCTTCAGACACTTTCCAATGTACAAGGTTAGCTGGAGATGGAAGCATGTCATAAGTCGACCTCACCAAGAAGCTCAGTCGCGCCGGTTCCCATGCCCACAACTCTTTCCAAGACAACTTCCTTCCAATCACAAGCTCTTCCCACCTTAGACACTGCCCTTGCTGACTACACTGCACCAGGCGTACGTACCTTCTCTCCCGTTCCATCCACTTCACCTCATTCACAACCACATCTCTTCTCTTGTCATTGCTCTGGAAAACTGATTTGAAGTTATGCGTACCTAGTCCCCTCCTGTCACTTTGAACTGCTCCTACAATGTCTGAATACCTCAAACTACTCATCGCTTTATCTACCTCTTCCTCGGCATTCCACTTCTTACCAGTGCGCACCTCTGGAGGGTCCTCTCGAATGGCCTGGTCCTTTGAATACCTCAACATCATTACTGTTCTCACCTTACCCACTCCTCAAAAATAGATGCAAGAGGTACTGTAATTCTAGTTGACCACCCTTCCCATACAGTGCTGTGTTATTAAGCTGCCTTGGAAGTCCGAGCCATTTCCGTATATAAACACTACACCTCTGCTCAATCCGCTCAACCCTTGAAACTGCAACCTCATACATCATAATGGGCCACATCAATCTCGGGTACAGTCCAAACTGAAGACACCACACCTTGAACTTTCCCGGTAGTTTAGTCTTATCAATACTCCTAAGGCCTTCCTCTGCCTGGTTCAGGATCTCTACTCCTTGGTGACGGTCACTCAGTGTGCCTTTGTACCACCCGCCTAAACTCTTCACCGGGTTGTTCTCTCACAACAGTCCCCAGTGTTCAAGTCTGAGTCAAGTCCAAGTCATTAAAAAAAAGTCAGAGTCGAGTCCATTATTGATCCGAGTTGAGTCCGAGAACAAGACTCTAACCGCACCATTTGACGGTGGCTGTTTTAGTGCCATTAACATTAGTTTGTTCCTGAACATGATGTATGAACAGGTGAATGCGCTTCTCTTTGTCAGGGAGTGTGAAGTATTCTGTCAGAGATGGTTGGGAAACGGATGTAAGTGCAGAAGGTGTGTTTATTAATACAAGTGAAGATAGGTAAACAATCCAGAACAGCAGGCAAAATCGTAAAACAGTGAAACAGGCAATAGGTCGAGTGAGGCACAAACAGGCTACTGTAGACTCAGCAGAATCAAAGAAAAGAAACAAGAAATCAAACCAGGAAATAAGGCTCGGACATGTGTCAGATGTGCAACTCAATACTTCACAAAGTAAGTGTGTTTTCACAGTTTTTATATTAGGCGCGCTGATTGCGCCTTAATCCTGTGCAGGTGCAAGTTGATTACAGCGCACGAACGAGAGTCCGCTTGGCACACGCTCTGTCCGGAGAGTCTATCTGATGCACGTGCCAAGGTGCACAGGTGTGACACTCTTGCATGAAATTAGTACAAAAATTAATGGAGATATAAATATCTTATGCCAAATTATTATGGCATGTTACAAAAAATAAAGAAAAAATCAGAGTCCTCGTCTCCAATTTACAAGTCCAAATGCAGTTAATGCACGAGTCCAAGTCCGAGTCACCAGTGCTCAAGTCCAAAGTACTTAAAATTAGCGCATGAGTCGGACTCAAGTACAGGTAGTCATCGACTTATGACTGTGTTTGGTTACGACTGACCGGTCGTAAACCGATCTGGTCGTAAGTCGGCCAATGTTAAATGAACGTAAGTATATTGTGATGTGTAATGATTGTAATCATCTTAAAGTCTTATTTTATCAACATTATCTAATTTCATTACCTTGGCTCATTATTTGGTTTAAGTCAAACACTGCATACTACACTGCGTACAGTACAATTCGTTTAATATGTGCAAAACAAAAAATACGAAATACAGGTGTGAAAAACAGAAAACATTTTAGTTTGAAACATACCAAAATACAAATGTAAAACATAGCAAAATACAAAATTTAGTGACTGCTGGCATCACTGGTGCTTGGCTGTGGGTCGTCTACGTCATCATCAGCTGTTGCAGCGCTCGGGCTGGCGGGAGCATTTGCTTGTTTCATAAACCAGGAGCTGGGGCGGAAACTGTATGACGGAGTGCGCGAGGGAGCGCGAGAGAGACTGCGCATGTGCCTGGAGCTGGGGCGGAAACTGTATGACGGAGTGCGCGAGGGAGCACGAGAGAGACTGAGCATGTGCCTGGAGCTGGGGCAGAAACTGTTGTACACGGCGAGAGGCGCTGCCGGGAGCTGGGGTGGAAACTGTTGTACGCTCAGCTAGCTCAGCTGGGAAACACTTGCCAGTCATAACCAGATGGTCATAAAGTCGATCGGTCGTAAGTCGCATAAGTCGTAAGTCGATGACTACCTGTACTACAAGCCTGCTTTGAACTGTGGGGGAAACCGGAGCACATCCACGCAGAACATGCAAACTCCATACAGAAAGGCCCCCGTTGGCCACTAGGCTTGAACCCAGAACCTTCTTGCTGTGAGGCAACAGTGCTAACCACTACACCACTGTGCCATCCTTCAAGTTTGTAATGCACAAAAAAAAAACACTCATTTTTTTCAGAGTTTTTTTTCTTGTAAATTTGACTTATTAATTTCAGAAGATCCCAGTTTTTTCCTTGTAAATTTATGACTTTAATATATGAAATCTTCTGGGGGGGGGGGGGGGGGGGGGTTCCCTCAGAATATTACCCCCAACAGCAGCCTGGTATATTTTTGTAACAATTCTCTGATTACTGTTGAGGCTGAATAACAGGCAGGTGGGATCAGGTTCACTTTTTGGGTTTCATTTCAAACCATCACTCAAAACAAAACACGCTTTTCAGCTGACTTAAATAAATAATCGACTCAATGCACCGATTTCAGCCCGGGGAAGACCAACCACTCTCTGCTCCTCTCCCCCTTTTATCTTCTCCCTGTCACTGCACACAGACACAGCACATTAACTCACCACAGGCGCTTCCACTTTGCTACTCACCTTCCCCAGTGTCGCCCTCCATTCACAAACCAGCCCTTGACCACACCCCCACTGCCACAATTTTCTTCGACCTACAATGGCCCTACGGTAATATGCCATCAGGTGTTTCTGATTGGCTGGAAGATGTTTGCTATTTCTGTATTATATGTTGAATTCTCTAATCTAGTTGGTTAGAAGGTGTTGAGTAGTTACTACTACTTGTCATACTTTAATAAAAATTGTAACTGTTGGCCAATTGCTGTGGTAGAAGAGTAATGAATCATTTCAAGACATGGTGTTATAGAAATATAGACCCCTTGCACATGACATCACACATCATGTGATAATTTCACCTGGGGGACAATCAGACACTGTCTTTCGTGTAAGCAAGGCTTAATCTTTTTTCAATATGGTTCATTTTTGCGCTGTTTTTGGTTGTTCAAATCGAGAAAAGGTATGACCATTTCCCTGCTATCAAGAAAAATGTTCACAAAGAAGCAAATGCTTCAAGAACAATGAAGAAATGAGTGGTTAAAGAGAATACGACGAGAGGTGCCGAGCCTGAAAACTCCAGAGAAATTTGTGAATACCTGCATTGATAGTCATCATTTTATTTCAGGTAAGAAGCTGTATTTAAAAATAATAGAAAGGCTGAAGTGAGTATGGAAGAGTTTGCTTAAGAATTTTGTTTTATTTTTTCTACTTGAATTCGAGTTAGCTTCTTCATGAAAGTGTTTGATTTTCTTACAGGTGAAGCAGCTTCCTTATTCAACACAGAAAACCCAGATTGGGCACCAAGCAAACAACTTGGCCATACAGTGATGCTTGAAAGTTTGTGAACCCTTTAGAATTTTCTATATTTCTGCATAAATATGACCTAAAACATCATCAGATTTTCACACAAGTCCTAAAAGTAGATAAAGAGAACCCAGTTAAACAAATGAGACAAAAATATTATACTTGGTCATTTATTTATTGAGGAAAATGATCCAATATTACATATCTGTGAGTGGCCAAAGTATGTGAACTTCTAGGATTAGCAGTTAATTTGAAGGTGAAATTAGAGTCAGGTGTTTTCAATCAATGGGATGACAATCAGGTGTGAGTGGGCACCCTGTTTTATTTAAAGAACAGGGATCTATCAAAGTCTGATCTTCACAACACATGTTTGTGGAAGTGTATCATGGCACAAACAAAGGAGATTTCTGAGGACCTCAGAAAAAGTGTTGTTGATGCTCATCAGGCTGGAAAAGGTTATAAAACCATCTCTAAAGATTTTGGACTCCGCCAATCCACAGTCAGACAGACTGTGCACAAATGGAGGAAATTCAAGGCCATTGTTACCCTCCCCAGGAGTGGTCGACCAACAAAGATCACTCCAAGAGCAAGGCGTGTAATAGTCAGCAAGGTCACAAAGGACCCAAGGGTAACTTCTAAGCAACTGAAGGCCTCTCTCACATTGGCTAATGTTCATGTACAGGAGTCCACCATCAGGAGAACACTGAACAACAATGGTGTGCATAGCAGGGTTGCAAGGAAAAAGCCACTGCTATCCAAAAAGAACATTGCTGCTCATCTACAATTTGCTAAAGGTCACGTGGACAAGCCAGAAGGCTATTGGAAAAAAATTTTGTGGACGGATGAGACCAAAATAGAACTTTTTGGTTTAAATGAGAAGCGTTGTCTTTGGAGAAAGGAAAACTGCATTCCAGCATAAGAACCTTATCCCATCTGTGAAACACAGTGGTGGTAGTATCATGGTTTGGGCCTGTTTTGCTGCATCTGGGCCAGGACGGCTTGCTATCATTGATGGAACAATGAATTCTGAATTCATCTCATCTCATTATCTCTAGCTGCTTTATCCTGTTTTACAGGGTCGCAGGCAAGCTGGAGCCTATCCCAGCTGACTATGGGCGAAAGGCGGGGTACACCCTGGACAAGTCGCCAGGTCATCACAGGGCGAATTCTGAATTATACCAGCGAATTCTAAAGGAAAATATCAGGACATCTGTCCATGAACTGAATCTCAAGAGAAGGTGGGTCATGCAGCAAGACAACGACCCTAAGCACACAACTCTTTCTACCAAAGAATGGTTAAAGAAGAATAAAGTTAATGTTTTGGAATGGCCAAGTCAAAGTCCTGACCTTAATCCAATCAAAATGTTGTGGAAGGACCTGAAGCGAGCAGTTCATGTGAGGAAACCCACCAACATCCCAGAGTTGAAGCTGTTCTGTATGGAGGAATGGGCTAAAATTCATCCAAGCCGGTGGTGCAGGACTGATCAACAGTTAGTGGAAACGTTTAGTTACAAGGGGGTCACACCAGATACTGAAAGCAAAGGTTCACATACTTTTGCCACTCACAGATATGTAATATTGGATCATTTTCCTCAATAAATAAATGGCCAAGTATAATATTTTTGTCTCATTTATTTAACTGGGTTCTTTTTATCTACTTTTAGGACTTGTGTGAAAATATGATGTTGTTTTAGGTCATATTTATGCAGAAATATAGACAATTCTAAAGGGTTCACAAACTTTCAAGCACCACTGTAACTCAGTAAAAAATCCAACAAGAAGCGACATGCGCGATATATCCTGAAAGAACAGAAAGTATTAAGAGCAGAGAGCGCTGAAGCTTTGTTTCTGTTATCAGAGGAACCCAGTCCTGTGTAAAATGTCACTTTGGAGCCAGAGTGTAGTAATAAACCTACAGTTCAAGAGAGTTCTACACACACAGACTGAACTTTACAACAGCTGCATGCATGTGAAATGGAAGTAAGTCAACTAAGGCAGAAAAAACTATTTTGGATAAAACTGTTATCGTTCGTTACACACTTATCAACCTGTGTGACCCAGTTGTGCCTTTTGAATAGAGAATAAATGAAGAGGGAATTGAACATTAACCGTTTACTGAAATTATTAGTACAAGAATTATTATTATAGTTACTATATGATTATAGTTACAACTGGAAGGTGCTGATTCTGTTAGCGTTTGTAATTATTGTACCATCCACTATTAGATAAAATTAAAATAAAATCTTACAATATTGTTTGAAAGTCTAGAGCAAGACGTTTTGTTATTTTACAAATAATACCACTTCAGATATTGTTTTAACAATAATAAGCATCACTGTATAAATGATAGCGTGCAAATAGTTATGTAACTAGATGCCCTTGCGGTTGCTGAGGCATGGAGGGCTGGAATACCATCTCAGCTCACAGTTCAGGGCGGAGTCCTTTGAGAGTAAATGCTTTGGCTTCCGCAGCACTCTGTTCCCAAAAGCTGATGTCGGGAAAAAGTCTTTACAGAAAGAAGGTTGTAGGTTTTTAACTGCTCTTCCATGTAGGGACTCTTCGAGAAAAAGAAGGTATATTTCAACATGTAGCTAATGCTAACACTTGGCCAATAATCTACACTGTCACTCCAGTTGTTTCGAGGAATCCTGTACCCTAATAAACTCTAATTTCCATGCATATCTATCCTTCGCTTCTTCCTGACTAAGATTATCCGAGTAATCCGGTAGGAGAGCTTTTTTAGCTGTAGTTTTCTTTAGACAACAGCAACAGATGTCAGACATTTCCACTTGCCTTCAGTATGTGAACAAAATTCGCTTGTCCTGCAGGACTAGGGTAGCGATGGTTGCTCACGTAAATCTGATGTCAGTGCAAGGGGCCTATAATTAAAATGTTGGATGGTAACTGTAAGTCTGCTTAGTGTCGGGCCGCATCACAACACTCTTCAAACACCCAGTATGTTCCTATTAGACCATGTTCTGAAGAGCTTAATAAAGACTTAGGCCATGTCCACATGGCAACGGATTCAGGTGAATCTGATAAAATTGTTTATCGTTTTGGCCTGGCGTCCACACGGCACCGGCGTTTTGGGTGCCCCAAAACGAAATCTTTTGAGAACGGGTTCCAGAGTGGAAAAATCTGGCAACGGCGCCGTTGCGAAGTCGTCTGGGTGAGTAGAACGGATTTGTTTACGATGACGTCACAACCACATGACTGTCAGTGCTTCACACCGGGTAGAAGTGTAACGAACTCGATGCGAGTTGTCAACAAATCCTATAACTTGGTTCATGAAACGTGCTTATAAAATATTTTCACTGCTTTCCAAAAACAAAAACAATCCCGCCAGCAAAAATAGGGAAAAAAAAGGAGCGATCTCACCTCTTCAGATGTTGGTTTAAGTCCGGCAATACATTCCTCAGAAAGGGCGTAGAAGAACAATGTAAGCCATCAACGTGTAGCATTCAATTTATTCCGGACCATTAAAGAATTCTGGAGGATATCAGAATGTTGGCGTACTGGCTTCCATCTACCCCCATTCATTCCTCTTTCCACGTCTTTCGTTTTACACTACTGATTAATAATCAAAACTTTTTGTGGCTGATGCTACAGAAGAAGGGGTTTATGCGCATGCGTCTACTTCTTCTATTGTTCTGGTGTCTCCGATGGGACCGTCTTGCAGCGCACGTAGAGGTGTGGCATGTGTATTGCATCGTTTTCAGCAAGCGTTGCGTTGCCATATGTACCTGATATTTTACTGATCCGTTGCCCATGTGGACGCGATATTTAAAAAAAAAATCTCGTTGCCGTTGTCGTGTGGATGTAGCCTTATATTCCGGAAGCAGTAACACAGATCCTGTCAAAAAATGCAATCCTGGGGTGCCATCATATAATGTAATAATGCTGATATTTAACAATAATGGTTTAGGCCATGTTAACCTTTTGAAAATGAACATGAATATTAATATTACATAAAAATTAGTTGTCTCCATTACACAGACATAGCAACCCTTTACAATGTGAAGGTGGATCCAGGGTTAGTAAGTAAATAAAACATCTGCCGCTAACTAACCGCTAGCTATTAGTTAAGTGCAAGTTGACGCCTCTGTATTATTCCTCATCAGCCTGCATTTCAGGAACAGTCCTGTGGAGTGTTTGTTGTGGATCTGTTATGAGATTAGCTCTCACCTTCAGCAGATAGCGGTCCACTGCTTCTCGGTCAAGAGGACCATTTACATAAATGTCTCCAAACGTGTTGTTGATGGTTCGGATCTCAAATATATCCCTCATGTTCCCTGCCACCAGTGTGAAGTTCACCTGGATGGATGGAAAGAAAAGGAATAAGGAACTTAAAAAGGACAAGAAGTGTGAAAATGACAAACCAGAAGCGAAAATGATGGTTCAGACAAAATGTGGCCTTGTTCATGATTAGATCTCATCTCAGATCCCACTGTAGGACTGACACCACACTGATCTTCTCTCTCTCTCTCTCTCTCTCTCTCACCAGCCCGTTCCTCCCAGCGTCTTTATCACGTGCTGTCACCATGGCCACTCTCTGGCCGATGGGCGTATCTTCTGGAACGTTCACCGATAAATCTGATGTGAGGTCAAACTCAGGGCTGTTGTCATTCTCATCAAGAATGGTGATTGACACCTGTAAAAAAAACAACAACAAATAGTTTGTAATCATTTTCAATAAATATTTCAGTAGTATTTGCAGTCTTAAATAAATATACAATTCAAATCAGTCCATAATAAACAATTTCTTACCTTCTACAAATGCACAATATGTTGGGAAAAGATGTAATGAGAAAGCATTTTGGTTAGACATGAATATTGTTTGACAACGTCTTCGAATAAGACATTGTTAAATTCAGATTATAGAAGGTTCCAGAAGATTATAGAAGTTTACCACAGTAGATCCTCTTTTAGGCCCTCCATCATCAGCAACCACTGTGAGAGTGTAGGAGTCACCCTTCTCTCGATCTATCAGACCAGTCACAGTGATTCGACCCTGAGACGCACACACCGTGAAACAAGAAAAGCCTAGGTCAGAACCGGACGTACGATTTTTTTGGCCGTGTGATTTTTGGCGTTTCCCAAATCGCTGCGTATTTTTTTGTTCATGGAGAAAGACGCACGTTGGCCGTAAGTTTGTCTTGCAATCTGAAAAAAACGTAAGCGCCCGTAGAGTTTGTTTGACATGACAAAGAACCTCTGCGGCCGGTCTGCGGCCAGTCTACGGCTCGAAAATCAGCACGTCACAGACACGCCCTCCGTGCGTTTCTTACGTTTTTTGCACGTAGACCAGCCGTAGGAGCACGTACGGCCGATTGTGACCGAGGCTAAAAGTACAACATTTTTGCAGAAATCTAATGATTTTAACAGATTAAACTGCGTCAAGCCATCTCCTGAAATGGACATGGAGGTCACGTGACAGCAACTAAAATAACGAAAATTTCCATCACTTCTCTTTCACATGGTCTCATAGTGACCTGGACATCATTTCTGTAAAATAGATCGGAGTTCTAGGAGTTGTTCCTTGGCATTCCTTGAAAAAAAAAAAATTTGAGCCAAGCGTCTGAAATGTACTGCAATCTCAGTGTGAGCTCCAGGTTAAGGTTTCTTACCGTGACAGCATCAATTTTGAAGAGTGCAAGAGCAGCGGGCGATGTATCAGGGTCGAAGCGATACGTCAGCTGATTCAGATTATCTGCTGACTGAGCTCGCACTTGGATCACTTCTGTTCCGGGAGCTATATTTTCCCTTAGAGATGTTTCGTACCCGGCCATCAGGAAGGACACAGCCTCGTCCAGCTCGTTCAGCAGAGTGACGTATACAGTGCAGAAGGCCCGATTAAAGGGGGGAGCTTGGTCTGTGGCTGACACATTCATTAGGTAGCTGGTCTTGGTCTCGTAGTCAAGATAATCCACAGTGGTCACTAGTCCTGTACTAACGTCCACCTCAAATTTACGGTCTGATCCTGAGATAAGAGCGTAGGATACAGCACCTCCATCTCCTATGCACAGATGTAGAGAGAAAGAGACAGATGGATTGAACCATATTAGTCATTCATGTCTTGTAATTGTGCACACTGAGGTGCTGAGAAAGTAACTCACACACTGAGTACAGTTGCTCTTGCTGGTCTTAATGATGATTACAGTGCCTTGCTGTGTGTTCACCCTCTTGAACTTTTTCACATTTTGTAGTGTTACAACTTGACACTTAATTGGGACTTTATTACGTCATTAACTCTTGGTTGCTTATTTTACGAATACTGTCTTTTTCTGGTTACTGAAATTCGGTGGAAGGGCTTTGTTCAACACCCATCTTTATTAGTCATGTACAGAGTGATGACTTCAGACGTGTTAATCAGAAAACCGCAGGTCTAGTTTCGCTCTGCTCGGGCACCATCATCAATTCGACTGTCTGGTTCAGGCTGTCTGAGATTTATAGATTTCAAGGCCTTAATGTACGGTTCAAGAGGATACAGACTGCTGTTGTACCTTTGAGGGTACCGTTACATTATTCACACCCTGGAGATTCTGCACAGCATGTTTTTGCTGACGTATGATTGTGTCAGGCACAGTTTGACTGACTGATGTATGACTGAGAAGTAGCATGTGTTTAGATGTGACTCTCTGTGTCTGTTTTTCCTAACACTACTTCACACTCGGTCAGTTAGTAAAGAAGTTGGCTTTCTGAACAGCCCTGAGCATGGACTGTCTTCTTCCTTACTTGTAAGTCTCATCTCACCTCATCTCATTATCTCTAGCCGCTTTATCCTGTTCTACAGGGTCGCAGGCAAGCTGGAGCCTATCCCAGCTGACTACAAGCGAAAGGCGGGGTACACCCTGGACAAGTCGCCAGGTCATCACAGGGCTGACACATACAGTGCGTTTACATGGACATCCAAATCGAGCTACTGTCGGTAATCGAGCTAAGGGTCCTAGCAGGGCTGCCAGAGAAATCCAATCCTACATGCACACAAGCAAATCGAGCTATTGTGTGAGGTACATTGTGCACCCGAGCCACAGGTGGCGCTACACGCCCCATCGTGTTGGTACACTTCCGGTTGTCGTCATGAAGAAGAGCTATTCAAGAGTATAAACAAAGTTATCAGTTCCGTGTTCACAAGAAGAACGACGATGAGGACAGCAACATCGAGAGAAGTGCACGTTTCTGCTCGCCATTTTCTCTTCTTCGTTCGTTCGTTCTCCTTGTTCCTCCTGACCTCTTCTGCTGCTCGCTACTACTACTGTTGTCATGCTGACCGAGGCTGTTGTGTTTCTCGCTTGTGGTCTCGTCACTCGTCACTTCCGGAAGGGGCAGTGCTGAAGTAAGTAGCTCGACTACGTAGCTCGATAGGGTTTATATGCACTAAGTAGCTCGGCTACAATCGCATAATCTAGGTCGCGTAGCTTGATTATGAGAAATCCAGTTCGGTTCGATTTCAGCCGAGCTAAGGTGTTTCCATGGCATTTAGAACTTCGATTTCAGTCGAGCTACGGCAGAAATTCGATTTTCTCTATGTGCATGTAAACGCACTGAATGACACAACCATTCACACTCACATTCACACCTACGGTCAATTTAGAGTCACCAGTTAACCTAACCTGCATGTCTTTGGACTGTGAGGGAAACCGGAGCACCCGGAGGAAACCCACGTGGACACAGGGAGAACATGCAAACTCTGCACAGAAAGGCCCTCGCCAGCCACGGGGCTCGAACCCGGACCTTCTTGCTGTGAGGCGACAGTGCTAACCACTACACCACCGTGCCGCCCTACTTGTAAGTCACTTTGAAAAAAAAAGTTTATCTGACAGCCAAATAACATACACAGATTTTCAACGAGGGGCGGCACGGTGGTGTAGTGGTTAGCGCTGTCGCCTCATAGCAAGAAGGTCCTGGGTTCGAGCCCCGGGGCCGGCGAGGGCCTTTCTGTGCGGAGTTTGCATGTTCTCCCCGTGTCCGCGTGGGTTTCCTCCGGGTGCTCCGGTTTTCCCCACAGTCCAAAGACATGCAGGTTAGGTTAACTGGTGACTCTAAATTGACCGTAGGTGTGAATGTGAGTGTGAATGGTTGTCTGTGTCTATGTGTCAGCCCTGTGATGACCTGGCGACTTGTCCAGGGTGTACACCGCCTTTCGCCCGTAGTCAGCTGGGATAGGCTCCAGCTTGCCTGCGACCCTGTAGAAGGATAAAGCGGCTAGAGATAATGAGATGAGATGAGATCTAAGAGTGTATGAGACAGAGAAGTGAGACAGGGAAGTCACAACAGATGTCCTAGGAGTTGTGCGTCATGAGCAAGAATAGAAAAAAACGCAGCCTGTATGTTGCTACATTCTCCAAAATAGGCTCCAAAGAGGAAAAAAACCCAAATCATACCAAGATGATGAGCCCATTATAAGCATTACCGTTCTCCCCTTAATGTAGTTCTTTTTGACATCCTGCATGACCTGCTGGAAATATGCAAACGAGCGCATGCTTTTTCATTATTCTGGCAACTCAGTGAAAAACAATGTGACAACATCAGGAAACCATTAAAGTAGTTCTAGAATTTGAAAATCGCCTTTGCATGTAACGATGAATACTAATATTTGTAGTATATTACAAAAAAAATTACTCAAAAATGTTTATCCATTATGATTTTATAGAGGATTTTCTGCAATAGCCCACGAGCAAAACATCGCGCCGCGATCACGTGACCGATGACGTAGTAAATTGACAAGCTAGACAGCTCACTGCCTGTACATACTGTGACTGTGAGTGACAATTCGCGGATCTACGGATTATTTCCACTGTATACGATGGTAAAAAAGTGTGTAGTGAAAGTTCATTATGTCTACCTATTGAAACTATTCTTTAAATTCGTTTCTTAAGACAAGGATTTTTTTAAGATGTTACCTTGACAGTTTCGGCGATAAACTTCCGCCTTCTTCAAAACAGTCACCAGATGTCGAGTGGTGACGTGCCTTATCAGCTGATGTTACTCTAAGGAGGCGTGAACGGGACGTTCACACCTCCTTAGAGTAACATCAGCTGATAAGGCACGTCACCACTCGACATCTGGTGACTGTTTTGAAGAAGGCGGAAGTTTATCGCCGAAACTGTCAAGGCACACACGGACTGGCCATCAGGAGTAGCGTGAGTTTTCCCGGTGTGGGCCGGCGGAGAAAAAAAAAACCAAACACAGTTGCGCGCTGGCCTTTAATATGATAAGCAATGTTAACAGTTTCTTTAAGAAACTGTTAACATTGCTTATTACAGTTGCGCGCTGGCCTTTAATATGATAAGCAATGTTAACAGTTTCTTAAAGAACAGTTTCTTAAAGAAACTGTTAACATTGCTTATCATATTAAAGGCCAGCGCGCAACTGCTTTTTTTTTTTTTTCTCCGCCGGCCCACACTGAACCACCGGCCCACCGGGAAAACTCCCGCTGGCCAGTCCGTGTGTGTGTCAAGGTAACATCTTAAAAAAATCCTTGTCTTAAGAAACGAATTTAAAGAATGGTAAAAAAGTGTGTCGCATACAGCTGTTCTAAAACCAACAAAGACGGAGTATCTCTGCATCAGTTCCCTGATCCTGATAAGAATAATGGATACGAGCTCGCTGAGTGGAACCGGCAAGTAAAGCGGACGAGGGCAGACTGGTGCTAGTTGAAGGCTAGTGCACATATTTATGCTGGTGAGTGTAAAGGGAAAAGTGTTTTTTATAGTCCATGGGAGAATCTTGAGGCGCGCTTTGAACAAGCTTCCCGAACCTTTAGGACAATTAAAGGGTTCTTTAACTAAACAAGAACTAGACGATCCCTGGACGAGTTCCTGCTTTGCACTTCTACGATACAGCCGTGACTGTCCCCATTCAGGCCCGCATTTTTCTTCTCCCCAAGCTCCGAACGCACACAAAGCAGACTTTGACAGCTGCAGTCATTTCCGTGTTGTTGGAAAGGCCGCTTGAACGCCATCGGTTCGCCCCAAATATACTGCCGATCACGACGCACATTTCGGCCCAGACCTCTGATTTAGTAGAAAAAATGTTGTGCATCGACTCACCTCGACTGGAACACGATTCACTTTCGTCTTCAGACGCAATTTCGTCTGAATAATCGCTGTCTGATTCACTCATTTCGCTTGTGTTTATACTGGATGCTGCCATCCTGGTCAATTTACTACGTCATCGGTCACGTGACTCCCGACTGGGATTTTCAGGAAATGCTTCCCAGAAGCTCGGTTTTGTCGCTCAAATACACCCTTTTGATGGGGAAATTTTTATTTTTAATTTGCATACATTGAATATATACCCTTATACTACATTTTCATCAATAGTGGGTTCTAAAATTCTAGAACTACTTTAATGCCACAGAAGGTGTGTTACTCAATTACATCCAGTGTCACTGCGTATTGCAGGGGCTTTTAAAGGTTTTGCAGCCCAAGACCCCTTTAATTGGAGAAAATATTGTCATCTGCCTTTTCATATCCTGAGTATTATTTAAATGTATACAATAATGTTTTGGCCATCTGTTGATGCCATTTTCATTCACAGAACACATTTTTGTCAAATTTGTCATGAGAATCAAACTGACATTATATTTAATCCTCCCTGTTTTTGAGTTAATGAAGTTTAGATTCAACCCATTTAATTCAAATCAGCTAATATTTGTAGCAACTCATGAATCAAAGGTTGGTTGTGATATATATAAATAAGACTGACTCCCAGCCCCGGCAGCACGGTGGTGTAGTGGTTAGCACTGTTGTCTCACAGCAAGAAGGTTCCGGGTTTGAGCCCAGCGGCTGGCGAGGGCCTTTCTGTGTGGAGTTTGCATGTTCTCCCCGTGTCTGCATGGGTTTCCTCCGGGTGCTCTGGTTTCCCCCACAGTCCAAAGGCATGCAGGTTAGGTTCATTGGTGGCTCTAAATTGACCATAGATGTGAGTGTGAATGGTTGTTTGTCTCTATGTGTCAGCCCTGCAATGATCTGGCGACTTGTCCAGGTGTGTACCCCGCCTCTCGCCCATAGTCAGCTGGGATAGGCTTCAGCTTGCCTGTGACCCTGTAGAACAGGATAAGCAGCTACAGATAATGGATGGATGGATGGATGGATGGACTCCCAGCCCCAACATTGAGGCCCATGAGCAGGCGTTATAAATACATAATGAAGGTTCAAAGCACGAGAGACGCCTAAATGTACTGTTGAGGCATTCCATACATGAACATGTATCTAGTGAAACTACGGCATGTGGGCAATGGTGGTTCAATGGTTAAGGCTCTGGGTTACTGATACCAGGTTGGAAGTTTAAGTCTCAACGCCAACAAGCTGCCATTGCTGGGCCCTTGAGCAAGGCCCTCCAGGGGAGCTGTATCAGTGTGAACCCAGCTTCCAAAAAGATAAGAATTTCACTGTGCTATAATGTACAGTATATGTGACAAATAAAAGCTCCTTCTTCATGTAGCATCAGTCAGGCCACCGTTGATCTCATTGCAAAATAACAAAATTTTCACAAAGACCTAAAAAGAATGAACTTAAACCAGCTGACTGTGGAAAAAAAAAAAAGCTAACAGAATCCAAAGAGGCTTTTGCACAGCTTTAAGGTGTGTTTGGGATCACTGAAAATCAAGAAGTACGTTGAGACTCAATTTGCTTTTGATTGTCTGTGTACATACAGTATAATGCAAGAAAACTCAAGCACTATATGCACCTGTGTCTGGGTCAGTGGCTCGTACTACGATCACAGAGGTGCCTATTCCGGCTGTTTCTCTCAGGCCAAGTCTGTTGTATTGTTGCTGGGTGAACACGGGATGCTCATCATTCACATCCTCCACATACACTATCACCTACAGAGACAAAGAGCAAGAAAGACAGTGAAGGAGACAGGCGGGGGTGAAGGACCTCGTTAGACCCCCTTTAATTTTTATAGGAAAATATGAAAAGGGAATTAATTGATGGCGATACACTGTCAGCAGAATGGGTCTAAAACTGTACCTTTTGTACCATTACTATTGATCTTCTACCTGGAATTGTGATGTAGTGTACCTTTAAAATTGTACTGTATATTATACCACCACTGTAAAATACTATGGCCAAAAGTTTGTGGACACCTAATCAACATGGTTGGCCCCCCTTTCCTGCAATACCAGTCCCCACTCTTCTGGGAAAGTAGGTGCTAAAGAAGGCAACTGGACTTGCTTGAAATTCTTGAAGACATTTCACCTCTAATTCAAAAGGCTTATTCAATTCTGTCTGACTAGTGGGGAGTTTCAGGTATTTATCCTCTACTGGACCAAAAGTAACCCTAAGGAGAGTCGCTGAGATCACATGGGTCATCTCGGTCATCCTGTTAGGGTCACTGGAGGCTGGGCATTAGCAGCCTAGACGGTCATTAGGGTGATCTGTGGGTCGTTGGCTCTCTCTCTGCCATCGTGTGAGTCATTGAAGTCAGCTGAATCTTGGGGTGGATATGTATTCAGTTTTCTGGGAAGTGTGCCAAGGACTGTATTGTAGGTGGCTGATAAGTGGTGTCTCAGACCACCTCCTCTGTTCAGTGATGGTTGTTCCAGGTTGACGAAGATGGCTTCTTTTACTTCTCTGTCAAACCACCGGTCTTTCTCTGGCTAAAATGCAGTACTGAAAAGAGCATCCTTTGTTATTGAGATAAAGATAGACTGCAGAATCCTGGCCTGAGGAACTGGCTCTCCTGTGTTGAGCCATGCGCCTGTGAAGCGATTGTTTTGTTTCCCCAATGTACAGGTCTGTGCATTCCTCACTGCACTGAATTATGCACACTACGTTGTCCTATTTGTGTCTGGGTCTTCTGTCCTTAGGGTGGACCAATTTCTGCCTCAGAGTGTTACTGGGTCTGATGTGTACAGGGATGTTGTGTTCGTAGAAGATCCTCCTGAGTTTCTCAGATAGTCCAGAAATGTAGGGAATGACAATCTTCTTGCGTTTGTTGCTGTCTGCTTCCCTGTCCATTATGTTTCTTTTTCTAGTCTTGACAAAAGCCCAGTTGGGCAGAGGCGGAAAGTAATGAATTACATTTACTCACATTACTGTAATTAAGTAGATTTTTTGTGTAATTTGTAATTTTTTAAGTAGTTTTTGAAATGGGTAATTTTACTTTTACTCAAGTACATTTTGAACCAAGTATTTTACTTCGCTACATTCGAAAACCGCCCGTTACTGAGTAAAAAAAATAAATGCAGGGAAAAAAAACCAATTGGCCTAAACTGAAAGGAAACCGGCGCAGGCGCGCATGCGCAGAATATCCATATTAGCCTACATGTATGGTTGGATGATGGCTGGTGCCGAGGTAGCCGAGCAAGAGATAGAGGAGGTTATGGAGGAGGTTGAGGATTGCCAAGAAGAGAATTCCCGTGGAACAGATGCGCCGGACAGCGAGGGAAATCCTTGGCCGTATCTCAGCCAGTACTTTGCATTCAAACGCAAACGAGGCAATAACATAATAATGCAATGCAAACTGTGCCTGCCCCGCCATACAGAGCTATCAGTCTACAAAACTTCCACATCAAATCTGCGGAAGCATGTGGTGGTAAGTAGATATGTGCATTTACCTGTGTATCCCAAACGTTATATTTATTGTTTGGTTAAAACCTTCCTGTTGAGTAAAATGTGCCTTCATTATCAATTCTTTTGGCCGCCTAGCATCCATACTGATCACTAACGTTTCAAGTGAAGTAGCCTAAATGAAATGAATCACCTCACGTTTACAAATTTGTTTTATCAGAACGACAGTCAGAAATAATACGAGTGCATGGTTTTAGTTGCAATTGGTCTCTTATGAAAAAATCCTAATTCATGTATGGACTCGCTCCTGGGTTGTTAGCTGTAGCCTAGACTAGAGCTTTGGGAGGTCACTGATAGGCCATCAAAACATTTCCACTGTCTTGGATACTTTGTTTGAGTTTGGTTTTATTTTCCTTTTTTATTGTGGTGTTTGAGTTGGACCATACAATTCAGAATTTGGCACTTTGCTTAAAAATGTTTTATGGGGTGGTCTCAAAATAGTTTGCACATTACCTCTCGACAGGTTGTAAACATTATGCAGTTAATTTGTCAATTATATTTTCTATATAAGGAAGAGCACAGTGTTACTAAGGAATCACTTAGCTGTCTTTAAATCGTGAGAGCCCAGGACACTTTGAGTTTGGTTGGTTTACATTTCATATGTGTCATTTAGTAAGTCTGCTTTAGTGGCTTTAATAGATTAGATTAGATTAGATTAGATTAGATTAGATTAGATTAGATTAGATTAGATTAGATTAGATTAGATTCACTTTATTCATCCCACATCGGGGAAATTCACGTGTTACAGTAGCAAGAAAATGTCAAACAGATAACAAATAAAACTGAAATACAAATTAGACAAACAAAGGATTAAATACAGAGGGCTATTTGCATTATCTACCGTGAAAAAGTATAGAAAAATTGCCTTATTGAGAGGCTCGGAAAAATTGCACGTTACAGGTAGACTCTGTGTATATATACACACACATATATACATAAATTTTATATATATATATATATATATATATATATATATATATATATATATATATATATATATATATAAGTATGCATAAAAATAGCAGGCGTTTGTCAATAAAGAAAAAAATGGATGATAGAATTTACAAGTTATGCCACTTGTACTTGAAAATGTTTTATGGGGTAGTCCAAACAAAGCTTTATACATTATACTGCCTGAAAGGTTATTATGTGGACTAATAGTTCATTAAAAACAATTTGATTTATGACTTGTCCTTTCTTTTTTTACATCAAATAATTGAAAGTAACTAAGTAACTTTTACTCAAAGTACATTTTAAATTGAGTACTTTTTTACTTTTACTCGAGTAGATTTTTAGATGGGTACTTTTACTTTTACTTGAGTAGAATTTAAGCAAAGTAAAGATACTTTTACTTAATTACAATTTTTCAGTACTTTTTCCACCTCTGCAGTTGGGATACCTGCACTTCTGAAGTGCTTCCTT
Organism: Neoarius graeffei; assembly: GCF_027579695.1. NCBI lineage: Eukaryota > Metazoa > Chordata > Actinopteri > Siluriformes > Ariidae > Neoarius > Neoarius graeffei. The sequence goes on along the minus strand of NC_083575.1, from coordinate 13,324,059 downwards.
GATGTGTTTTTGCTCCTTCTCTTTTCCCTCTACCATTGTAGGAATGTTCTGAGCCCTATGATGTAAGGTCCTAATGACCCCCAATTTGTGTTCCAGTGGGTGGTGAGAGTCAAATGGCCCTTTTCCACTACCCTTTTTCAGCTCACTTCAGCTCGCTTCAGCTCACTTCAGCCCGACACGGCTCGCGTTTCGACTACCAAAAACCAGCACGACTCAGCTCGTTTCAGCCCTGCTTAGCCCCTAAAACTCGCACCGTTTTGGAGTGGGGCTGAAGCGAGCCAAACCGTGCTGACTGAGGCTGGGGGCGTGAGCAGACACTCCCCTGTGCACTGATTGGTGAGGAGGCGTGTCCTCACATGCCCACACACGCCCCGCGAGCGCGCTGGGATCTGTAAACACCATAAACCCGGAAGAAGAAGAATTACGAATTACGAGAATTTCTGAAGCCTTATGCGCCTCGCCTCATCTATACGCTCTTGCCAGTATCTGTTGGCGTTGTCAAGCCACAGCACCAAGACCAGCAACACTAACGACTCCATGTCCTCCATGTTTATTGTTTACTATTCGGGTCGTGAGACTACTGCTTAAAAGCTCACTGAATCAGAGCATCGTGGATGAGTTCGCGGAGCGCAAGGCTCGTAGTATGCCCTTCAAATAATGCGCGCAGTAGGCTATTGATGTTTTATTATGAGCCATGTACAGTATGTCGCCGAATGTTTTTTTTGTTTCTGAGTTACATGTTCGTTTGAAGGACTTAATGTACAAAATAACATAGTTGCACCCCGTAGTGTTGAAATTGGTAAACACAGTGCATTCAGTGAGGTTTGCACCGCCCTCCTTTTATTTCTGACTCTTCCTGTCACTGCTGCAACCTCTGAGCGCTCATTCGTATGCCCTTCAAATAATGTGCGCAGTATAGGCTATTGATGTTTTATTATGAGCCATGTACAGTATCCTAATGTTTTTTGTTTCTGAGTTACATGTTCGTTTGAAGGACTTGATGTACTAAATAACATAGTTGCACCCGGTAGTGTTGAAATTGGTAAACACCGCAGTTGCGGACATTTTGTAGCCTAAAATGATGTTATGATAAGCTTTAATAAAGGGTCCGGTCATTTGCCCCGCCCCCGGCCCGGCTCTGACTTGTTCCGCCACTGTCACTGATGTCACTGTTTGCGCTGCTTAACGACATCACATGACGTCCACCCACTTTCGCTAACTCCACCCAATGTGTCCACCCACTTCCAGCCAGCATGGTTCAGCGCGGTTGTAGTCGAAATGCAACTCCAACAGCCCCGCTCAGCCCGACTCAGCTCGACTCGGCACGGCACGGCTCAGCCGCGTTTGTAGTGGAAAAGCGGCAAAACAGTAGGTACTGGTCTGTGTGTGGGGGTTTCTGGTAGACCTCGATACTAAGGCTTCTGTTTTGTTTGAAGTGCATGCTGCAGTCCAAAAGGGCTAGGTTGTTTCCATTGCTGTCCTCCCGAGTGAACTTGATGTTGATATCCACTGCACTGATGTGCTCTGTGAAGGCTTCCACCTCATGGGTTTTGATTTTTATCCAGGTGTCATCCACATACCTGAACCACTAGCTGGGAGCAACTCCTGGAAAAGTGGTCAAGGCTTTGTTTTCCACTTCCTCCATGTATAGATTGGCCACTCAGAAGAGGTGGTCTGAGACACCACTTATCTGCCACCTACAACACAGTCCTTGGCACACTTCCCAGTAAACTGAATACACATCCACACCAAGACTCAGGCTACGTTTACACTAGACCGTATCTGTCTCGTTTTCTTCGCGGATGCACTGTCCGTTTACATTAAACCGCCTGGAAATGCCTGGAAACGGGAATCCGCCAGCGTCCACGTATTCAATCCAGATCGTGTCTGATCCGGTGCTGTGTAAACATTCAAAATATGCGGATACGCTGTGCTGAGCTCTAGCTGGCGTCTCATTGGACAATGTCACTGTGACATCCACCTTCCTGATTCGCTGGCGTTGGTCATGTGACGCGACTGCTGAAAAACGGCGTGGACTTCCGCCTTGTATCACCTTTCATTAAAGAGTATAAAAGTATGAAAATACTGCAAATACTTATGCAAATACTGCCCATTGTGTAGTTATGATTGTCTTTAGGCTTGCCATCCTTCCACTTGCAAGTAGTAAGTGATATGCGCTGGGATCACACACACAGCGGCTCAGTCCCGAATCGTGGCTTGTGCACTTCACTCGCGCGCTGTGTGAGCTGCGCAGGGCCGGAGTGCACACCCTCCAGAGGGCACTCGCTGTTCAGGGCGGAGTGATTTGGAGCGCAGGATGCCTGCGGAGCCGAGCGTATCCGCGTATTGGCGTTGCTATGTGCACGGCTAACGGTTTTAGTGTAAACGCGAATCGTTTTAAGAACATTAATCTGATGATCCGCTGATTCGACGTAATGTAAACGTAGCCTCAGCTGACTTCAATGAATCACACAATGGTAGAGAGAGCCAACAACTCACTGATCACCCTAATGACCGTCTAGGCTGCTAATACCGCTCACACCCGACCTCCAGTGACCCTAACAGGATGACCGAGAGGGTCAACGACCCACGTGACCTCAACGACTCTCCTTACAGTTGCTTTTGGTCCAGTAGAGGATAAATACCTGGAACTCCCCACTAGTCAAACAGAACTGAAGAAGCCTTTCGGATGAGAGGTGAAATGTCTTCAAGAATTTCAAGCAAGTCCAGTTGCCTTCTTTAGCACTTATGGTTACGATGACCTGGTTGACTGAGAACATTCACAGACATATCTTCTGGGAAGGCTTTCCACTAGATTTTGGAGCATGGCTTTAGGTTTTTGCTGATTCAACCACAAGAGCATTAATAACCAGAGATTAGTGATAAGAGTAATAAGAGGCCAGACAGTGATGGTAGGTGAGAAGGCCTGGTCTCAAAGGTGTTGAGGTCAGGGCTCTGTGCAGACCAACCTTGGCAAATCATGCCTTCATGGAACTTGTTTTGTGCACAGGGGCATTGTCATTCTGGAACAGGCTTGGGCCTCTTAGTTCCATGGAAGGGAAAGCAACAGCATACAAAGTGTGCTGTCAACTTCGTGGCAACAGTTTGTGGAAGGCTTACATATGGGTGTGATACACAAGTGTCCAGAAACTTTTTCTTTATTCAGTCTGATACTTTAAAAAGAATTACAATAGAATACTGTTGAATTTGCAATTCTGGTTAGTCAGAAGATAGTGATTTAATGTCCTACAACAGCAGTGCTGGCAGTAGTAATGCAGTAGTAATGCAGTAATGCAAACTACAGGTTTATATCTATGGGCTTGTTCTAACATATTACATGTAATTTCTATAATAACAGCATACACACGGTATTCACATGAATAGAAGTCTTTCACTGTTGATATGGTGAAGTTTTCTGTGAGAAGACATACTTTTGGGAGAAGTCTCCAGTGTTGGCGCTTTGTAAAATCAGGGGTCAAGCTGTAACTTTTTTGACATGGCTTCAAGATGGAAGGCTTTGTGGTTTTCTTGGTAACATGATGCGCTACAGTTTTTCAGTCTTATTAACTTGAAGAGAGGAAAACCTCACACCACAGAAATAGTTTTTTTCCTACCACTGCTGGCCTCATAAACATGGCTAGTGACCCCCTACTTACTCTGCCCCCCCGCCAGTACTATTTATTTACCTGAACAGTTGTTTATTTATTTTATCTTATTTTTATCTTGTTTCCTTAGTTCTTATTTCTTAATATCTTAGAATAGACTGTTTTTATGTAGCTCCTTTATTAGAATAGACTGTCTTTATTTCGTATTTACTTATTGAGCACCTTAACTCCAAGCCAAATTCCTTGTAGTTGCAACAATTACTTGACAATAAAGCTTTTTTGATTCTGAAAAAAAAAAGAGAAGTCGTTGAAGGAATGACTGTAGCTGCTATAATGTTAAGTGGTAACTGGAAATATAACTTGTAACTACCCTGTACAAGTGGATAACAAGTATGACATCATTCTTGAAAAAATGAAAAATTCAGTGAATATTGGGAAAGTGTTTAGGAATAAAACACTCTGGCATGGAAAATAAATTCCTTAAATAAGCACATAGTACAAGTATGCATGAGAAAACACACACACACCCTGACAGAGCTGCGCATGCTGCCCTGGTCACTGTTGTAGGCCTCCACCTCCAGCAGGTGAGAGCTGCTTGTCTCTCTGTCTAGAGCCCGCTGTCCTCGAGTGATCAGGCCAGACAGAAGGTCTATACTGAACTGACCGCCACTGTTACCTACACAAGACAGACACACACATTACTGTACATAGTCAAGTCTAAAAAGACTAAACCCACTATCAAGAATCATAGGTACTGGTGGCCTTACACAGTTTGCCAGGAGGTGGAGGATTCTCAGTACAGCAGTAGCAATGACATGGTGCTGGTATGTTTATATCAAGTGCAGCAGCTTTTAAAGCCCAACCTTCAGGGTCCACGGTTAAAGATAAAAGCTATTTTTCAATGCACAGTGTGAGTTCAGAGTTATCCATCCTTCATTACTGGCACTTTTAGACCACAAGATGAGATAAACAAAAGTGCTTCACAAGAAAGAGAACACATTTACAGAAACATTGTGAGAGACACTTTTTTCAGTGCTTGTGCTCGCTCATACATTTGGATAACTGGAGTGGCTACAAATCCACAAACTCTGAAATAAGACACCCAGCCAGTTTCTTCTGTTCTGTCTATTTCAGAAAACATGAGCTTCAACAAACCGTTCGGATTATTCTCCGAGCTCGTTAGAATTACACTGCCTCCTCATCTGAGTATCTCCACTCATGGTTTGAGAACTGACTTTGAGAATAAATATTCATGAGGAAAGTGCTACCTGATTGGATGGCAGAATGAGGGTGTGTGTGGTGAGCACTGACTCATTATCATTTAAATGAACAGGTGCTCAAATCAGCCGTTTTAGACAAGGTGAGAAGGGAACTGTGGTGCTTGTGGTATCTTGTATTATTTTGACCAAAGCATGTCACAAACATTTCATTATGACCTCAGGGAACTGTGTCCACTTGTGGAAAAGGGGTATAAGATTAGACATATCAGGTGAAAATTCAATTTCAATCCAAATTGCTTGAAACTGGTCTCATTTAATTCAGAATTGAATGAAGAACATACATTTTACAGAATTAAAATATGTTTATCCATTCTTGAGATATTTAAATCAAAGATTGAAAAAAAAACCACTTACTTTTTAGAAAACTTATGTAATATTCTGTATGAGGATCACATGGTCCAAAATGGCCCTCATTAACCAATGAGATCAAATGATTTTTTCTTAATAACTTTTCTATTTTTCAATATAGTTACATGGAAATTGCCAAGTACATAGATGGTTGTATACTGAATACAAAGTTTGAAAAATTTGTAAAAACAAATGATGCAAATTTGCATTTCATTAGTATTAATTATGCTAATTAGGTTAAAAAGTTAAACTGGTAAACTCAATAAAAAAAGTAATAAAGGATTATTTCTAATACCCTCTTTGTGCTCTGTAGGCCTTTGTATTTCTCAAAAGTAGGGCCTACTAGTGTTTATATGAAAGAATATAAATGATAATATTCACAGCTTTCAAGGCTAACCATGAAAAAACTGTGTGAGCCACATCCAATAAACAATTCACATTAATTGAACTGAAACTGACACTCGCGTTTCTGACTACCATTTTTTTTTTAAATCTCATTCCGACCACTAAGATCTCAATATTTAATCTCTAGTATTAGATCTCTTGATCTAATACTAACATTTGGGTTAAACATAGAAAATATAGTCACACTTCCACAGTCTGAAGTGATCTCAGATCATTATCTCATCTCATTCAAAATATGTCTGAGTAATAATATATGCACCTACTGTATTAAACGTACATCCACGTCAACTACTGCACAGAGCTTTATAAATGATCTCCCACAGTTATCAACTTTGATTGGGTCACTGTCAGCCCCTGCAGAACTTGATCAGGCAACTGAATGCTTTGAGTCAACCTTCCGCTATACTTTAGATAATGTAGCTCCTCTTAAAAGGAAAATGGTCAGAGACAAAAAAATTAGCACCCTGGTATAACAATGACACTCGCACTTTAAGACAGACCACTTGAAAACTGGAACATAAATGGCGTCAAACAAAATTGGTAGCGTTCAAATTAGCTTGGAAGGAGAGCTTCCTGAAGTATAGAAAAGCTTTTAGTGCTGCTAGATCAACATATCTCTCCACCCTAACAGAAGATAACAAAAATAATCCTAGATTCCTGTTTAATACTGTAGCAAAATTAACCAGGAATAAATCCATTATAGACACATGCACACCTGCAGTATGTAGCAGCAATGACTTCAAGAATTTTTTTCAATGACAAAATTGAAAATATCCAACAAAAAATTCAAACTACTAATTTAAGGCCAGACAATTTAAATGACCCTGTAGTTAACAATATAACTATCAGATCGCAATTAGAATGTTTTACTCCCCTTAGAGAAATCGAATTACTTTCATTAATCTCCACGTCAAAATCCTCAACTTGTGTACTAGATCCCTTACCTACATGACTATTCAAACAGATAAAACCTGAAGTAATTGAACCGTTTCTAAAAATAATAAATTCTTCTCTTAGGATTGGCTATGTACCCCAATCCTTTAAACTAGCAGTTATCAAACCCCTGATTAAAAAAACCTGACCTTGATCCCTGTCAGCTGTCCAATTATCGGCCAATATCAAACCTCCCCTTTATCTCCAGTATCCTAGAAAAAGCTGTGGCACAGCAGTTATGCTCATATTTACATAGGAATAACATCCATGACCACTCCACTTGGGATCACCACCTTATCGTGGTGGAGTGGTTTGCATGTCCCCGTGACCTCTAGAGCTATGTCGGCAGGAGCTTTTGCTCCAGGTAGGGTCTCACATGCTGAACAGGTCAAAGGGTAGGGACCAGACAAAGCGTGATCCCCCCTCCCCCCACCCTCTTCCTTACGGATACTCTGATGCAAGGCCAAGAAGTCTCATCTCATCTCATGATCTCTAGCCACTTTATCCTGTTCTACAGGGTCGCAGGCAAGCTGGAGCCTATCCCAGCTGACTATGGGCGAGAGGCGGGGTACACCCTGGACAAGTCGCCAGGTCATCACAGGGCTAGGCCAAGAAGTTAACCTTTAAAAATCCGGAGTGGAGCCCCTAAGGAAGTTGGACGATGCAGTGCATCCCCTTCTGGCAACTCCTGCAACTGAGCTGGTACCAAACTGTATTGGTTCCTCCTTTCCTTTGGATCATATCAGCAATGCCGAGAGGGGAATCTTGACGTGTGGGCAGCCCAAGATTTCCATATTTTTTGCCCAGGCTATGTAGCACAAGTGGAGAGGACACTCCATCAATGTCTGTCAGATATCGGCAAAACACGGGATGTGACAGAACCGGTGATAAGCTTCTATCCAATTGGCGTAGGAATGAAGCGCCAGGGGTCACCTCCGTTGGTGGGAGAAGTCATCGTACCTCACTGAACAGCTACTGCCTGCCTCAAGTTGGGCAGCCCCCAGCCAGTAAGATGCTGTTCCGCCACGACCTACCTGCTTCACTGGGTGCATGGAGCTTAGAGTGAACCTCGACATGCAGGTTGTAAACCTGCACCAGGCAAAAATGACAGATTTATGAAGACTCCAGCTCTTCATTTTGCAAGCTGGAATGTTCGCACCATGTCCCAAGAGCTGACCGAAGACCTCCAGCAAGTAAACAATGCATGCAAGACAGCCATCATCAACAATGATCTTGCACGATTGAACATCGACATTGCGTGCCTACAGGAGACCTGTCTCCCTGATAGTGGTTCTATCAAAGAGTCCAGTTACACCTTCTTTTGGCAGCACCTACCACCAGATCAGCCAAGACTTCACAGAGTTGGTTTCGCTGTGAAGAACTCGCTTACTGCCTTTATCGAAGCCCCAGCCGGCGGCATAGAGAGAATCTTAACACTATACATGTCTATGCTATCAGGACCTGTAACCATCATAAGTGCTTACGCTCCGACCCTCTAATCCGACCCAGAGGTTAAAGATCAGTTTTACGAAGCACTGGACACCATGATATCTAGAGTGCCAGCCTCTGAAAGTCTGTTTCTGCTACAGTAGGTGATTTCAATGCTCATGTAGGTGATGACAATCAGTCCTGGCCTGCATGTTTAGGGCACCATGGCATTGGCAAATTGAATGAAAACGGATAGGGACTGCTCGAACTGTGTTCCTTCCATGACCTATATGTCACTAACACATACTTCAAGTACAAGGATATCTACAAGACTTCCTGGTGTCATCCCTGGTCGCGCCACTGGCATCAGCTGGATCTTATCATTGCTAGACGTCACGATCTTCGCAAGGTCCTTCTTACTCGCGCTTATCACAGTGCCGACTGCAACACTGATCACTCTGTGGTTGCCAGTAAAGTAAAGTTGTGGCCAAAGAAAATCCACCACGCCAAGACCAAGGCCTTACCATGCATTAACACCTGCTGTACCAACGACCCTGTGAAAAAGCAAATGTTTGCAGTCTCATTCGAAAAAACTATGGAATCTTTGGGGGCTTGCAATGCTGCTGAGCCTGTGTGGTCTAAGCTCTGTGCCGCTATCTATGGGTCAGCACTTTCAGCATTTGGACGGAAGGAACGCAAAAATGCAGACTGGTATGAAGCTTCCTGGGAGGTAATGAATCCAGTAATCGAGGCCAAAAGGAAATCGCTAATGGCTTACAAACAAAACCCCTGTCTTGCCACACATGATGCTCTCAGGCCTGCATGAAGCGTCACACAGGAAACTGCATGCCGCTGTGCAAACGATTACTGGCTCAAACTGTGCTACAAAATCGAGTCAGCGGCTGCAACTGGAAATGCAAGAGGGATGTACGAGGGTATAAAAGCAGATATGGGCCCTACACCCACGAAATCCACCCCTCTTAAGTCCAAAGAAGGTAACATCATAACAGTCCCATGCAAACAGCTCGATCACTGGGTCGAACACTACCTGGAGCTCTATAGCACAGAAAACGTGGTCTCAAGCGCTGCCTTATCTTGCTTGCTGGATTTGTCTGTTATGGATGAACTAGACCAACTCCCTACCACAGACGAGCTCAACAAAGCTATTGACCACTTGCTTAACGGAAAGGCCGCCGGAAACGATGGCATCCCCCCTGAGGTACTGAAGTCTTGCAGGCAGGCCTTACTACCGCACCTTTATGAACTACTGTGCCACTGCTGGGAAGAAGGCTGCGTCCACCAAGACATGTGTGATTCACTCCTTATTACCATCTACAAGAATAAAGGCGACTGCAGAGACTGTAACAACTTTCGTGGAATCTCCCTCCTCGACATCATCTGTAAAATATTTGCCCGTGTCATATTGGAACGCCTACAGCCTCTTGCCGCCCATGTCTACCCAAAGTCTCAGTGCGGATTTAGGAGTTGCAGATCAACTGTGGATATGATCTTTTCTTTATGCCAGCTCCAAGAAAAATGTTGTGAGCAACAGCAGCTGCTATACATTGCCTTCATTGACCTAACGAAGGCCTTCGATCTAGTTAGCAGAAGTGGACTCTTTGCAATCCTTAAGAAAATCACCTGTCCCCCGAAACTTTGCAGGTTGGTTCAATCTTTCCACGAGGGAATGCGCTGCACAGTTCGCTTCAATGGAACAACTTCTGACCCATTTCCAGTGCACAGCGGCATAAAGCAATGCTGCATTTTGGAACCAACCCTGTTCGGGATATTCTTCTCCATGCTCATTGACTTCACGTTTGGTGACTGATGAGGGTGTCTATCTACGCACTAGAGCAGATGGAAGGCTCTTTAATATCGCCAGGGTCCACACTAAGACAAAAGTCAGGAAGATCCTCATTCGTGAGCTGCTCTTTGCAGATGGCGCAGCCTTGACGTCACATTCGGAAACGGGCCTTCAACACCTAGTGGACTGATTCTCCTTTGCCTGCAAAGAGTTTGGCTTGTCAATAAGCACTAAGAAGACCAAGATCCTGGCTCAGGCTGCTGACCACTCTCCCGTAATTTCCACTGACGACAGCATTGTAGAGATAGTTGAGAGCTTCACTTATCTGGGATTTACCATCACAAGTTCTCTTTCACTGGACACTGAAATAAACACAAGAATCGGCAAAGCTTCAGGAGTCATGGGTAGGCTAAATAAAAGAGTTTGGACCAACAACCAGCTATCGGCTAATACAAAACTCAGAGTTTACCATGCCTGTGTTCTATCCACCCTATTGTATGGCAACGAATCCTGGACTACTTATACCAGACAAGAAAAACGCCGAAACAGCTTCCACCTCCGTTGCCTCAGGCGTATCCAGAACATCTCTTGGCAGGACAAGGTAACAAATACGGAAGTCCTCGAACGAGCTGGCATTCCGAGCATGTACACCCTGCTGATACAGAGACACCTCAGGTGGCTAGAGCACATACACCACATGGATTGTGAACAGATCCCAAAGGATATCCTTTATGGCAAACTTTGCAAAGGGTCTCGCCCTGTTGGAAGACCAGTCCTCCGTTATAAAGACGTTTGTAAAAGAGACTTAAAGTGCGTCTGCATTGATCCTAATTCATGGGAGACTGTTGCAGCCTCACGGGTCTCGTGGAAAGCTTGCTTGAGGGAAGGTCTTGCGAGGGCTGAGTCGACCAGAAGCGAACAGCCGAAGTTAAAGAGAGCTGCCCACAAGGCAAAGGCACTATCAGCCTCTAATAAATGTTCTGACTTTGTCTGCACCATCTACGACAGAGACTGCCATTCTAGGATTGGACTTCATAGCCATTCTATGAAGTGCAGCAGCACCTAAAAGTGCTATACCATCGTCCTTCTGGACGTACAGATGCTGACGAACATCCATGAAATGTATCAGTCAGGATTTAGACCTCATCCACAGAGGCACAGAGCACAGAGACAGCACTGGTTAAAGTAGGAAATTACCTACTGTTGGCATCTCACCAGGGCTGTGTCTCACTGCTTGTGTTGCTTGACCTCAGTGCAGCATTTGATACCACTGATCATTCAATTCTCCTGGATAGACTAGAAAATGTTGTGGGAGTTAAGGGAACGGCCCTCTCCTGGCTCAGCTCTTATTTAACTGATCACTATCAGTATGTTGATGTAAATGGTGATTTTTCTAGACATACTGAGGTAAAGTTTGGTGTTCCACAAGGTTCTGTCTTAGGCCCACTGCTTTTTTCTTTATATATGTTACCTCTGGGTGATATTTATAAGCATGGTATTAGTTTCCACTGTTATGCTGATGACACACAGTTGTATGTTTCTGCAAAACCAGATGAGAGACACCAGCTTAATAGAATTGAGGAATGTGTAAAGGACATTAGACACTGGATGCTTATTAACTTCCTTCTGCTTAACTCTGACAAGACAGAAGTACTTGTACTAGGACCACATGCAGCTAGAAGTAAGTTTTCTGATTACACAGAAACTCTGGATGGCCTTTCTGTTTCTGCACGTGCAGCAGTAAAAGAACTTGGGGAGATTATTGACCCCAGTTTTTCATTTGAAACTCAAATCAATAACATTACCCGGATAGCTTTCTTTCATCTCAGAAATATTGCTAAGATAAGAAGGTTGTATTATTATTTTGTATTATTTATAGGTTGGAATGCCTTACTGTCTGGATGTTCCAATAAGTCCATAAACAAGCTCCAGTTAGTTCAAAATGCAGCAGCAAGAGTCCTTACTAGAACTAGAAAATATGATCACATCACCCCTGTCTTATCCACACTGCATTGGCTATCAATCAAATTTCGTATTGTTTATAAAATACTACTATTGACCTTTAAAGCACTGAATGGTCTCACACCATAGTACCTGAGTGAACTTTTGGTCCTTTATGACCTGCCACGCCTATTTCGATCAAAAGGTGCAGGTTATCTGTTGGTACCTCGTATAGTGAAGGCTACATCAGGGGTCAGAGCCTTTTCTTACAAAGCCCCACAGTTATGGAACAGCCTTCCAAGTAGTGTCCGGGACTCAGACACAGTCTCAGCGTTTAAGTCTAGGCTGAAAATGTATCTGTTTAGTCAAGCCTTTTGTTAATAGTGTTTATGAGGTAAAGGAGTAGATCTGGAGGGTTCTCAGACATACAGTGTTTTGGTAAACTGGGATGTATGAATGCTGTCAATACCCCACTCGCTTGCTCACTCGAGTCTGTTAATGGTGTAGTGGCTGCTTTATGTCCTGGGGCTCCCTCATGCCTGTGTTACCTTCTGGCTCTTCCCTTTTAGTTATGCTGTCATAGTTAGTTTTGCCGGAGTCCCTGCTTGCACTCAGCACAAAATGTATCCTCTTCCTACTCATCAGATGACACTGGGCATACCTAACAAGCTGTGTTTTCTCTCTCTTTCTCCCCCCTCCCCCCATCTGTCCCTCTGAGTTACATGTCAATTCTGAGATCGAGATGCTGACCTTCTCTGCTCCTCGGACCTGCCTGATCCATCCTGATGCCCTACTTCTGGCTGGATTCTCATTGCATTGCTCCTGTGGAGGACGGCCCCATATGGACAGTCGAAAGTCACAGTTGGAACATGCTCTGGACACTTACAGTAACGCTTTTATGGCTGAGGACTACAGTTGACTTGCTAATTTTAGGACTGCAGTTGTTATGAACAGTTTTGCAATCAAGTTTCCATCAATAAAGAGTTATAACATCAACGAAACTGACTTCATGTTAAAACTGTTAAACATGTTATAATCACATTGACTGTTATCACCCAAATGAGGATAGGTTCCCTTTTGAGTCTGGTTCCTCTCGAGGTTTCTTCATCATATCGTCTGAGGGAGTTTTTCCTTGCCACCATCGCCACAGGCGTGCTCATTGGGGATAGATTAGGGATAAAATGAGCTCATGTTTAAAGTCATTAAAATTCTGTAAAGCTGCTTTGTGACAATGTCTATTGTTAAAAGTGCTATAAAAATAAACTTGACTTGACTTGGCTTGGCTTTCCTGTGACTCAAAAAGAGAGCAGAGTTCTGATTCTGTTGTACCAATTTCAACCTGCCATTACTCCCAAAGTACTGAACAGATCTTAACGAGATACATGTCTTTGGAAAGCAGAGACAATAAGCTTTTTAATGATAGCATTCATGATAGAAAATATTAAAGAGTTAAGCAATGACAGATTGGGAAACTCAGATGAGCATCTGCATGCACAATTTTCACAGCATGGCCCGCGAGCGTCTGATCTGCCTAATAATACGTCACCTTTTAGTAACCACTTTATTCTGTCTGGAGCCTTTCCCAGGAACACCGGGCTGGGAGTAGGACTGGGAGTTCACTGCATGCACAACATATTCACCAAGGGGAAATGTAGAGTCACCAGTACACCTACTGGAATGCTTTTGAGAACCTGGTGGAAGCCCACACAGAAACAAGGACCCTGGAGCTGTAAAGCAGCAGTGTGCCACTTCCTGACTTGTTATATTAAGTCTTACTTATTATGCAACCAAGCAAGTTCGAAAGTATCAAATGCATGTATGCACAGAAATAATGACAGGAGGATTGGTCAGATTGTTTCTCAACTCAGCAGTCACTTCAAGATGTTTATAATCTCCAGGAACACTGCTGCACCTGATACACTCATACAGACACTCATCATCAGCAACACACCCACTTTTAGTGTACACCATAGTGTAATAACAGTTGATCTCTGCATAGTCAGCACGATTAAATTGCTCTTCATGAGCAGCTGAACTGCACTGGTGAAGTCAGTCTACTCACAAGATTACATTATCCAAAGCTCTGTGGTTGAGATGCACTCTGTATTTACATGCCTGTGGTTTCTCAATACTTCCTTTAACTCAGGTTGTTTTTGTCTCTGTGTTTTTTTTGTTGTTGTTGTTGTTTATTGTGTTTATACAGTGCTATCACTACATTGTTCCACCTTGTAGTGTGTATTGGGTTTTGGGGTCATGTCTGGATCAGGTGGCTGCAAAGTCATAAACTAAAAACTCGTAATTCGGGGGGGGAACCTCACCTGAGAGAATTCGGTATAGAACCTTGCCATTTTCTCCCTGGTCTGCATCTGTGGCTTGGACCTGTCCACACACACACACATACACACACAAACACACATATTATGGCCTCTAAAACATGGCTGATAAAATTATAATGATAATTCTGAAATCAAACAAATAAACAAATGGTTGATTGTTCTGATATTTTCCCTTCAGTCATTTGTTTGCAGGTTGCCATGACAACATCAGCTTCACAATCGTGGCCTAAATCAGAGGAACCACAGAGGTTCATGCTGACTCTCTCACACACACACACACACACACTGAGCAGGGCCCCTTCTTCAGACTCATTAGTTTTATAAAAGGTTTTGGGGACGGGCAGAAGAAAGAGGGTGCAACGGGAGGAGGGAAGGAGTGAGAATAAAGAGTTGGGGGTCACTCTGAGATAGATGAATAGAGTGGGTCGTACCATATCTGATCCTGTAGGGGTTTGAAACTTCACACAAGCACTTTATTTATTAGCAAGTCGCTATAAATGACTTTAGAGTAACACCACAGAACAGTGACTTGAGTAAACATGGCGAGTCTGTTTGGCCTGCACTGTCTTGTCCATTTCTGAACAGCAGTTCAACTTTGTCATGATACTGAGCGCTCCCTCTTGGGCCTGTATGTATTTTTCTTCTCCATGCATGCTCTTCTTCTCAGCATGGAAAGACAGAAACAAAGCCAGCGCCGCAGCGACACTACACATTCACGGTGTTGTTAAGGTAACGCTGTGTTTCTTGATAGACATATCTCTGAAATTTGTACACATCTATGTTCATGACAGAAAGTAGTGTATAGTGTATCAGTGACACTTTTTTTTGTGTTGTGTAAATGAGTATTTACATTTCAGTTAATGAGTATGTGCTTGTTAATGATGGAGTTTCTTTAATGAGTGAACTTGTGTCCGTGGCCTTTTCGGGACATTTCTGACATTTCGGACTAATTTCACATCCCAGTGTGTTTTTGCTAAACGGTTAAGCCATGCTGTCTGTGATCAACCCAGAATTTAGCACGCTGACATTTACAAACGCTACTGAGCCAAGCGAGGGATTGGTCATCAGCAAATCAGGCGTGTGCATGTAACGTATATTGGTGTCTGTGTGTGTGTGGGAGGAGATAGTTTAATAATCCTCATTTGTATTATGCTAAAGCACATTCAAGCAAGCTCACTTGTACAGGAATTTATTTCACAGGGATGTGATCACTTCAAATGTCAGCCGTGTTATGTGTGGAAACAAACGGATTGGAATAGCTCATGTTTGAGTTTGTAGGGACAGTCGGCTTGTCTCTATGAGGAAAACTGTTTTCTTTTTTTT
Source organism: Neoarius graeffei (assembly GCF_027579695.1). NCBI lineage: Eukaryota > Metazoa > Chordata > Actinopteri > Siluriformes > Ariidae > Neoarius > Neoarius graeffei. Next base: position 13,308,656 of record NC_083575.1, on the reverse strand, counting down.
TTCCATAAACAAAACAGCATTTATAATTATGTCAATGGAATGTCCCTGTAAAGAGTATAAGACAAATATAATGTATGCATATATATGTGTGTGTGTGTGTTGTTGTTTTCAAATATCTGACTCAATAAGACACACAATTAGATAAAAGCACTGAATTGAATCAGAATGAGAACAGATTCCTCCACTCGCAGGCAATGATACACCATGCCACAAAATAACAAAGGGCCCAAACCTTGGCCTAAAATCCCTTAAACACCAAGACCAGCTGAGCCCAACATCTCTGTAAACCAAACAAAACAAGCATTGCCAGGCAAAACAAACCTTGCCTGGCAGCACTTATTTTATACCTGTATGCTGATAATGGTAATCTTTCTCAATCACCAGCTGTCAGGTTGTAGTCCTGTGAAAATCCATGACCTTGAGTTTGACATTTCAAAGTCATTGAAGGTCAAAGGTCATGGCGGCAACTGAAAGCCCATATGGGACTTCTTATATGTTGATAATGGTAAACATCTGGCTATCATGAACCATTTTAAAGTTATAGCTCTTTGAAAACCCATGACCTTCAGTCTGACCTTTCAAGGTCACTCAAGGTCAAAGATCATGATGCTAAATGAAAGCCCATATGGCACTTCCTAGCAGTTGATAACGGTAAATATCTGTCTACCATCAACTGTTTTCAAGTTACAGCCCTCTGAAAATCCGTAACCTTGACTTTGACCTTTCAAGGTCACTCAAGGTCAAAGATCATGGTGCCAAATGAAAGGCCATGTGGGAGTTCCTAAATGCTCATAATAGTAAACATCTGTCTATCAGCAACTGTTTTTGAGTTCATTCTCATCTCATTATCTCTAGCCGCTTTATCCTGTTCTACAGGGTCACAGGCAAGCTGGAGCCTATCCCAGCTGACTACGGGTGAAAGGCGGGGTACACCCTGGACAAGTCGCCAGGTCATCACAGGGCTGACACATACACACAGACAACCATTCACACTCACATTCACACCTACGCTCAATTTAGAGTCACCAGTTAACCTAACCTGCATGTCTTTGGACTGTGGGGGAAACCGGAGCACCCAGAGGAAACCCACGCGGAAATGGGGAGAACATGCAAACTCCGCACAGAAAGGCCCTCGCTGGCCACGGGGCTCGAAGCCGGACCTTCTTGCTGTGAGGCGACAGTGCTAACCACTACACCACCGTGCCACCCCTGTTTTTGAGTTATAATGGAAAATATGTTATTTGACCGAAAGGTTGACCTTTCCAGTGACCTTGACCAGATTACCCCCAAAATTTAATCAGAATTGCTCGCCTACCCTGAAAATTTGAAGTCAATCGGTGCAAACGTCTACACGCTAGATTGTTAACAGACAGACACACAAACAAACCGGACTGATTATAATACTTCGCCGCGCTTACTTCGTTGCGGGCGAGGTAAATATACCCAGCCTCCATTTTAACTCTAAAACATGAAGTACAACCAAACCAAACACTGAGAATACAGGTCCTAAAACTAAACTTGAAAATAAAGTTGCTCTCCGGACCTTAAATATAACAACCAAACTCAGAATCAACACACAAACAGCCGAAACGCATTTATGCATTCTGCCACAGCATAAACAGTTAAATCCAAAAAGCTTACAACAAACGCCGGAATGACCAAACTGCTCTCCAGAAAACAAAGACTGGCCTGATAATGAAAGCACAAAAGACCGAACTGAACACAAAACATACAAATATCAACTATAAAAAAAAAGTTGGAGAATATACACTACCGTTCAAAAGTTTGGGGTCACTTTGAAATGTCCTTATTTTTGAAAGAAAAGCACTGTTCTTTTCAATGAAGATCACTTTAAACTAATCAGAAATCCACTCTATACATTGCTAATGTGGTAAATGACTATTCTAGCTGCAAATGTCTGGTTTTTGGTGCAATATCTCCATAGGTGTATAGAGGCCCATTTCCAGCAACTATCACTCCAGTGTTCTAATGGTACAATGTGTTTGCTCATTGCCTCAGAAGGCTAATGGATGATTAGAAAACCCTTGTACAATCATGTTAGCACAGCTGAAAACAGTTGAGCTCTTTAGAGAAGCTATAAAACTGACCTTCCTTTGAGCAGATTGAGTTTCTGGAGCATCACATTTGTGGGGTCGATTAAATGCTCAAAATGGCCAGAAAAATGTCTTGACTATATTTTCTATTCATTTTACAACTTATGGTGCTAAATAAAAGTGTGACTTTTCATGGAAAACACAAAATTGTCTGGGTGACCCCAAACTTTTGAACGGTAGTGTACGTTAGCCCAAAAACATATGCTGGTAAGTTTAACACCATGAGGAAATCTTCAGGGCTTTGCACTTGACAAACATGACAAACTGTCTGATAAACCTCAAGAGAGAGGAAAAAAAGAGAGGCTGGTGAGAGATGACGCTTTACAACTGCTATAACGTAAGCGATAACTGGAATGTGTTTCACAGATCTTCCAAAGCATTATATGAAAGTATAACCAGAGGAAAATATGACCCGTTCTTAAATTAGTTGTGTCGTTTTAGGAGAAAAATGAACGATGATACAGACACAACACTGCTTTCAGAGCAACAGAACTGATTTGTGCTCTGTTTAGGAAATGTGTTTTAGCCAAACCTTCTTCATATGTGCAGTTAAAACACCCACATCTCACCACATCCTGTTAATCTGCACAGAAACATTTGCAAAAACTCCAGTCCAGATCGCATCAACTGATAAACTCTGCTTTTCTCTTCAGAGCTGGATGACATGGACTCCGTGAACGGCACCGTCAACTCAACCTTCACTCCTCTTTCTTTCACCTACTCTCTCCTCCCGTCCAATCTTTCCAGCTCTGTATCCCCTGACCTTCATCACCCGCTCCCCACCATCATCGGCACTGTCTGCCTGTTCCTCGTGTTTGGAGGGTGTGTGATCATCCTGGCGACGTGCCGTTGCTCGGGAAGATCTGGGGCGTGTGATGGAGGATGTTCTGCAGGAGAAAGTGAATACAGTGGACAGGCGTCATCTGGCGAGCCTCAGCTGAAACTCTGGAAGCGCCTCGGCTCTGGACGCTACTCGTTTTCCTCAGTGCCGTCATTCCGGAGAACTCCGCAGCGTTCTGCCTTGACCAAATCCAAGTTGTCGTTTCAACTTGAGCAAGACAGGAATGAACTGCAAGCGCAGCTTACTATACCGTGCTTACTACAGTACGCTACTGAGATATAAACACGAAACACAAACCATGTACTGTAACACATAGTGCCACTAAAATACTCAGCACAGCGCCAGTTTTAAATTTTAGTAACATTTCACCTTTACAGAGGCTCCAACTTGGGAAATTGCAAAGAGGGAGATTCTCCCTCTCTGCGAGTAGCTCGGAGGGAGACAAGTTTGAGTGCCGTAGGCGCAAAGGCGAGTTATATATAAAATGTGTATGTATATATAATGATGTGTATTTGTATATATATATATATATATATATATATATATATATATATATGAATGATTCACCACATTTCGTGTCAATTTCGTGTCAATTAAATCTTATTAATAGTAACAGATCTAGATAAATCCAGTAACTATAGACCAAACTTTAATATGCCTAAAGTCAATGTTAATGTCAATAATGACTATTATAAATTGCCAGTGGTAGACCCTCTGATGAAAATGTTCTTCTAATAATATTCTATTTCTAAGTCTAAGTTAGTAAAAGTCAGGCAAAAAAAGTCAGACAAGTTTGTTAAAATCTAATGTCTGGTCTGGTGATCTAACCTTGTCAGATATAGGGTCGTCTTGCTGCCGTCCAAAATAGTCCGCCATTCGTCCCTGGCGACCATCATGACGGGCGATCCAAACTTTATCTTGGTGATTTTCTGATATTTTTTCTTCGTAGTTTGGCTTTCGCCATTTCCACCAACGGAACTTCGTTTCATTATCTCATTCAAGAGAACATAAAGTTAAAGACAAGCAGGCGATAAATGCAGACGAAATGCAGACGCAAAAAAACAAACAAAATGGTTGAGTGTCGCGGGTTTTCTAGTTCTCTCGTGCATATCATTAATAGCGCCATCTGTATGCTTTATCGGTAACTGCTAAGACATTGGGTGGGCTCAAGTGTGTACCCCGCGGCGTACCGAATTCCGCTCGATTCACATGCGCGCCTCCGGCATTCACTCCAATCTCCCCGTTACGCTGATCAGTGTACCGACCGGGGAATCGGCATATACCGCGGAGTACACACTTGAGTCCACCCATACAATGTCAGACACACGAAAAGCGGAAAGTCAACTATTAATTTGTCAACATAAACGTATCAAGTTCTATATTTTTTTAACTAATCATGTGTAGTAAGGACGGGTGGGAGATTTTTATGTTGTCAGCGGGAGGTCGGGAGGATTTTCTAAATGTTCCATAAAGTGGGAGATCTCCCGCCCATGGCGGGAGAGTTGGAGCCTCTGCCTTTAGCCATCACCAAGTACCTAAGCCAAGGCCCAGGAATCCTGCAGTGAGCAAAGGCTCATGGTTATAGATTCTGGACATGACATTAAACCTTAAATAAGGTAATATCTAGAGGTTAGAACAGCTGATTGAAGCTATAGGGTGAATATATAGCGAGTGAATTTTTACAGTAATGCCGTAATAAATAGTTGAGAATCAAAAACATGCACTCATCCTGTATACAGTCTAGCAGGTTGATTTGTGGTTTTAAATGTACCTTTGTTCAACTGTGTTCAATTCAGTAGGTGTGTTTCCTGTCAAGGAACTTACACACACACACACACACACACACATACAAGAGGATAATATCATTTATCATCAGGATTGCCAGGTTTCTACAGTCATCAGAAAAGTCACCGTGGTGCATATACATTTCTGACGTACATGCACATTCGGATATTTTGAATCATCCGCTCCTTCTCTGGTTAAGATATGAAACACATCTTACAATCAAAATGATTTAGTATGTCTTAGACACACTGTCCACACTTACACTTTACCTTTGTTCAGAGAAATGTATTCAATTTAATTCCAGTGGGTTTCTATATAACAGAGATTTTGGCAGCTGGAGAGTCCGATGGGCCTGTGTTCACACGATAACTCATTGGTCATTCAAACAATCATACAAATTAAATAATTAAATATAAACTCATTACTTGAAATATGTGACGATTTCTTAAAACATTTTGATGAATCATTTAACGTCTGTTTTGAAAAAAAAAATATATATATATATCCACCAGTTTCCTGAACCAAATAATGGAACTTATCCTGCAAGTTAAGCTGGAGCCTATCCCAGCTGACTACGGGCGAGAGGCAGGGTACACCCTGGACTAGTCGCCAGGTCATCACAGGGCTGACACATAGACACAGACAACCATTCACACTTACATTCACACCTACGGTCAATTTAGAGCCACCAGTTAACCTAACCTGCATGTCTTTGGACTGTGGGGGAAACCGGAGCACCCGGAGGAAACCCACGCGGACAACATGCAAACTCCGCACAGAAAGGCCCTCGCCAGCCGCTGGGCTCAAACCCAGAACCTTCATGCCGTGAGGCGAAAGTGCTAACCACTACACCACCGTGCCACCCAAAATCACAATAGTTCATTTTAAAATGTTCCTTCTGTTCTCCGTTTTACTAACAGTTATTAGAGCTTCACCATTCGCCTAATTTGAGATGAGGGTCTCAGTGACGTCAAGATCAGCAATCGACTGTAGTGAAAACAGTGAGTGTAGTGTGCGCAACTATAATAAGAAATGTCACAAACATACATAGTTTTTTTTTCTTCTAATGGTAGCATTTTTGTATTTCTTCACATTGTATCAGTGTTTGCACTTGTATTGAAGCGTGATGTGTGTTTATGAAATGTACCTGGAGTACACTGGTTCCTCTCGGGATGTTCTCCAGAATAGTAGTCTCGTAGCTGTTCTGAAGGAAGATGGGTCTGTTATCGTTGACATCCAGAACTTCGATGTAGACGGTAGCTGTGCCTGTTTTTCTGTCCCCAGCTGGGCCGTTGTCTACAGGAAAAAGAATACCAATAACCCATCAAAACTTTTGCAAATGGCAGCGCAGTGACTTATTAAGGTGACTGGAAGGTTATGGGTTCAAATCCCAGGACTGCCAATGATCAAGACTTGCAACTGCTTATCTTTTAGTTTGATTTTTTTTTTCTTTGTTTCTGTCTCACTTGTAAACTGTTTTTTACAGGGGAAAAAAGCATCTGCCAAATGATTAAATGTAGACCATCTCGAGGTCGTAATGCTAAATCTGATCATCTGAACAATTAAAAAAAATCACCCAATAAAGTTCAGAGCTCAGAGGTGCATCTGTCTTCATCTTGTGGTTGTGTTTACTGTTTCCTTGGTCAAATGTGACCCTTTTTAGTTGTAAACATTGATACTGATGACCAATCAAATCCCATAATAATGGACTTGTGAACTTGACGCACTGTGAAAATCAAAATGCTTTAAATTAAACTTTAGGAATAATAATAATAATAATAATAATAATAATAAACAACTCATAGAATCATAGCATTTCTATAATAGACGATAGAAAATCCATCTTAATGCATTAAATAAAATATTTATTTCATAATAAAATCTATATAAGTCCCGAGTACTTTGACGTTGGAAAAAATAGTGTACACTGTAAAAAATGTCCGTAGAATTAACAGTGAATTTATGTAAAATCATAACATAAAAAAAAACTGTAAACACAAAAACAATGAAGCAGTGTGTAATTTACATCAATATACTGTAAAACTCCTAACCAAATACCACTGTTAATTTAACAGTAAGAATATGTTGAATTGATCATATTTTTTTGTAGAATTTACAAATTGTTGTAATTTAAACACAGACAAATACTAAAACAGAATGTGATGGTTAAAATTACATCATTGCCCTGTTAAAACAATAAAAAAAAATAGCCACCATCGTGGCTCAGTCGACTAAGGTGCCATACCATGAATCCGGGGACCTGGGTTCGATGCCAACCCAAGGTCATTTCCCAATCCCTCCCCGTCTGTCTCTCCAGCTCATTTCCTGTCTCTACACTGTCCTATCCAATAAAGGTGAAAAAAGCCCCCCAAAAAATATCTGTCTAGTAGATCATTGCTTGTAACCATTTTGAATCATTGTTTATTGTACAATGAATATCCGTAAAATTAACAGTTATGTTTTGATTATTGTACATTGAATACCTGTAAAATTTACATTTAGTTATCATTAATTGTACATGGAATCCCAGTGAAATGTACAAGTTATTCTGTAATGTTGTTTACATTTCACTGTATTTTTAACAGGATTATTCTGGCAACCACAGCTGCCAGTGTTTTTCCGTAAAAACAACGGATTTTTTTTTTACAGTGTAATTTATTTTTCGAATAATAGTAATATTGTATTTAATTAATATTGTTCATATATGAGAAGACGGGGTGTGCTGCGATATTCAGCAAATTATTTATACATTTTTAAATTTAACTCTGAAAGTCGCTCATGTGACATTTTCTACTTTGTAGCTTTCTACTTTGAGTTTGTAATTTCTTATTAACTTAACTTCAATTTCCCATCACTGTGACAATATTGTTTTCATATGTTGTCAAAATTATGGGAAATTCAAGTTATTAACTGAATAAAATATTGCAAATATAACACAACATTTACTGAAATCATGCTAAACATGGTGATTGTGAGTCAAAAAATATATATTTTTTAATTTAACATCTAACCTTACAGTATGCCAACTTTGAGAACATGACTTGATGCTGGTTTTGTTGTTTGTTTGTTTTTTTACAATATCATTCATGGAAATGATTGCTCCACTGTCCTTCTGAAATGCAAATAATTTTCTGATAACGTGAATAAAGAAGCAGTGTTACAGGCCAGAGTGGCTATAAAGATACAGTACATACACTTTTTTTTTAAAGATATTTTTTTGGGCTTTTTGCACCTTTATTGGATAGGACAGTGTAGAGACAGGAAATGAGCGGGAGAGACGGGAAGGGATCGGGAAATGACCTCGGGCCGGAATCGAACCCGGGTCGCCCGCATTCATGGTATGGCGCCTTAACCACCTGAGCTACAACGCCCCCAGTACATACACTTTTAATGGTTAGTTATCTTCCGCCCAACTTTGTTTGGGCGGGGGATATAGAAATGGATTCGTTCCATCCATCCGGTCACGTTTTCGTTTCCGGGCCATATCTTTAAAACTACTAAAGATATAGTCATGAAACTTTGTATACATATCAAGTGACATGTGAAGTGGTGCCTTTTGCTATTTATTTTGGATTTTTGAAAAAATTATATATATATATATATATATATATATATATATATATTTTTTTTTTTTTTTCAAATTTTTACATAAAAAATAGATTTGACTTAGTTTCTAAGAGTAATGTTTGTTTCCGGAGCATATATCCCAAACTATTCAGGATACGGATTTGAAATTCGGTACACATGTTAACAAGGTGATGTAGGTGTGCCTTTTCATACTAAGAAATTTGAGAAATTTTAATGTTTCATGTTTCTATAGAAACAATTTCAGACTTAATCTCTCAGGTTAGTCTTAGGGGTAGGTTTTGTTTCCGGAGCAGAACTTGAAAACTATGAGTGGTATGGTCTTGAAAGTTGGTATATGTGTTGATTAAATAATGCATATGTGCCTTTTGATACTAAGAAATGTGAGAAATTTTAATTTTGAGCTCATCTGGACCAAAGGTCCGGTGGGTTTATGCCATGGGCTGCTGAGGTCAGTGTAAAGAGGTCGGGTTGGTTTCCTGCAGCACAACTTGAAAAATGGGACAAATAATATCTTGAAACGTGGTATATAGGGCGGGGGATATAGATGACTCTGTGATCTTGTTACTTTTGTATTAATGTAAAGAAATCTACCTTGGAGAATATGATGCTCAAAGAAAAAAACAGACAGACAGACAGATAGACAGATAGATAGATAGATGCCCAGATAATGTGATACGTATATCCTTTCCTATTTCTGAGCATATTAACTCTATAATGCAGTTCATTTCATTTTGATAAATGTCCAGCCTGCTGTGATACTCAGAACCCAGAGCAACAATTTCTAACTTTTCATCTTTCAGTCTAGGATGCATTTATTTGAATATGTTCATGTGGCTGAGTAAAATTAGTGTGTTTGCGTAGCAGAGGATAAACTCACTGTTAGTTACACACACTGCACCTCTACCACCACAGTTTCACTCCAAACAGGAAACCTCAGTGCTGCACTCTTCACACAGGAAGTGAAGGTGTTGTGCTACACTTGCTCACATTGCTGCATGCATCACTGAACCTGATGAGCAAATCTTACCTGTAGCTGAGACAAAGACCACTTACCTACCTACCTACCCACCCACACACCCACCCACACACTCACACACGCAAAGAGGTGTAGATGAAAAGACTCACCGATAGCCTCAATGATGAGTCTGTATGAGGCTTGTGTTTCTCGGTCCAGATCCACGACAGTGCGCACCACACCGTTCCTGAAGCCCACACTGAATTTCCCATCCTGATTTCCACCTGGATAACACACACACACACAGCATGATGTGTTGTATTTAACACACATTTAATACAATAAAAACAAAAATGAACATGATGTATTTTCTCTCTCTCTCTCACACACACACACACACACACACACACACACACACACAGTGGAGAGAATCTCCCAGATTGCATACATGATACATAAACATCATACACAAATGCGGAAGCACGCACACGGGTCCCCAAATCCCTTCGCAAAGAAAAGCAATGTTCAATAGTATAACAATCTCCTTTGACCTCTGACCTGTGATGAAATAGCTGAGTTCAGCATTGAGTCCAGCATCGTTATCAGAACAGTTGAGCCGCACGACCACGAAATCCCGCGGAACGTTCTCCAACACTGATGCGTTGTACACGCGTGGGGAAAACGTAGGGGTCTCATCATTCATGTCCAACACTACAGAAACAGAGAGACAGATAGAGAGACAGACAGACACAGACATGAGGATGATGATGATGATTTGGCAGGTTAACAAAAAGACAAAGATTGAAATGATAGCCAGAAAGACAGACAGAGAGACTGCTCAAGAGACAAACAGATCAATGGATATACAGACAAACCAAGAGACAAACACAGAGACCAACCAACAGTCCAAAGGCAAACAGACTGACAGACAGACAGACAGACAGATATACCAACTCACAGAAAGACAGGCAGATAGACAGTAAGATCGATAGACTAACAGACTGGTAGACAAACAAATAGATAGACACATAGAGACTGGCAGACAGAAATTCACAGACAGGCACACAGGCAGACCAATTGTGAGAAAAGACAGACAGCCTGACAGACAGAGAGACAGGCAACTAGACAGATGGACAAATAGACAGACTAAGATATTGAAAGGCAGACCAACCCACTGACAGATAGACAGTTTGACAAACTGTCCAACAGACAGACAGACAGACAGACAGACAGACAGACAAATAGACAGACAGACCAAAAGACAGTCCAACAGACAGATATACAGACAGACTGGCTAACAGACAGATTCACAGACAGACCGACAGATGGACAGACAGACCTACAGATAGACCAACAGACAGATTGGCTAACAGACAGACAGACCAACAGACAGATGAAGCAGACAGACAGACAGAGATACAGACAGACAGACAAACATTTAACCTAGGTGACTAAACTAAAATCACTAGATTGAACGAGTGAACTGTGCTGCAGCTGGAATTAACCTCTCCAGCTGTGTCACTCAGTATCCGACACTCGCTCTGGATCGTACCCGTGATGGTGATGGTGCTGGTGGAGGTGCGTGGGTACTGCCCTGCATCAAACGCCACTAGTCGCAGCTGGTACTGTGCGATCTGCTCACGGTCCAGAACTACTGTGGAGAACAGCACACCTGTGCTGCTGTTGAGGCGGAAGTCCAGCCGGGGCGTGCCCATCTCTAACACCAACGTCACCGCCCCGTTCTCCGCCTCATCTGGGTCCTGGACCTGCACCTGAGCGTCCACAACATGCAGAGTTTTAAATCAGCAACTTTCATGTGGGAAAATAGTCTGTGCTTCCTGGTTGGACTTATAAATCTGGTACACACTTGGCAGCAAACACTACACAGGTGAAGTGGGTTTTTTTTTACTTGCAATTTTTCTTTTGCAGGTTGATATTTTTTTTAAATGTGGTACTGCTGTTTTGCATGCACAAATCTTCAATATATCTTCAAATATTGCTATATGATATTTTGACACATTGCCCATGCCAACTCAAGGAACAAAAGAAGATGAAGAAACCCAAACCAACCCTGAAGACAGACGAGCCGATAGGAAGACCCTCCGGGACCTCGGCGATGAATGGCAGGTTGAGGAAGGTAGGGTCATTGTCGTTAAGGTCCAGCAGATTGACACTGACTGTGGCGCTGGCTGAGGAGCGCAGTGGTGGGTTTCCACCTCAAGAGGGAGGTAGAGCATTAAGTACAAACCCAAACACAAACTCGAACATGAGTTCACTTCAGTCATTAAATCCACTCAAGGGGAAGAAATCGTTAAAAAGAGAGAAAAAGGGTTTGAGAAGCAATTTAAGGATCAGAGACACTCAGACAAGGAGACATGGATCACACAAAAACAACACTATGCCTGCTCGACAAAGGCTGTTCTGACTTGACCAACAATTTCATGATATTTGGGTTATATTCATATTATAATGTTACAAAAATTTCTTTCTTTCTTTCTTTCTTTCTTTCTTTCTTTCTTTCTTTCTTTCTTCTTTCTGACTGATATGATTATATATGGTTTAGAAAGTTACTTTTGGACAGGGCTATAGATATAAATGCAGAAACATACACATTTCCGAAAGAGAGATCAGCAGGCATACAGACAGAACGAAGAAAATACCAAATTAAAAAAAGCTAAAATAAAATACAAATGAATAAACATTCTGTTGTTGATTAGCATTTGTACTGCGTTTTATTATTGTACTGTGCTGCAGCTGTAACCTGTCCATCCATCTCTGCATCCATCTATGTACCCACCCACCCTCCCTCCCTCCCTCCATCCATCCATCCATCCATCTACCTACCCACATAGACATCCATCCATTCAACCATCCATCCTTCCATCCATTCATCTATATACCCACCCATATACACATTCATCCATCTACATATCCACCCATATACACATCCATCCATCCATATACACATCCATCCATTCATTGATCTATATATCCACCCATATACACATCCATCCATCCATCCATCCATCCGTATACACATCCATCCATACATCCATCCATATACCCAGCCATCCACCCCATTCACCCATTCATCTACATACCCACCCATATATCCATCCATATATCTATATATCCACCCATATCCACATCCATCCATCCACCCATCCCTCCAAATACCCACCCATATACACATCCATCCATCCATCCATCCATCCATCCATCCATATATCCACCCATATACACATTCATTCATCCATCCATCCACTCACTCATTCATCCATCCATCCATTTACACTATTCATTCCCCTTCGTGTTTGTCCTGTTTTGCTGCATTACAAGCTGGAATTAAAATTGATTTTTTTTCTTTTTCTTTTCTTTTTTTTTGGGGGGGGCACCATTTGATTTACACAGCATGCCTACAGTTTTAAGGGTGCAAATTGTTGTTTTATTGTGACACAAACAATAATTAAGATGAAAACAGAAATCTGGAGTGTGCATAAGTATTCACCCCCCAAAAATTTAATACTTTATAGAGCCATCTTTTGCTGCAATTACAGCTGCAAATCCCTTGCGGTATGTCTCTATTAGCTTAGCACATCTAGCCACTGGGATTTTTGCCCATTCCTCAAGGCAAAACTGCTCCAACTCCTTCAAGTTAGATGGGTTGCATTGGTGTACAGCAATCTTCAAGTTATGCCACAGATCCTCAATTGGATTGAGGTCTAGGCTTTGACTAGGCCATTCCAAGACATTTAAATGTTTCCCTTTAAACCACTCCAGTGTAACTTTAGCAGTATGTTTAGGGTCATTGTCCTGCTGGAACATGAACCTTCATTCCAGTCTGAAACCTCTGGCTGATTCAAACAGGTTTTCCTTCAGAATTGCCCTGTATTTAGTGTCTTCTTTCCTTCAGTCCTGACCAGCTTTGCTGTCCCTGCAGATGAAAAATATCCCCACAGCATGATGCTGCCACCACCATGCTTTATTGTAGGAAAGGTGTTCTCAGGGTGTTGGTTTTGCACCACACATGGCATTTCCCATGATGGCCAAAAAGATCAATTTTAGTCTCATTTGACCAGAGAATCTTCTTGCATGTGTTTGAGGAGTCTGCCACATGCTGTTGGGCAAACTCCAAACATGTTTTCTTAAGCAATGACTGTTTTTTGGCCACTTTTCCATAGAGCCCCTCTCTGTGGAGTGTACAGCTTAAAGTGGTCCTATGGACAGATACTCCCATCTCTGTTATGGATCTTTGCAGCTCATTCAGTGTTATCTTCGGTGTCTTTGTTGCATCTCTGATTAATGCCCTCCTTGCCCGGTCTGTGAGTTTTGGTGGGCGGCCTTCTCTTGTCAGGTTTGTAGTGGTGCCACATTCTTTCCATTTTGCTATAATGGATTTAATGGCGCTCCGTGGGATATACAAAGTTTGGGATATTTTTTTATAACCCAACCCTGATCTATACTTCTCCACAACTTTGTCTCTGACCTGTTTGGAGGCTCCTTGGTTTTCATGTTGCTTGCTTAGTAGTGTTGCAGAGTCAGGGTCCTTCCAGAACAGGTTGATTTATCCAGACATCATGTGACACTTTGATTGCACACATCTGGATCTTAATCAATTAATTATATGACTTATGAAGTGAATTGGTTGGACCAGCTCTTATTTAGGGGTTTCGTACAAAAGGGGGTGAATACCTATCTATGCACACTCCAGATTTCTGTTTTTTCATCTCAATCATTGTTTGTGTCACAATAAAACAACAATTTGCACCTTTAAAGTGGTAGACATGTTGTGTAAATCAAATGGTGATAACCCTCCAAAAATCCATTTTAATTCCATCTTGTAATGCGACAGAACAGGACAAACACCAAGGGGGATGAATACTTTTGCAAGACACTGTATATACCACCCATATACACATCCATCCATCCATCCACCAATATCTACATCCATCTATCCAGTCAGCCACCCATACATATCCATCCACCCATCCATCCATCCATCCATCCATCCATCCATCTACCCACCCATATACATATCCGTCCAACCATCCATCCATCCTTGATTCATTCACCCACCGAACCACATATCCACCCATTCATCCATCCACCCTTCCGTCCATCCACCCAAATCCACACATCTATCCATCAGTCGATAAAATAATTATCAATCTGTCAATAATGTGTGCTCGTTTATATTTAGTAGATCATCTTGACCCATTCTATTGACTATTAATGACTAATTTTATTTTTTCACTTTATGTGGATGTTCCAGCTCCTGGCACCTTATTTAGTGGATCATTTATAGACTAATACTTTGCTCTTAATCCGATCATGATTTCACTTTCAGTCTTTTGAGATGTTGAAAATCAGTTGGTAGACTGCTTTATGATGAAACATCTGATGACAGATGTTTGGAGAGATGCCCCATTAAACTATCCAAATAAAGTGTTACCTTATTGTTGCAGCATAAATCCAACATACTGCCGTGTGTATGTGTGTGTGTGTGTGTGTGTGTGTGTGTGTGTGTGTGTGTGTGTGTGTGTGTGTGTGTTGTACTCACGATCAGTGGCTGAGATGATGATGGTCCTCATGAGCTGGGCAGCTCGTGGATCCAGACTCTCTCTGTCCAGCACGGCGCCGCTGGTGCGGATCTTCCCAGTTCTGTTGTTGATGATGTAATAAGGGTTTGTTGGACTGATACTGTACACAACTGTCCCGTTCTCTCCATTATCGGTGTCCAGGGCCAGCACCTGCGCAAAGAGAGAAAGACAGAAACAAACAGCTAACGTAGTGCTCAGAACACTCACCTGACACACTGGCCTCAGGCAAAATTAAATCAGAGGAACCGAAGCCACCTGAAGAGCATGATGGGAAATTTATGTGCCTGGAGGCAAAGCACATTGTTGTCTCATACTTTACTGTTACATTTTTAAAGAGATGATCACTTCACAGCACTAATGGAGAAATGCTGCAAATTGCCTAATTGGTCATTAGAGAAACAAAGGGTCCTTGGGTTATGAATTATTGAGAAAGAGACAGCAAGGAAATGCCAGTGCTGCGCTGGGTACTGGGAGACTCTCTCACACACACACGCAGAGAGAGACAAAGAGAGAGAGAGAGAGAGAGAGAGAGAGCGCAGGCACCAAATGTCATTCATGCTCTTACAAGCAGCATTAAAGAGCAGTGAATTTTCAAGTTCACTCAACTGGGTTGGATTGTAGTTACAATTTATCTGCTCTCTCTCTCTCTCTCTCTCTCTCTCTCTCTCACACACACACACACACACTTACAAAGTGTACCAGTGTGTATGTGTGACCTCTAATCCCATTATTTCTAAAATACATTTAAAATCATTAAGATGTACATGAAAAAAGATGAAATTTGATGTTAACCAGTTTTAACCCCTTAAATGACCCCTTAAAGGGGTCATTTATTTTCATAAATAAATGACATGAATGATTCAAGAACGACACTGAAGCATCCTGGGAGTCTGAAAAGTTAAAGCTAGATGGCCTTTCGATTTCATAAAGTCGGTGAAATTTAGTTCCCTCTGAAATTGGGTCATTGTGATATATGTTTATTTCTGTAATATCTCACAAAATATCAGTTCATTCTGTGGCTGGGAAGTTGTTTAATTAGAGGGGATTCCCGAGCAAATAATGTGCCTGAAATCGCTCACTTCGCACAGTGAAGCAGACAGACAAAGTCCGTGTGCGCATGCGCAGGTGCTCCTTCTTCTTTTGGATTTTACGGCAGCTGGCATCCACAGTGTTGCATTACTGCCATCTACAGGTTTACCTTTACCGTGCACTGACAGTTCCATCATTCTGTTGCTAAACGAACAAATGATCACACCGAGGTGCTCGCTGACCGCCGATATTTATTAGTTTGGTCCTGCATTTCCTTTCCTTCGCAACATAACGTCTTTTCTTCTCACTTTCCGTTACTGTAGTTGGTCTTCCACGTTTCATTCACACACTCACCTGTTTCAAATTTATATCCCATAATGCCTCACGCAAACGGCGAAAGCTCACCACGTGATGCATGATGTAGTATCTTGAATTGGGTCATGGTGAAGCAGGAAAAAAAATTTAGGGCCATGTGGCCCTAAATTGATTATTAACTGTTCTCATCCCATCTCATTATCTCTAGCCGCTTTATCCTGTTCTATTTTTAAAAAAAAATTAAAAAAGAATAAAATTGGATGTCTGTGATTCGAATTCAGTAGCTTTCAGTCCACTAAACAAAAATAATTGGGTGTCAGGGAAAATTCTTTTTATGACCTACACTTGAAATAATCAGAAAGGCAGTCTACCTTTAAAAATGTCTTCTCATTCGCAACGAAACAGTAAATATTTACTGGCTGATTACAACCTTTTATCATAAGTTACAGGTGATGGAAATTAGCTATAAGTTGGAAATTAGGAACAGAAAAGAGCAGGATCTGAATTCAGACAAGTCAAGGACGCTTTTAGATTGCGTGTCTGACGCAATGAAACGTTCACGACATTCGAACGCATGGCAGTATTTTTGTGGCAACAAAGCACAATGAAAAGGAAATAAAACACTTGGGGCCATGCTGTTACAGGAAATGAATCATCGCCCTGGTATTGTGATGTGGCCTGACACAAAACAGTTACTATGAAGAGGATTACCTCCATCTCACAGCATGTCTCTGTTTTATTCCTCTAATACCACAACAATGTACCAACATCACATTTTAACTAATTAGAGTCACATTACATTAATGCTGTGGAACAAGTCATACTTTAATAAAACACACACACACTTTGTGTTTCCTAGTGTATAAAAGCTGACAGGTTCCTCTCTAATCATTGTGAGAAGGTAATTACCTTTGCAGTTCACTGCAGGCTACATTTTGATTAGTCCAAACCCGAACTTCTTAATTAAGTTTTGAGCTGGCTTGTTAATTAATGGACATATTCATGGACCTAATTAGCAAATAAACAGGATGTGATGAAGGGCAATAAAGTGCTTGCATGTAAACATTTATAAACAGAAGGTATTATCTATACACCTTAAAGTAATCAACAACAACAACAGCCATCCATGAGTATACAGTACCAGTCAAAAGTCTGGATACACCTTCTAATTCAATGTTTTTTTTCTTTTTTTTTTAATTAAAGGACACTTCATGTCTTAAAGTAATGACAGATGTCGTTTCTCTTTACTTAGCTGAGCAGTTCTTGACATAATATGGATTACGACAGTTGTCCAGTTGTACAGCAAGAAACTAGTCCACTAATTAACTTTTGACGAGGCATTCCAGGTGACTACCTCATGAAGCTGGTTAAGATAATGATTTTTAACAGATTAGCATGCTTAGTATGTAATTATCAATGAATAATAACTTTTGAAAATACTCACAGAGATGACATCGGTGTTGATTGGACTCATTTCCACGACATTTGCAAGATATGGCTCATCCTGCCACACGGGAGCGTTGTCATTTATATCCAGGATGGTGATGTTGACCTGTGTAAATGTACAACCCAAAAAAAATCCCATGAACATAAATCTATTATCCATTCATTTATTCATTCATTCATTATCTGTATCCGCTTATCCTGTGCAGGGTCGTGGGCAAGCTGGAGCCTTTCCCAGCTGACTATGGGTGAGAGGCGTGGTACACCCTGGACAAGTCTCCAGATCATCGCAGCATAAATCCATAAATAACATAAAATACCAAATCTGAACTAGTTTTATAGTCCTTGAGATAACAAGGGTTCCTCAAGGGTTCTCTGTCAAGTTCTGGGTTGTTGGTTTCATTCAGGCACCAAACAGGGCAAGGAGAAAAATATAAAAAAAATACCTCCAATATGAAAAAGAAAAGGGTTTAACAGTGTCCTGTTACCGTAGCGATGCCAGTTTTCTGCAGAGGCCCCACCCCTCCGTCCACAGCTCGCACGATCAGGATGTACTCAGACTTCACCTCACGATCCAACAAAGCCGTGGTGGTGATCTCCCCTACGCACACACACACGCACATACATCAGAAATACACAAACATTTCACTTTCCCATCCATCACAGCTCGTGGGGACGATCCTTACACACTCACAAACACACACACACACCCACACACACACACCCTGCATTCCAATCCTGTTTTCAACCTGTCCTCAACATTGTGGCGATGGACTGCATGTGTATTAGCTCTTCAGTACGAGTCTCTTGGCATTAATCAGTAAACCAATATATATTACAACAAAAATGTGTTGTTGTTTTTTTTATTTCACAGCTCCTCTTTAAAATATTTTTATGACCTCATTTGGATGACTCACTAATCCAATTTGCATCTAATCAAATGCTCCTTAGAACAAGACTTCGATTTCATTTCATTAGGTCGTCTCCCTAACTAGATTAGAGAGACTCGAGTAACGATGATATTTTCGCTGTTATAACATTCAGTTTAAATGTTAAATCACATTTTTTTGAGACAAAATGGCCACAAATCACAATGCCTTCTGGGTATGTTCTGCTCCTAAATCTACATTTCTTACGGTATGTTCACATTAATCCCTTGGGTCTCAAACAAAATCTTATGAAAGGGGTTTGGAACAACCCCCTCAGCTGTTCAGCTGATAAAGTATTGGATTGGCCTTTACAAAGGTCCCAAGAGAAAAGAGACGGAAGATCACAGAGACAGTCAGCAACCTGCTCTCACATCTCATAATACAGCAGTCTCAGAATACAAATCACAATCATCGCAATAATTATCTCATCTCATCTCATCTCATTATCTCTAGCCGCTTTATCCTTCTACAGGGTCGCAGGCAAGCTGGAGCCTATCCCAGCTGACTACGGGCGAAAGGCGGGGTACACCCTGGACAAGTCGCCAGGTCATCACAGGGCTGACACATAGACACAGACAACCATTCACACTCACATTCACACCTACGGTCAATTTAGAGTCACCAGTTAACCTAACCTGCATGTCTTTGGACTGTGGGGGAAACCGGAGCACCCGGAGGAAACCCACGCGGACACGGGGAGAACATGCAAACTCCACACAGAAAGGCCCTCGCCGGCCACGGGGCTCGAACCCAGGACCTTCTTGCTGAGGCGACAGCGCTAACCACTACACCACCGTGCCGCCCGCAATAATTATTATAAAAATATTATACCACGTTTTATGGTGAAATAAAACTAATGCGTTTTTTATTATCTTGGTGGCGTAAAATATCCAGTATGATCACAGAACCTCGGTGACCCCTGACGTTTTGCTAGGATGATACTATATACCAGGGGTGGGCAAACTTTTTGGCTCAGGGGCCACATTGACTTTTGAAATTTGCCAGGCGGGCCGGGCCAACACCAAATTCATACATATCGAACATAAACCGGAAAAGCTTTAGTGTTATTGTAAGGCCTTCACTGACAGAGACCCAAATGCAGATCAGATTGACAATTATTTTAGTTCTCAGTCAACAAAGGCAGAGCAGAAAAATGCTTGCAGTTCAATAGATTGGCACTGGATCCATCCAGAAAAGTTTTACACACACACACACACACACACACACACACACACACACACACACACACACACACACACACACACGACAGTAAGAAAAGTAGCACACTTAATTCTTAAATTACATCTTTGAGCTGCCAGGATGAGTAGGATGCCAGTGTATTTGTATATTTGTATCATTTTATACATACAACTAAATTGCATATCATTAAATTGAACTAAATTACATATCAGTACATATCATTTTTGTACATTTCACTGAACTCGTAGATTTACACCTGAGTGTTTTTTTTTTAACCATCCACTTCCAGCCTGCCAGTACAACCAACCACCATTAGTAGGAGAGGTACCACATCATGACAAAATGTTTGCAGTTCAACAGTTTGGGTACCACACCATGCCAACATATTTGCAGTTCAGTGGTTTGGCACTGGATCCATCCAGCCCACAAAATCAAACAAAACAGCTCAAGAAAGCAAAAAACTCCAAACTGGTTTTCAGGTTCAAAGTCACTCACTGAAATATTTCCAGTCCTCAAAAAAATCAAAACACAGGTTCCAAACAGGTTTTCATATTCCAAAAGCCCACTCATAGATCAGAATAACCTCCACAGGCAAAAGTCCAGGAACAGATATAAGCAGAAGCAAGGTCAGCTGCTCATAATACACCTATAATAGCAGACAGGGACATAAATGAGGGGCGGAGCAGACACCCAAAAGCACACAGTACTTAAAAACAAACACCAGCACTACAGCAGCCACCCACGACAACCAAAATTACTAAGAGTTATACTTTTTATATTATTATTTCTGTAAACATGTGACTACCATCTTATTACAGCTCCAACATAGTTTTAAAAAGAGAAAGTGTTAATACTCACATTCACTCAGCAACCGCTGAGCTGTATTCGTCCGTGCTTGCGCTGACTGGTTGTTAGCATAATTAGCATGCTTGGAGGAAAAGTGCCGTTTGATGTTATATTCCTTTAAAACTGCAACGGTTTCTTTGCAAATAAGGCATACAGCCTTTGATCGGACTTCAGCAAAAAAATATTTAGTTGTCCATTCTTTATTGAACACCCTGCACTCACTGTCCACTTTTCTTTTTTTAGGACCACTCATTGTCAGGTTTTATCCTGTGTTCTCGAGATCATCAGTGGCACGGGCGCCAGAATGACTTCCATGGCACGCACTGCACCACTCTGCAAATGTAATCTCGCGTGAATATGACTGACTGGAAAGACGGATCTCTAGAACACCTGTCTATGTGATAACACTGACGCTTATAGTTTATAGATCTGTTCAATCGTGTTTATATGATTGTCTTCCGTGGGCCGGATTAAAAACGCCAACGGGCCGGATGTGGCCCGCGGGCCGTAGTTTGCCCACCTCTGCTATATACATTATGAATGTGAAGATAAAACTATTTGAAGTTCATAAAATGAGGATTTCTGTTCGATTCCAGCTTTATTCTGATTGTTACGAAGTGCTCACACTGGAGACTCCTTCCATAAATGTCCTTCCAGAAAATGTCATCATGGCAACGATTATATAGCTACCGGTAATCTCTTACTTAAAAGTTTTAATTTGTTCATCATCAGGCTTCGATTATGTGATTCATTTGCCCTTATGTGAATCAAATCCCTGATGTGAATGAGCTGTTACTATGGAAACAATGCTGTATTAGGGCAAAGCAGCTGTGCTGTTACTGAACGTAAATCAGCAGCTTCTAAACAAGCAGGACTGAGAATTCAGCAATGCGGTGGCTGAAGTACTTTGATAATGCACCTGTAAAATTATACCATTTTAAATTTTTTCTTAGAAAAGAGATAGAGTGAGAAAAAGAGGGACAACAAAATGTCAGGGAATTATTCTGGCTAATTATTTAAGCTTGCTTATCCATCTATCCATCCATCTATCCATCATCCATCCATCCATCCATCCATTCATCTATCCATCTATCTATCCATCCATCTGTCCATCCCTCTGTCCATCCATCTGTCCATCCATCCATCCATCCATCCATCCATCCATCTGCCCGTCCATCCATTCGTCCGTCAGTCCATCTATTCATCCATCATCCATCCATCCGTTCATCTATCTATCTATCTATCTATCTATCTATCTATCTATCTATCTATCTATCTATCTATCTATCTATCTATCTATTCAGTTGTCCATCCATCCATCCATCTATCTATCCATCCATCTATCTATCTATGTATCGATCTATCCATCCATCCAAGCCCAGAAGCCAGAATAAAGATTTTCATATTTAACCCATTTCCTGAAAGGGGAAAGGACAAGACTCCTCCCCCCCCCAAAAAAAAATCCAAACTATACCTTTAATTCGATAAATACTTCTGTGTGCCCATCTCACTTCCCTTCCAAAATTAATCACGTGTGTGTGTGTGTGTGTGTGTGTGTATATATATATGTGGGTGCTCACCTGAGCGTGTATTCAGTCTGAACTCAGAGGGGCCCTGCAGTGAGTAGATGAGCGAGGCCTGGCCAAATTCTCTGGATGCGTCCAAATCTGTCGCCGTCACAAATAACACAGTCGCTCCTGAGAGAGACAGAGAAGGGGGGTGGGGGGGAGTGGGGGTAGGGTGGGTGGGGGAGCGACTGTTGTAAAACCATTCCAACTGATAATGAGTTTATGGGAGTGCAGCCAGTAACGACAGCAGATAATAGAGATAGAGTGAGACAGAAAATGACAGAATGGTGCCCTGTGCACAAACACATGGCAGAAATGACAGAATTCTAAAAGCAGATGAAGTAAATCGCCACTCGGAGCCGCATTGATGAGTCAGGCGCCGAGAGTGTTTACGGATTTTAGGATTATCAGGGAGCTTGGCAGAAAGTGAGATAGGCAGCAAGCCAAGCACTGGCTCTGATCAATACGGCGAGAGTCCAAACGAAATGAGCCGCCACAAGCTCACACACACACACACGTGCGCATGTCACTCACATACTTGCACACAAAAATGTTTTCAATGTGGTCTCACAACATTTCACACTCCCACTAATGTAGTAAAAGACCACACACACACGCACGAGTCACTGAATCCCACATGGAGACACACACCTGTATATAGACATACACTTTCTTGTCATTGTGTGTAGTTAGTCCCCAAAAAGAGAAACAACAACAGAGTCCACATGCTCTCTCTCTCTCTCTCTCACACACACACACACACGTGCACAGGCTCAGCGTGGGCCTTTGGCAGACACTGTCCGGTGTCAGTGTAATTTTCTCAGGCGACTGGAGACAGAGCTATTGTCTGGAAGAAAAGCATCGATGCAGCAATGAATAAATGCATACGAATGACGAGGCATCTCTCGAGCTGAACACTCAATCTGAGTGGACCTCTTGCCCAAAACACAACGCAGCCAACCAACATCAAATGATGTGAGCACTGATGAGAAAAAAAAAAAAGGAAGTGAGCACGGGTGAGAGGAGGAGCGGACGAGCGAGCCTGTGTCCACAGTGACAGTGCAGACAGAAAGAGCAGATGTGAGCACGGAAACAGCTGAAAAACGTGTCGAGAGTGCGTGAAATTAATTTCCTGTCTCGATTCATTTAAAGACATGACTTGTTCAAGTTCTCATGTATGAATTATGATTCATACATTCAGTCCATACACAGGGGAACGTCCAGCGTTGAAACCACAAACGCTCTTTACTGAAACTGACCGTGTATACGGTAGATGAGCCATGCTCAATTTATTGGTTATGACATGGCTGAAAAAAAAAGAACCCTTTTCACAGACATCACTGAACAAAATGATCTGACTCTTTATCATCGTGCACATTTTAGCAAAGTTTTTAATAATATACAGAATTTGTTAAAAAAAATCCTCACGGTCATCGGTGTTACCCAATAAAAAATAAATAAATAAATAAAACCTCATATTCTGAAATCACAAATAATCATGAATGTGTTTCCAGGGTCAAAGTTCAATGAGCTACCATTTCAACCAGCACCTCTAAAGCTTCCATCTGCACTCTACAACGTATTCATTTACTTCTGGATTCTATTTTCTTGTGGATAAAATTAGCATCACACCTACAATCTTTCTGTAAAATCATTTTGCTGGTCAGAAAGGCACCTTTTTTGATAAACCACATTTATTATTAAGTTGTATACTAAACACAACATGTCTTCTTGCATAATTTATCGCCACCGCTGATGGACGTTTCTATGATGTTTGCATGGAAATGAAAAGTCTTTCCCTTTTGTGAAGCTGTCTTTTGATTGGTTAAATGTAACACGATTGTTGTGCTCGAACCGCGAACGTGGGGATTTTCGAAGAACTGTGACTAGACAAGGAAAAGAAGTGAAATTTCTGACTCGAGCACTTGAGTTTTTACATCCAAAAAAATTCCTTTCAAGCTTGTTCTCTAAACGTACCTGCAACCATGTTCTCAGAGATCCGTATGATGTATGAGGATTGGCTGAACTCTGGAGGATTGTCATTCTCATCCTAAAAAAAAAGGATAGGAAACAATGAGATTTTCAAGCGATTTGCGAGATGGGCTTATCTAAAACTGGATCTGAAGTTCATGTTCAGACCGTTTCATTTTCCTGAAGTTCAGATAAAAATAGAGTACTGTTTTACTCATTATTACATTCATATTTGGGTCATTCTAGAATTCAGGGTGCTTTCATGTCTCTGAGATAAACCTTTTGTTATTTTCCACAAAAGAAATCTTTATTGAATCAGTTTTGAACAATAATGCAAATTATGACAAACTTTTACCCATAGCAATGCTTGATATACTAGTGCATCTCAAAAAATTAGAATACCATGAAAAAGTTCCTTTTTTTTCATAATTTAATTCAAAAAGGTAAACTTTCATATATTCTATATTCATTACATGTAAAGTGAAATATTTAAAGCCTTTTTTGTTTTAATTTTGATGATTATGGCTTATAGCTCATGAAAATCAGAAATCCAGTATCTCAAATTATTAGAATATTCCCTAAGATCAATAAAAAAAAAAAGGATTTACAATACAGAAATGTCCAACTTCTGAAAAGTATATTCATTTATACACTCAATACTTGGTTGGGGCTCCTTTACCATGAATTACTGTATCAATGCGGTGTGGCATGGAGGCTAGGGCGTAATTTTGGGTAGGGACGCTAGGGACGTGTCCCTACCAATATTCAGCCGCTACTGTGTAATCACGATCAATAAAACCGATGTCCTAACCTGAGCAATGATTATATGGCACACAAAGGGTCAAATGTATGACAGTGCTAATAATCCCCCCTCTAACGTAGATATACATTCTCTGATTAGCTACCTGTTTCTCGCTAACTTACATGGGTGGCTATCCCAGCTGTCACTCCATCTGCTGTAAAAGCAGCACACTTCCCACAGCAGCCGTGACTACCCACCC
Source organism: Neoarius graeffei (assembly GCF_027579695.1). Lineage (NCBI taxonomy): Eukaryota > Metazoa > Chordata > Actinopteri > Siluriformes > Ariidae > Neoarius > Neoarius graeffei. The sequence goes on along the minus strand of NC_083575.1, from coordinate 13,283,471 downwards.
ATCAACCCCCCGTATCTCACACGTACACACCTGACCTACCCCACGCACCCCCCACTCTCCGTCAGCCTACAAATTGAGCTGGACTTCGATGTCCATGCATGCTTGCCCTACGACTCGCATGCTGACTTGAGTATCATGGATGACGGCCCCCCTCCCAAGAAACAAGACATTCATTCATTCTTCTTCAAAGTCAAGAATGTAAGTGCAGGGTTTCCGTCGAGCTTTAAAAACTCAACAAAATCCTTTTGATGTATGGAAACCCTTCATAAAAGTATTGCTGTGGCTCCTTAGGCAGGTTTAGCAACGTGACAGGACGCATCAGAGCTAGGCTACTGCATAGCTGCAGAGAAAAGGAATGCTGGAGCAATGTAACTTGGTGTTAGATAATATCCTCGATGAATGAATGTAAAATTTATAGACCTAATGGTTTTACAGAATGTAAGTAGTCAGATGTAGGCTACTGCATGGCCATGCAGATGTGCGACTTGCAGTTCAGAATCAACAGCGTGACAGCCGCTGAGTCTGCTGCTGAGTCTGCTGCGTTCACCGCTTTACAGAGACCTCTTTCTACTACGACTAGGCTGGGCTAGATACAACAAATCCATGGTCCTTTACTGCCACCTACAGACGAATATTAGTAACTGCAGCATGAACATAAAACGTCACAAGCACATCTGCAGTGAAAATCATAACACACGTTACGAACACAGAAACAGGCAACAAAAAGACATAATATGGAAAATGGGGGGGCAACAAAAAGACAAAAAAAATGGAGGGTATACTACAAATGCAATACTAATGTAATCACAATCATGCTATAATAGGCAATCACTAAATTATATATCCAAATATCATTTTAACTAAATTTGAGCTTAATTTCAGAATAGAAAATGCCACCAGTAGCACCTATTTATGAGTGTCTCCATAAGGCAGTCAGTGAATTTTGAGACACCCCCCTCCAATGTCAAACAATACAGATATTGAATTTAAAAAAATATATATATATTTAATGCTAAAAATGCTTAAAGTTTTTAATTCTTATTTTCATGTATTTCTGTGGAAGAGACAGAACGACTGCTTAAACACAAATTAGGAATTGTGTGGTGTAAAAGTAATAAATCATCAGATTCTAGAAGATCATGTGATATTATGCATCCATGTTTTTGTGGGGAATAAATTATAGTCTATGTAATAATTTTGTCCTTTTTGGCTAGCCCTTTTTGCTGAGGCTACAACCTTACCATGAAACTCTACAGTCATTCTATCACTAATCTGTTCATATGTCATGCATCAACATATTTTTGTAAGGTGACAGACAGCAGAGAGGCTGGAGGAGATGAAAGACAGTGCAGAGAAGGTAGAGGAAGAAAGGCAAGAAGAGAAAGAGGAGCAGAGGCTGAAGGAGAGGATGGAGGAGGTAGAGGAGGGAAATCCACAGCTGGAGGAGATAGAGGAGGAGATGGAGAAGCGGAAAGAGAGGTTGGAAATTCACAGGTGAGGTTAATGATGGATATGTCAGTCATGAGATTCAGCCCCACTGTGGCAAATGTTTGTTAGTGTGATGTTGATCTGAATAACAATGCTTCACCCATGTGGCTTTAAAATCAGAGCTTCATGTCAAGGCTGGTTTTCTAAGAGGCCTCGTCATGTATTACTGGTAGTGTGTATGTGTTTACAGTAGTTGCAATAGAGTTGATAAATTTACATTGTGGTAGCCTTTCAGAAGCTCTGCCTTGGATCACTTTTGTGTCCCCACCAATGTCAAAATCAAAGTTACTCCCTTGCATGGAGGTGATCAGTCTGTGGCACTGCTGAGGTGCTATTGAAGCCCAGGTTGCTTTGATAGTGGCCTTCAGCGTATCTGTATTTTTGGGTCGGGTGTTTCTCATCTTCCTCTTGACAATACCCCATAGATTCTCTATGGGGTTCAGGTCAGGCAAGTTGGCTGGCCAATCAAACACAGTAATATCATGGTCAGCAAACCATTTGGTAGTAGTTTTGGCACTGTGGGTAGGTGCTAAGTCCTGCTGGAAAAGGAAATCAGCATCTCCAAAAAGCTCGTCAGCAGATGGAAGCATGAAGTGCTCTAAAATCTCCTGGTAGATGGCTGTGTTGACTTTGGACTTGATAAAATACAGTGGACCAACACCAGCAGATGACATGGCACCCCAAATCATCACAGACTCTGGAAACTTCACACTGGGCTTCAAACACCTTGGATTCTGTGCCTCTCCACTCTTCCTCCAGACTCTAGAACCGTGATTTCCAAATTAAATGCAAAATGTACTTTCATCTGAAAAGAGGACTTTGGACCACTGAGCAACAGTCCATTTCTTTCTCTCCTTAGCCCAGATAAGACACTTCTGACATTGTCTCTGGCTCAGGAGTAGCTTGATATTAGGAATGTGAAAGTTGTATCCCCTTTCTTGAAGATGTCTGTTCGTGATGGGTCTTGATACACTGACACCAGCCTCAGTCAACTCCTTGTGAAGCTCTCCCAAGTTCTTGAATCAACTTTTCTTGACAATCCTCTCAAGACTGCGGCCATCCCTGTTGCTTATGTACCTTTTCCAGCCACCCTTTTCAGCAATGACCTTTTGTGGCTTACCCTCCTTGTGGAGGGCATCAGTGATCATCTTCTGGACAACAGTCAAGTCAGCAATCTTCCCCATGATTGTGGTTGTGTGTACTGAACTAGACCGAGAGATACACTGTGTTCATACTGTTTTACTCAAACTCGAAATGAAATATTCTAATATTTTGAGATGGTTTTTTTTGTTTTTGTACTGTATGCCATACTGATTAAAATTAAAATAGAAAAATGCTTGAAACATTTTAGTTTATGTGTAATGAGTCTACAATATATAACATTTTCACTTTCTTAAATAACTGATGGAAAATATTGAACTTTTTCACAATATTCTAATTTTTTGAGATGCACTAGTATATTTTAGACCCAATTTATCCATAAAACATTAACTAAATGACTCCCACCCTTCCCCCACATTATTGGCTGTCTTTGACTCCTGATTCATACATTCAACTTGAATAAACATGAAGTGATTCTGTCTAACAATCTGTGTTTTTTTTTTTTTTGGGGGGGGGGGTATTCTATTAACTATTATAAAATAAATTGCACAGAAAGTCTATTTTCTGTATTATGTGAAATTTCAGTAATAAAAACTTTTTTTTATCCATCCCAATGTCCTTGTCAACACTGTTAACTCTGTTATAAAACCACATAAAATCCACAAAGACTTTTAATAATACGCATGACACCTGCACCAAGAGGTATCACTTCCTGGACCTGCCTGATCCATCCTGATGCCCTATGTTTGGCTGGCGTCGCATCACATTGCTCCTGTGGAGGATGGCCCACATACATTTATGTCTGAGGACTACAGTTGACTTGCTAACTGCAGTTGTCATGAACAGTTTTGCACTCAAGTTTCCATCAATAAACAGTTTATAAGTTCAACAAAGACTTCATGCTAAAATTATAATGATTTTCCTGGTTTTACAGTTATACTTCGTGACTATATAGGACACAGTTATAGAAGCAGGTTATTTATAATCACATTATCTGTTATCACCCAAATGAGGATGGGTTCCCTTTTGAGTCTGGTTCCTCTTGAGGTTTCTTCCTCATGTCATCTGAGGGAGTTTTTCATTGCCACCGTTGCCATAGGCTTGCTCATTTGGGATAAATTAGGGATAAAATTAGCTCATGTTTAAAGCCTTTAATTTTCTGTAACGCTGCTTTGCTACAATGTCTATTGTTAAAAGCGCCATACAAATAAACTTGACTTCCTCTGGTGGGAAACTTCTGAAAGGCAGTGAGGTATGTTATGTTTCTTCTGTGATAGCTAGTTTGAGGTTGGCATGTGGAGTTAAGACACAAAATGTTGAAAAATGTCAACTCTGTTATCATTACTAATTCTATTCATGGATTGCCCAGTTTAACAATAACAGAGCTGACAATGGCTAACAGAATCAACGCTTGAAATGTACCCACAATTATAGAATGGCCCATATATTAACTAAATTTACTATTATTACTACAACTAGAAATACTAATACTGTACTATTATACCACACTATGACTTTTATGTTATACTGTATGGAAAATATAATCTGACAAATCTATAATTTGTATGCATTCATGATAAATGATGAAATAATAACGATAGGCTATAGTGGAGCTGAACCCTGATATACTCCATCCAGTCATACAGCCATATGAATGATACACAGAAAGTTCTCCTCTCTGTGTGTGTGTGTGTGTGTGTGTGTGTGTGTGTGTGTGTGTGTGTGTGTGTGTGTGTGTGTGTGTGTGTGATTAAAATGATGATAAAGAGATATTTATTATTTTAAAGTTTGCGAAAGCAGCACAGGCAGAATGCTGTTTTGCTTCGCCCAATTGGTGGATTGGCTGTTATGTTGTAAATTGGCTTTGACTGAACTGGAACGCACCATACGAGTTAAATAAAAAATCAAAAGGCTTATTTTCAAAAGAGTTCAAAGTGTTATTAGCCAGAGCTGGCTGGAGTCACTGAATCATTTCAGCCCTCAATAAAGAGCTCAAAAGCCATGACGAACTGAATGGCTAAATGCAGCGTCATGCCTTTCTACGTATTCCGAAAACAAAGCATACACACGGTGACTGACAATATAGCTAACACACACACACACACACACACACACACACACACACAGCTGGCTAAATGGCTCAACCCCCTGCAGTTTTGTAGCAACTGAAATGAGCCTAAATCATAACCATGGTAATAAGGAAGAGAGAAATGTCAGAGAGAAATATTCATGGATTGACTAACTAGGCCTGCAGACTCAAAAAGTTCAGAGAGGAATGAATGAATTAGCACACACAGAAAATACACACATGCTCACACATGCTTGGAAGGCAAAACATGCAGAATACAAAAACATGCTTCACTTATTCCTATTTATCCATTTTCTCTCTGATATACAGTATAATATGCACTTTGTGCACTTTTTTAAAATAAGGAGTTATAAAATATAATAATTGGAATAATTGGATATGCTTCATAAACAAACATAACATAAATACTGTACAAGGTGATATCAAAGTGCTATGATGTAGGTAGGAAGATAATGAGGCGCGAGTGTAGATTTTCTGGGATGCCAAATGAATGTGACAATATTAATGTCTATCAACTTTGAATATCTGTGATACAGTATGCTATTATTACTTTTTCATATCATTTATAGGCGGCACGGTGGTGTAGTGGTTAGCGCTGTCGCCTCACAGCAAGAAGGTCCTGGGTTCGAGCCCCGGGGCCGGCGAGGGCCTTTCTGTGCGGAGTTTGCATGTTCTCCCCGTGTCCGCGTGGGTTTCCTCCAGGTGCTCCGGTTTCCCCCACAGTCCAAAGACATGCAGGTTAGGTTAACTGGTGGCTCTAAATTGACCGTAGGTGTGAATGTGAATGGTTGTCTGTGTCTATGTGTCAGCCCTGTGATGACCTGGCGACTTGTCCAGGGTGTACCCCGCCTTTCGCCCGTGGTCAGCTGGGATGGGCTCCAGCTTGCCTGCGACCCTGTAGAAGGATAAAGCGGCTAGAGATAATGAGATGAGATGAGATATCATTTATATAGGCGGCACGGTGGTGTAGTGGTTAGCGCTGTCGCCTCACAGCAAGAAGGTCCGGGTTCGAGCACCGTGGCTGGTGAGGGCCTTTCTGTGTGGAGTTTGCATGTTCTCCCCGTGTCCGCGTGGGTTTCCTCCAGGTGCTCCGGTTTCCCCCACAGTCCAAAGACATGCAGGTTAGGTTAACTGGTGACTCTAAATTGACCGTAGGTGTGAATGTGAGTGTGAATGGTTGTCTGTGTCTATGTGTCAGCCCTGTGATGACCTGGCGACTTGTCCAGGGTGTACCCTGCCTTTCGCCCGTAGTCAGCTGGGATAGGCTCCAGCTTGCCTGCGACCCTGTAGAACAGGATAAAGCGGCTATAGATAATGAGATAAGATGAGATACTTTAGTTCTTATGATACATTGTCCTGTGAGTGACAACACAGAAATTGTATCTGTTTTATCAGTATGTTTATTTTTCTTTTCTGCTCTAGTACCCTCTACACTCCTGGTGAGTTCATTTTGCTGGCAGAAGCTAGACGAACTAGACAGGTTGGAAACCCAGCAATCCAGTAAACTTCCTAAAATGTTACAGGCATTGGCACACTAAAAATGGAAAGTTTTAGCTGAAAGCGATTTTTTTGTTGTTTTGTTTTAACTTTGTTCATTTTCTGGGACTACTGAATATTCTATGACCCAAAACAAGGTGAAAACTTGAATTTTGGTGAATAAGAAACTATTTGATCCACAACTTGATCCACAACTGCCCCAGACTCTATATTCTTTACATCATCGAATTATAAGATTCTATAAAAAGGCACAACTCTATAAATTAAGTCCATTAAATCATGGATAGGCCTGAGTTTAGGGTATCTAGTTAGCCATCACGCCAGTGGCGGCTGGTAGTCTTTCAAACAGGGGAGGCTGGTCGGTTACGATATTTCCAGATTTTAAAAGAAAAAAGAAAAAACACATAAATTTTGCCCATACTCTTGCCTCTGATCTGGCTGATTGTTGGCAGGGTCACAAACTATAACAGGTTCTTTTGGCCCATTAGCCTACTGTCCAATATACATGATGGTGGTGTTGGGGGGGTATATTTTAACATTTTATATTTTAAAATTGTGGCATGTGGCATGTTGTTTAAAAATTGATCATTATTGAAAGCAGCTCTTTGTCAGGAACCTCAGCAGTAACAGCAGAGTGTTCTGGAATAGGCACAAGCACTGACCTTGGGGAGCCAAAAATAGAGCTGGGTGCCACACATTTCATTCAATGACACTTTCCTAGGGTGATAGCATAGCGCGTGCGCGTACAGCATTTGAAGCCGAATTTATGCGTCCCGCAAATTCAGAACGTGTCCCGCATAATCAATGCTTGCTGAGGGGGATGTCGCTCTCCCCGGGCCACCCAGGCAGCCAAACGAATATTACTTGACATTTCAGCACACCACCGTCGCCACTATAGACTGTAGAACAAAACCACACACCCCTCACAACTGACTGGTTGTTGTCAACTTTTTGTTGTTGCCATGACACCGCACTCACGTGCACAGACAGTGACGAGGGACGCAGGTGCAGCGCATGCATTGCTTTCATATTAAAAAATGGAGAAAGGTACCGGGGAGATGGCAGGTGAGGCACCGCCACCTCCAGTTAAAAAGAGAAGGTGTATGTACAGGAAAGAGTGGGAAAATTAATATTTGTGGCTGAAAGGGGTTGAGGGGGATACCGAGAGGGCTTTTTGTGACCTTTGCAAAACATCTTTCTCAATCGGACATGCATGCATGGATCTTAGTTCCATGGCGGGGAATACGATGTGAAACGACACAGGCTCGCGGAGACTCGCAAGAAATGTGTGCAACAGAAAAAAACGTCTAAATCTATGGATGCTTTCCTCCGACCTAAAAACGACTCTCTATCTGACAAAGTGACTGCGGCAGAGGTGACGAGTGTGTATCACACTGTCCAACACGCAATATCATATCGGGCAGGAGATTGTGGCACAAAGCTGTGGTTGTGAGTTAAGAGACTTTTTTTCTACGGTTTCTGTGGTGCTGAGCCACTACAATTCCTGTTAATCCACTGAAAACTAAATGGAGACTTGTCACTATTTCTGCTGTACTGATGCACTGCAAAGCCTCAGACTCAATATTATATTATGATTGATTTAAAGTGAATAAATTGTAATGGAAAATAAATAAAATTGAGTAGCTTCAGTAAATCATAAGTGGAAGTGTGTCTGTCAAGTCATTGAATGGTCAAAATATTATGAATGTTTATTTAAAAAAAAAAACACATTTGGTGGCCTGTTCATGACCATACATCACCAATAACAGCAGAATAGGGTATTATTGATATACCATGTAAGGTAGTATGTGCTAGAAATGGGTAAACCACTATCTGTGAGTCTTCCAGCGGCCAGCACGGTGCAGTGGGGGCGGCGTCCCACATTGTCCCTCAAAAACATACCCCTTGTCCCCCCTTGGGCTTATGAGCAGGTGGTCACCCTACACTTTCCCTATATTTTACTTATTTTGACTGAGAAATGTTTTATTGACAATTTTGATAACCCTTCACTTTTAGTCCAGGTCTGTAGTGTGAAATGTTCTCGGCTGTGTTTTTGTTTAAAAATGTTTTCCAAATTGTAGCTGTGTTTAATTCATATCCAGAGAAATATATATTCCAATATAATATACTCAGCATAAACATTTTAAATAGATTCTATATTTTTGGTCCATCCATGACATATTACTAAAGTAGCCTATTTACTGTTGTTGATGTGGGTCACTTGCTGTTAGCCAATTCACTTTCTCGTACCAGGAGAGCTGAAAGGAACGAGTATTATTCCCTACCTTTTTCACCAAGTCAATTTGAGGCGTTGGTCTACCCTGCTCTTTAATTTTAATTTTTTCCTCGAAAGGAAGACTGGCAAATGGCTTCGCCAAAATTAAATCAACAATGCTTGGCATCCGTGCGCAGCTTTCTTGCTAGCTGACTAGCCCCCTCAAGTTCAAGTTCAGTCACTCAAATAAACGAAATTTCTGGAACTAAGATAGCAAACTTGACAACACTATATTTACACTTTATTTACAATGAAAATATATAAAAACTAAAAAAGCTGGTAGAAACCGTATGTAATGAATGAAATCGAAATGTAAGCTGATCTCTTACAATACACCACAGCACTTACGAATCTGCATGGGACTGAACTGAAATTCACCGCTGCCTGTCTATTATTTGAAACGAGCTGTCAATCAAAGAAAATATCTGGCCGCTTTCACCAATCACCAGTCTCCTCGCGGAAAGCTTTGCCATGTCCCTCCCACTGTGAGGCTGGGAGTCCGTGGGTGGGCGTTTTCGCAGTATTTGTCCAATAATCGTCTTGCATTTTGATATTGAAAAGCGCATCGCTCCCAAATGCCATTGAAGTCCACTGAGGCTGGGCTGCATCGCGTTGTCACGAGGGGGAAAAACTCACGCACACATTAGGTGAACTGGGGAAAGTTATAACGGAATGATTTCGCACTGTAGTTGGGTTGAGCACATATATTTCTATGATTCTGGATCTGAAATAGCAATGTTATAAGGTCGGCTATGACATAAGCCTAGCGCAATTCATCCTACACGATGTTCGTCATTTTTAGAGGAGGCTGAGCCTCCCTCGTTGTCTTAGAGCAATCGCCTGTGCATCACGCTATATTGCACCCCCAGCCTTATTACAAAATATGGGTACTTCAATGATCAAGAGACATCTAGAGGGAAACCATCCCGAATAAATCTTAAAATCTAGATGTGAAATAGCACCACTGTCATTATACAGATGAGCCAGAAGCAGAAGTGCCAATTTTATTTTGTTATAATGTGGAAGTGTTTGTGCAAGTATTCCATTAGTTTGTCTGTGTCAACCCTGTGTTTTGCTACAAAGTCTTTAATGTCATTTTTAAAAGCTATGAAAGGGACATACACACAGGAAGACACTAGCAGTGATGTAGTGACCAAAGACCATGGAACGGTAATGAAATTTAGTAACCTGTAGCAATGACAGGTGAAATAACCGTTGGTGATGCAAAGTGAGCAGGAACGGAGTTAAACTAATCTCAACTTTGAGTCGACATGATTAACGTGAGGTGGCTCCTAATGGGAGTGAAGGATACCGTTGACTGACAGATGATGCCAACACGGAGTTCGGTGAATAACATACAAGAAGGATACCTCAGCAACCAGAGCCTGGACTGTACATCAGCGACCAAGAGAATCACTTTATATGAAGATGTCCCTTAAGTCTTGAACTCTAAGCCATGGTTTCCTTGTTTCTTCATTTCATGTTTGTCCAGAATAAAATATATGCTCCTGATTCATCAACCTGCACGTTACAATAATCCTTTTAGACTCAATGCATAATTAACAGTTATTCCATGAAATCAAGTCGTACATGAGCTGAGAGCTGACGAGGCACATAGGGCCTGTCAGTAACAGCACTGAAAACCTGAGTTCGGAGCAGCCTCCAAACATGGCCGCCCTGGACTACACTTCCCAAGACCCACAGCGCCCCCCATCACCAGAATTCTAATCACTTCACCTGTCTCCAATTACCCTGCAATCACTGTCCCTACTTAAGCTCAGCTCTCACACACTGACTTCGTGAAGTATCGCTCTGTGTCCTGTACCTGACTTTACCAAGCTGTTTATTTACTGACTGACTTTCTGCTAAAGACCTCTGTTCCTGTTTTCTTCCGACTTTGTTTCCTCATCTGCCCTGCAGTGCGCTGTTTGCCAATCGATTGACCCACGCCTGTTTCCTGACTATGATTCCTGATTCACATTTTGGCTTGATCTGCAGTTTACGTCACACCCACTCTCCCCTGTGTTTGCATCCATAGGTGCCTGCGATCTGACAGGATACTTCGTCGTCATGGATGCAGCAGAGGAGGCAAAGCAGACTGCAATCAATGTGCAGAGGCATCTGTTAGGAGAGCACCAGCAGATGATCAAGGATCTCAACACCAGGATGTCGCAGCTCACTGGTATGGTATCGCAGGCCGTCTTTACACACCCCTCATCACCTGCAGGCACACCTCAAAGCATTCCTCTGCCTGAAAAATTCTCTGGGGAGGTTTCCAATTGCAAGGAATTCCTCCTCCAATGTTCTCTATACTTCTTGGCCCTCACTGGAGTTACCGACGAGCACAAGATCTCCCAGTTCATTAGTCTTCTCACTGGTAAGGCTCTCCAGTGAGCAAGTGCCATCTGGATGCATGGGGTGAACACTTTACATCCTAGGACCATTTTCTGGAGTTGTTCACGAGAGTCTTTAACCATCAACCTGAGGGTACAGAGGTTGGCGAAAGCCTGTTGACAATTCGACAGAGAGAAAGGAGTGTCACAGAGTATGCACTGGATTTCCGCACCCTAGCCGCCAGCAGCAGCTGGAACGAGCCAGCCTTGAAAGCCACATTTCAACAAGGTTTATGTCCAAAAGTATTCAGCGAACTAGCAGGCTGCAATGAACAGCTCTCTCTGGATTCTCTCATTGACCTGATCATCCGCCTAGATCACCTCCTCCACAAATGACCCTCACTAAATCTATCTCCAGCATCCTCTCCCAGCACGAACCCTGGAACTCCCGTGGAGATCTCACGTACACGACTGCAAAGGTCAGAGAGGGAGCGAAGAAGACGGGAGAGCCTCTGCTTCTACTGTGGGGAAGCCGGTCATCAGATCTCAAGGTGCCTTACTTGGCCCCCATGGGGCCGTCAGCCAAACAAGGCTACCAGCCCTATTAACCCAGTGAATCCAGAAATGTCTCACAACTCACAATCTTTCCAAGTACCAGTGTTATTAAAGCTACTAGACTTGACCCATTGACTCGGGGGCCGAGGGAAACTTCATAAACAGTGTTATCGTACAGCGGTATCAACTCACAACCCACACACTTCTGAGACCTGTCAAATTAAAGGCCATTGATGGGGACCCATTGGTGAAGGACTGATCTCGATGTGGACAACTCCCCTTGAGATTCAAGTAGGAGTCATTCACATGGAGCACATAACTCTCCTTGTCACCCCAACTTCACATCAAGACCTAATACTAGGATATCCATGGCTACAACTCCATGACCCTCTAAGCTCCTGGCAACAATGGGACATTCTTCAGTTGTCTCCTTCCTGTTTGCAAAACTACTTGAAACTTCCCCAGCTCACACTCTCATCCACTTCAGGAGAGAGCCCTCAGCCTGATTCCCTTGACAATCCCCTCAACCTTCATAGCACTTACAATCTGGTCAGGATCCGTGAGGGTGATGAATGGAAGACTGCTTTTAGCACCACCACGGGTCACTTCGAATATTTGGTCGTGCGTTATGGCCTTTCTTGTGCGCCCAGTGTCTTCCAGTAGCTCATCAGTGACACGCTCAGGGACATGTTGGGGAGGTTCATTATTGCTTACATCGATGATATTCTGATTTACTCCCCAGATGAGTACACCCACCATGAGCATGTCAGGTCTGTGCTCTCTCACCTGCTCCAACATATATGTTAAAGCAGAAAAATGTGAGTTTCATGTCAGCCAGGTCTCGTTCCTGGGCTACATTATCAGCTCGGAGGGAATGAGTATGGATCAAGCCAAGGTCGCTGCAGTGACATCATGGCCCACTCCTACTTCCGTCAAGGAGCTGCAACACTTTATGGGGTTCGCCAACTTCTATCGCCACTTCATCCACAGCTTCAGTTCTAGCGCAGCCCCTCTCACTAGTCTCCTGAAGAATGGACCCCATTACCTCCACTGGAGTCCTGCAGCCAATCAGGCTTTCAACCAGCTGAAAAATGCTTTCACCACAGCCCTTATACTTCAGCACCCAGATCCTTCCAAACCATTTGTAGTGGAGGTGGACGCATCTGAAATGGGAGTAGGAGGGGTTCTATCGCAGTGCCTTGGAGAAAGACCCAAGTTGCACCCCACTGCCTTCTATTTACAGAAGCTCATGCCCACCGAGCGAAACTATGATATTGAGAATCGAGAGCTCCTGACTGTTGAGCTGGCCCTGGAGGAGTGGAGCCACTGGTTGAAGGGTGCAGCGTACCCCTTCACAACCCTGACAGACCACAAAAACCTGGAATATTTGAGGACAGCTAAGTGGTTGAACCCCCGTCAGGCCAGATGGGCCCCGTTCTTCACCAGATTTCAGTTCACCAATTCCTATCACCCAGGTTCCAGAAACACCAAGGCTGACGCTCTCTCCAGAATCCACACATCCTCACTTCAACTGTCCAAAACTACCACTATCCTTCTGCCCAAATGCTTTCTGCAAGCCATCAATTGGGGTGTTGACAGAGAGATCAGACAGGCTCAGCGCACAACGTCACCGGAAAACTGCCCTCCGGGCCTTTTGCATGTTCCACCCAGACTTAGAGGCCAACTGATCATCTGGGCGCACTCCTCTCCTGCCACCAGTCATCCCAGCAGCCATTGTACTTACCAGCTCCTCCAACACAACTATTGGTGAGAGAATATGATCTGACATCAACCACTACTTCTCATCATGCTCTGCCTGTGCCCAAACCAAGATCCCCAGAGTTCCTCCAGCTGGTAAACTATGTCCTTTCCCAGTACCCCAGCGGCCCTGGTCACACATTGCCCTTGACTTCCTCACTGACCTACCTCAGCCTCAAGGTAACACTGGCATCCTGGTCATAATTGACAGGTTCTCCAAAACCCTCAGACTAATCCCACTACCAGAGGTGGAAAAACCCGGGTGCAGAAAGTAAAAACCCTGCCACATTTTTGCTCCAGCCAATTCAATGAACCAGCTGATCCTAATTACCACATCCCCTAAGCCAGGTTGATGAGCTAATTGGTGAAATCACCTGTGTTGAGAGCACAGGCAGAAGGAAAACCTAAGCAGGACTTTTACTCTGTCAATCCAGTTTTTCCACCTCTGCCCACTACCAGGTCTTCCTACGGCATTTTGAATGGGTGTCCATGAAAAACCTCAGCGCTTCAAACTCCTGTGAAAAGTTACAAGCCAAGTCCATTGGTCCATTCAAGATCTTACACAGGGTCAGTGAGGTCTCCGACAGGCTCGAAATTCCCTCTCACAGCAAGATGGTGCCAACCTTCCACGTATCATGCCTCAAACCTGTTATTCAAGGTCCTCTAGCCTCAGATACACTCATCCAAGAAAACCACTCCCCAGACATTGAATGTGAGCCCATTTACCAGGTCAATAAGATCCTCAACTCTCACCACAGGCAGGGACACCTTGAGTACTTGGTCGACTGGGAGGGTTACAGCCCAGAGGAACATAGTTGGGTCAGTGCCAAGGATATCTTAGACCCCCCTTACTCAAGAATTCCACAGCCAGCACCAAACGTGGCTGCTCTGGACTACACTTCCCAAGAGCCACAGCGCCCCATCACCAGAATTCTAATCACTTCACCTGTCTCCAATTACCCCGCAATCACCATCCCTACTTAAGCTCAGCTCTCACATGCTGACTTTGCAAAGTATCATTCTGTGCCCCGTACCTGACAAGCCATTTATTTACTGACTGACTTTCTATTAAAGACCTCTGTTCCTGTTTTCTTCCAACTTTGTCTTCTCGTCTGCCCTGCACTGTGCTGTTCGCCGATCGATTAACCCACGCCTGTTTCCTGACTATGATTCCTGATTCACGTTTTGGTTTGATCTGCAGTTTGCACCGCACCCACTCTCCCCTGCATTTGCATCCATAAGTGCCTGTGATCTGACAGGGCCAAGTTGGCTATAAGCCATGTACAATGAAATTGAGTGGAATAACTGTTTTATTATATCCATATTCACTGGATTTTGAGAAACAGCATTTTTGTTATTTTTTGCAAATTAGACAAATAAAAATTTTATACAAGACACCAGAAAAAAATCATTTCCGTTTAGAATGTAAACAAACACAAATTATTCCATGTTTTGTTGCTTTTTTTGTATTTTTTTGGGTTTTGTTTTTGAGTAGAGTTTTTATTTTGTCTTTGGTTGGTTCAGCAACACGCTCCGCCATTAGGTTTTTCTCTACTCATGGCATATAAGCTGGTAGCCAATCAGAGCACACGATTGGTCATATCCAGTGAACATGGATAGAATAATTCTGGATTGTAGTGGAGCAAAGCTCCATACTTTAGAGTATGGAGCTTTACATTGACCTGATTTTTGATGGCTTTTGCGACTGTACAACGTCTGTACTTGCGTATGAATGATGTACATGTACCACCACAGAGAACCTGACTGTAAGTGCAAGGCAACATATCTTATAAACACCTGACCACCAAATAATGAAATTTGTATCTTTATTTACATAAGATAGATAGATGGGTTTTGATCCAGCGCTTATTTTTAATTTGCTTTTTCAAAAATAATGTGGGGTTATTTACTAACACGTTACACTCATTGGGGGCACCGCTTTTAGGCAGTGCCTAAATATATATATTACATTTGTACTTGTGAAAGGTTTTGATAGCAAAATACCTTCATAGAAACTTGCCTCGTGTCACTGTCACCTATTTTAACAGCTCTCACTTGAAATTCATTTGAGATAAAAGCATTTATTTTCCAGGTGAATATCTCAATATAGCTGTAATCTTCTACTTTGCTGCTGAGTGACATATAAGCGAGCATGTAAATTACTCACAAACAGCTCTACGGTGATGGGTACAGTGCTGTTTAAGGCTGGAGCGCCTCCGTCTATGGCCATCAGCGTCAGATAGATTATTCCACCAGGAACCTGTTCATAGTCAAGAGGTCTGTTCACTGTGATCACTGGAGAAGAACAAGAAGAAAGAATTA